>NC_091638.1:1423834-1726864 GCF_027580195.1 Bos mutus
AAGAACTATAGATGGAGATTCGTGACATTTTACAGGAGGCACTGATCAAGAACATCCCAGAGAAAAAGAAATGAAAAGAGGCAAAATGGTTGTCTGACGAGGCCTTACAAATAGCTGAGAAAAGAAGAGAAGCTAGAGGCAAGGGACAACAGGAAAGATATACCCATTTGAATGCAGAGTACCAAAGAATAGCAAGGAGAGATAAGAAAGCCTTTCTCAGTGGTCGATGCAAAGAAATAGAGGAAAATAATAGAATGGGAAAGACTAGAGATCTCAAGAGAGTAAGAGATACAAAGGGACCATTTCATGCAAAAATGGGCACAATAAAGGAGAGAAATAGTATGGACCTAACAGATGCAGAAGATATTAAGAAGAGGTGCTAAGAACACACACATAAAAACTATATAGAAAAGATCATGATCCAGATAAGCATGATGGTGTGATCCTTTACTTAGAACCAGACATCCTGGAATGCGAAGTCAAGTGGGCCTTAGGAAGCATCACTACGAACAAAGCTAGTGGAGGTGAAGGAATTCCAGTTGAGCTATTTCAAATCTAACAGATGATGCTATGAAAGAGCTGCACTCAATATGCCAGCAAATCTGGAAATCTCAGCAGTGCCTACAGGACTGGAAATGGTCAGTTTTCATTCCAATCCCAACGACAGGCAATATCAAAGAATGCTCAAACTACCACACAATTGCACTCATCTCACATGCTAGCAAAGTAATACTCAAAATTCTCCAGGCCAGGTCTCAACAGAAAATGAAATGTAAACTTCCAAACATTCAAGCTGGATTTAGAAAAGGCAGAGGAACCAGAGATCAAACTGACAACATCCACTGGATCATGGAAAAAGCAAGAGAGTTCCAGAAAAACATCTACTTCTGCTTTATTGACCACCCCAAAGCTTTTAACTGTGTGGATCACAACAAATTGGAAAATACTTAGAGAGATGGGAATACCAGACCACCTGACCTACTTCCTGAGAAATCTGTATGCAGGTCAAGAAGCAACACTTAGAAATGGACATGGAACAACAGACTGATTCCAAATAGGGAAAGGAGTATGTCAAGGCTGTATATTGTCAGCCTGCTTATTTAACTTATAAGCAGAGTACATCATGCAAAATTCCGGGCTTGATGAAGTGCAAGCTGAAATCAAGATAGCCGGAAGAAATATCAATAACCACAGATATGCAGATGACACCACCTTTATAGCAGAAATCGAAGAAGAACTAAAAAGCCTTTGGATGAAAGTGAAAGAGGAGAGTGGAAAGGTTGGTTTAACACTCAACATTCAAAAAACTCAGATCATGGCATCCAGTCCCATCCCTTCATGCAAATAGATGGGGAAAGAATGGAAACAGTGACAGACTTTATTTGGGGGGGGGGGCTCCAAAATCACTGCAGATGGTGACTGCACCCATGAAATTAAAAGACGTTTGCTGCTTGGAAGAAAAGCTATGACCATCCTTGACAGCATATTAAAAAGCAGAGACATTACTTAGCCAACATCAGTCTGTCTCGTCCAAGCTATTGTTTTTCCAGTAGTCATGTATGGATGTGAGAGTTGGACTGTACAGAAAGCTGCACACCAAAGAATTGATGGTTTTGAATTGTAGTGTTGGAGAAGACTCTTGAGAGTCCCTTGGACTGCAAGGATTTCCAACCACTCCATTTGAATAACAAATACCAGCACAACGTGTATCTTTGATGCCTAAGAGTTACTCAGAGGGGCTGTCATTTCCCCTACTTCTAGCACTCCCTCCCACCTCCAGGATTCTCTGGAGCAATAATGATCTTATCTCTTTTCAGGGCAAATATACTGAAGTCATCTAGAAGAAGTTCTCTCAAGTGTTGTTATGAACTCCAAACTCACCTACCTAAAGCCTTCCTTTCCTCCCTTTGTCCTTTCACTAGATTCTCTCCTATCCAAAGGGTCATAATCTCTGGATCTGTGGACTTAAATCTTCCCCCTTGACATCCTTTCTATGGATCATCCCTACCTGTGGTCTTCTTTAAAGACTGGGGCCTGGTGGACCAGAGTCAATGAAAAGAAAGCCAAAAAGAGAGACTAATATTCCCTGGGTTACGTGGAAAACCAATACAGCCCTAGAATAGGGCTTGTACCACTCACTAAGGCACAGGGAGTCTTCTCAAGAAGGTCTTGGAAGCCTGGGGAGGAAAGTGAGCTCATCAGGCCTCCATGCTCCAAAGAACTAGCCAGAGAGACAAAGAAGGACAGGGGAGACCCAAGTCTCTAGTGGAACAAGGGTGCATTATTCATGTTTGTGTGAGTTTATATATTGTTATACAAGGGAGCTTTAGGCAAAAAAAAATAATAATAATAATAATAAAGTTAAGAAAAGAACAAAAGCCAGATGTAAAACAATGATTACCAAGGGAATAACAAAGAATAACAATCGCCACAAGGCCAGAAGACAATCCATATCTTGAGTAAGAGGGTCGTGACTAAACAGTTTTACTGTAGGGTAAAAGTTACTGAAGGAAATCCACGTATGCGTTCCATTCCATGACCTCAGTCCTGGGAACAGCATGCCACTCCACTTGTTCCTGTATACCAGGAACTGATAAGGAACAGAGGGTTCATGAAAAACAGAAAACAACATACAGGAGTCCTAAAGTTAAACATTACCTGATACCTAACATTTCTTTCTCCTCTTTGCTTAGCAATGGTATCTTACACCTATAACTGCGACTTCAACTCTTTGCTTCCCTCTGGCTATAAACATGCTCAGAAAGAAACACAAAATAATGTTTTTCCTTGATCCTGTTATGTCCTGCACTGTCCAATGCTCTTCTTCCAGATTTCTCTATATGTAAGGCTACACCCCTGCTACTAAGAGAGCTTATTAGAAACACAGAATCTCAGACCTCCTGCTCAGCATGTGCACTTCACACATGGTCCTCAAGTGACTAAAATTTGAGAAACCCTGGTCTACATGAAGTCTGCTTCTACATGACTTCAACTTAATTCATTCTCCAGAAATCTCAACCTCTGTTTCCTCATGTGAACATGTCCCCTCAAACTGAAATGGCATTAGAAGTTGGAAACCTTCCAGTGGACTCTCTATGAGGCTGTGGGTTCCTTGGTCTCTCCCATCACGCCCCCTGTTCTGTCCTTCTTTCCAGCTCTCTTGTTTTGTCCCATGTGACACCATGCTGGAAAGCAGCATATTTCGTATGACACCAATTTGCACACATTACAGCTGAGCACCTATGCCCACGCTCCCCCAGAGGATGACACACCACTCTGCATGCCCAGGAACCACAGTTCTGAACGTCTTCCTAATAACGAGTAAACAGGAAGAGATGAGAACTTTGCTGTTCTTCTCTGACAAGTTTTGGTGCAGAAGCTCACTTCCAATTCACCGTCCATGTCAAATACTCTCCCTTTATCTAAAGACCTTCATTATTTATTGCCCCTTCCTCCACAGACCTGTGCTTCCTTTTCTTCATTTCCTCCGTCTACCCTCTGCTTCTCTCATCCTTCATTCCCTCTTGCCTCTTATTTCTTGACTTTCCTTAGGTCATAGAGTATCTTGAAACAGAACTAATAATTTGTTTTTGGTTATGTGGCACATGGAATCTTAATTCCCTGATCAGAGATCGAAAGTGCACCACCTGCATTGGAGAGTCTTAACCGGACAAAGTCTTAAACATTGGACTGCAAAGTAAGTCTAAGAACTAATAATTTAGCTCCTTAAACTGGATTCTCAATGTAATCTGTGGTAGACACCTGATAAGATACATAATTGCCCTCCTTTTCTCATTTTTTTTTTCTCACTACCCATCCGACAGGTGATTTTCTTTGCCTATTAGGATGTATCAGCATTCCCATTTTCAATCAACGTTCTGTCAAATGATTTTTCTGTAAAATACAGTTCTTACCTTCTACTTGTCCAATTAATGTTTTTTTTTTCCTCTTTGACCAGCATTTCCAGGTAAATGATCCACACACTTCTGTGGAAGGCTCTCAGAGATACTCTGCTAGAATGGATGATAACAATTGAGTTGCATGAAGTTTTTCTAATCACTTCTGAAGAAATACCCTACTTTTAACCTGGATAAGACAGGTTTTGCCAAGATCCCACAGTTGCTATATAACAGAATCAGGATGCTGAATTCAAACACGGTGCTGCATCGCCAAGCAGTGGCTGCCACGTCTAAGAGATCAGGCCTTTCTTATCTCCTTCCATAGCTGCCACCTTCAAACAGGGCACCGTTATTTTATGATACTTCAAGTACGGCTGCCATAAAGGTACTCTGCACGTGCTACTTAAGCTATGCAAAATGGTTTGCACTTACTAAAACATCACTAAAGCTAACTGCTGTTATTATAGCCCCACATATTTATTACTATTTCCCATGCTTTTGCTTCTCTTGAAACGTTCCTCGCGGACTAACTTGACAATCCAAATATAGCAATACTTTCAAGCCTCAAGCACTATCTTGTCAACGTTGATTTGGTGAAAAAAAAAAAAAAAAAACAACAACACAGTAGAAATAAAAATCAAAACTACAATGAGATACCACCTCACACCAGGCAGAATGGCCATCATTAAAAAAAGGCTACAAACAATGAATGCTGGAGAGGGTGTTGGGGGAAAGGGAACACTCTTGCACTGCTGGTGGCAAGATAAATTGATATAAACACTATGGAAGATGGTATGCAGGTTCCTTAAGAAATTAGGAATAAAACCACCATATGCCCCAGCAATCCCACTCCTAGGAGTATACCCTGAGAAAACCAAAATGGAAAGAGACACATGCACCCCGATGTTCATTGCAGTGATATTTATAATAGCTAGAACGTGGAAGTAACTTAGATGGCTATTGACAAATGAATGAATGACGATGTGGTGGTACTCAGCTGTAAAGAGAAATGCATTTGAGTCAGTTCTATTGAGGTGAATGAACCTAGATCCTATTATACATAGTGAAGTAAGTCAGAGAGAAATATAAATATCTGATACTAACACATATGTATGGAGTCTAGAATGATAGTACTGACAAATTTATTTGCAGGGCAGCAATGGAGAAACAGACAGAGAGAACAGACTTAGAGACACGGGTGAAGGGGAAGAGGGGAGAGGATGAGATGGATGGAAAGAGTAACATGGAAACTTACAATTCCATACGTAAAATAGATAGCCAGTGGGAATTTGCCCTATCACTCAGGGAACTCAAAGAGGGGCTCTTCAACAATTCAGAAGGGTGGGATGGAGAGGGAGATTGGAGGGGGGTTTGGGAGGGAGTGGACATGGGTTTACCTAAGACTGATTCTTGTTGATGTCTGACAGCAAACAACAAAATTCGGGAAAGCAGTTATCCTTCATTTAAGAATAAATGAATTTTTTACAACCCTATTTGAACATTCAGATGGTTTACTGTCTCTTTTCCTGTAAACAGCACACTAACAACTGTAACTTCTTATCTATGTCTTCTGAAATGGCAGGTAAAGATTAAAGGAATGACCTAGATATAAAAAAAAGGAGTAAAACTATGATTATCCAAGTTGAAGGTTTAAGAGTTTTCAAATACATTTATGATGATCAACAAGAACTCAATATTCACATTGGGAAAGAAAAAAACAACTAAAAATATCAAGTAACCACAATGACTAACTTTTCTATATGGAAGAATCTACACGTTAGTTTCACATAACAAAGAATTGACATGGTAATTTCACATCTATAAACACCAAAATTAATAAAGTTTCTTAAAAATAATATGGGGGGGGGGCACGGTCCTAAGATGGCAGAGGAATAGGACGGGCAGACCACTTTCTCCCTCACAAGTTCATTGAAAGAACATTTGAACGCTGAGCAAATTCCACAAAACAACTTCTGAATGCTGGCAGAGGACATCAGGCATCCAGAAAGGCAGCCCATTGTCTTCGAAAGGAGGTAGGAAAAAATATAAAAGATAAAAAGAGAGACAAAAGAGGTAGGGACGGAGATCCATCCTAGGGAGGGAGTCTAAAAAGGGGAGAAGTTTCCAAACATCAGGAAACACTCTCACCAGCGGGTCTGTGAGGGGTTTTGGAATCTCAGAGGGCAACAAAACTGGGAGGAAAAATAAATACATAAATAAATAAAACCCACAGATCACGTGCCTAACTGGAACTCCCTGCGCTTGCATACACCACCAGCAAGTGGGGCTGAACAGAGAGGCACGGACTGAACAGGGAGGCACGGGCTGCACTGCGTAGGGTAAGGACTGGGCCTGAATGTCCTGAGCGGACAGTCTGAGGGAACTAACATGAGATAGCAACCCAAACTGTGGGATAGCCAGAGAGAGAGAGAGAGAGAAAGAAAAAAAAGAGAGAGAGAGAGAGAGGGGGAGAGAACTATCCTGCAAAAAGCCCTAACCTAAGGCACTGCCAGTCCCGCTCAAAAAACAAAGGACTGAGCGAATACCAGAGGAGAGCTAGATGGCTGCAGATCGGCCCATCCCCCACAGGAGACAGTGAGGCAGGAGGGGGGCAGCCAGAGCTGGAAAGAGGCAAACTCGGCCTCAGAGAGGCATCCTCTAGCAAGCAGGCACCCAGTTGCAAACCAAAACCCCTTGGGATTCTGGATGGTTGACTTCTGCCGGGAGGATTGAGGCCAGAGATCAGCTCCCCAGAAGAGACATAGGGCACACTGGAGACGGGTGCACCCGCTGCCACCCAGGAAACCAAGTGGCTGGGACCAGGGAGGTGATAAGACAAACTCCCCACCTGGGGAGACAGCGCTTGCCAAGCACCTGGTCGCCTGAGATGCTCGGACCTGGGAAGGGCAAAAAAACGCAGGCCCAACCAAGTCTGCCCCTTTGTGGACTACCTGAGAACCTGAACCTGAGTGGGTTAAACCTTGGGAGTGCACACAACCCAGGGCCCACCTCAGATAGTTCCCTGGCAGAGCAACCTAGAACCTGAGAAGTGTAGGGTGGAAAAGCGCACGTGGCATGAGCAGGGGCAAACCCAGTGTGGCCGAGACACTTAAAGCACTCCCCACACGTGCCAGAGATATTTGTTTGCAATGTCCCTCTGTCCCCACAGCAGTACTGAAAAAGTGAGCCTAAATAAGTGACCACCTTCGCCCCCTTGTGTCAGGACAGAAATTAGACACTGAAGAGAACAGCAAACAGAAGAAGCTAAAATAAACAGAGGGAACTGCTTTGAAAGTGACAGGTGCAACAGATTAAAACCTTGTAGTTAGCAGCGACTACATTGGAAGGGGCCTATAGATCTTGAGAAGTATAAGCTGGATCAAGGAACTATCTGAAACTGAACTGACCCCACACTGCCCACAACAGCTCCAGAGAAATTCCTAGATATATTTTTACTATTATCATTATTTAAATATTTATATATATATTTTTAATTTTTAAGTTCTCTATTACTCTGTGCTGGTCTTTGTAGACTGGGACCTGGGGGCTGGAGTCGATGAGAAGAGGGACGCAGGGGACCCAAGTCTCGAGTGAAACAAGGGTGCTTTCTCTGCAGAAAAGCATGTTTATATATCTTCATACAAGGCAGATTTAGGCAGTAGGAAAAAAAAAAAAAAACTGAGCAAAAACAAAGCCAAACAAATAACCATCTTCGAAGGGCCAGAAAGCATTGCATGTCCACATAACTGAGCAGATCACGTTTCAGTGAGGTCACTGGAGGGAGTCACTAAAGGGACCAAGCATGTCACCCTTTCTCAGGATCTCAGTCCCAGGAACTGCGTGCAGCTCTGCTCGTTCCTGCAGCAACTGATGAGGAATAGAGAATCCTTGAGAAATGGCACACAAAAGAAAAGAATAACATATTGGATTCCTTAAAGCTGAATGTCCCCTGACATTACTCCTTTAATTTTCATTTTTATAACCTACTGCGAAGTCGCTTTAGTCATGTCCGACTCTGTGCGACCCCAGAGACGGCAGCCCACCAGGCTGTGCCGTCTCTAGGATTCTCCAGGCAAGAACACTGGAGTGGGTTGTCATTTCCTTCTCCAATGCTTGAAAGTGAAAAGTGAAAAGGAAGTCTCTCAGTCGTGTCCGACGCTTAACAACCCCATGGACTGAAGCCCTCCAGACTTCTCCATTCATGGGATTTTCCAGGCAAAAGTACTGGAGTGGGGTGCCATTGCCTTCTCCTTTATAACCTACTATTACCTTGCAAAAAAAAAAAAAAAAAAGACCCTATTTTTAAAGCAAACTTCATGTATATATTTCATAATTTTTTGACTTTGTTTTGTTTTTCTAATGTTGTATTTTTCAGAGTCTAACCTCTACTCTAGATTTTTAATCTTTGCTTTTTGGTATTTGTTATCAATTTTGTACCTTTAAGAACCCAATCTTCAGTACCCATTTTTACTTGGGAGTGTGATTACTGGCTTGATTGCTTTCTCCCCTTTATGACTCTGCTTTGTCTCCACCAGGTCGCTTCTATCTCCTCCCTCCCCCTTCTTTTCTCTACCCAACTCTGTGAATCTCTTTGTGTGTTCTGGACTGTGGAGAACACTTAGGGACCTGATTAGTGCTTGGATCTGTCTCTCTCCTTTTCATTCACCCTTTTCTCCTCCTGGTCACCTCCGTCTCCTTCGTCCCTCTTCTCTTCTCCTTCTAACTCCATGAACCTCTCCAAGGGGTCCAGACTGTGGAGAGCACACAGGGAATCGATTACTGGCTAGCTTGCTCTCTCCCCTTTTGATTCCCCCTCTCCTACTCCTGGTCACCTCTATCTCCCTTCTCCCTCTTCTCTTTTCCATGTAATTCTGAGAACATCTCCAGGTGTTCTTCACTGTGGAGCTTTTCATCATTAACCTAGATGTTTTATCAGAGAAGGCAATGGCACCCCACTCCAGCACTTTTGCCTGGAAAATCCCATGGATGGAGGAGCCTGGTAGGCTTCAGTCCATGGGGTCGCTAGAGTCAGACATGACTGAGGAGCTTCACTTTGAATTTTCACTTTCATGCATTGGAAAAGGAAATGGCAACCCACTCCAATGTTCTTGCCTGGAGAATCCCAGGGATAGGAGAGCCTGGTGGGCTGCCATCTATGGGGTCGCACAGAGTCAGACATGACTGAAGCAACTTACCAGCTGCATAGATGGAGAAGTCTTGAGGCTACTGTAAGAATAAGACTGAAAACCAGAGGGAGGAACCTTAAGTCCAAAACCTGAGAACACCAGAGAACTCCTGATTCCTGAGAACATTAATTGATAAGAGCTTATCCAAAAGCCTCCATACCTATACGGAAACCAAGCACCACCCAAGAGCCAACAAGTTCCAGAGCAAGACAAGCCATGCAAATTCTTCAGCAACACAGGAACATAGCCCTGAACTTCAATATACAGTCTTCCCAAAGTCACACCAAACCCATAGACATCCCAAAACTCACTACTGGACACTTCATTGCACTTCAGACAGAAGAAATCCATCTCCACCCACCAGAACACCGACACAAGCTTCCCTAACCAGGAAACCTTGATAAGCCAACCGTCCAACCCCACCCACAGTGAGGAACCTGCAAAATAAAGAGGAATCACAAACTGCCAGAATACTAAAAGGCCACCCCAAACACAGCAATCTAAACAAGATGAAAAAGCAGATAAATACTCAGCAGGTAAAGGACCATGATAAATGCTCGCCAAACCAAAGCAAAGAGAAGGAGATAGGGAGTCTACCTGAAAAAGAATTCAGAATAATGATAATAAAAATGATTCAAAATCTTGAAAACAAAATGGAATTGCAGATAAATAGCCTGGAGACAAGGATTGAGAAAATGCAAGACATGTTTAACAAGGACCTAGAAGAAATAAAAAAGAGTCAATCAATAATGAATAGTGCAATAAATCAGATCAAAAACACTTTGAAGGGAACCAACAGTTGAATAGTGGAGGCAGAAGATAGGATAAGTGAGGTAGAAGATAGAATGGTAGAAATAAATGATGCAGAGAGGAAAAAAGAAAAAAGAATGAAAAGAAGTGAGGACAACCTCAGAGATCTCTGGGACAATGCTAAACACCCCAACATTCGAGTCAGAGGAGTCCCAGAAGAAGAAGACAAAAAGAAAGGCCATGAGAAAATACTTGAGGTGATAATAGTTGAAAACTTCCCTAAAATAGGGAAGGAAATAGTCATCCAAGTCCAAGAAACCCAGAGAGTCCCAAACAGGATAAACCCAAGGCAAAACACCCCAAGACACATATTAATCAAATTAACAAAGATCAAACACAAAGAACAAATATTAAAAGCAGCAAGGGAAAAACAACAAATAACAAACACACAAGAAGATTCCCATAAGGATAACAGCTGATCTTTCGATAGAAACTCTTCAGGCCAGAAGGGAATGGCAGGACATACTTAAAGTGATGAGAGATAAAAGCCTACAACCCAGATTACTGTACCCAGCAAGAAGCTCATTCAAATATGAAGGAGAAATCAAAAGCTTTACAGACAAGCAAAAGCTGAGAGAATTCAGACCCACCAAACCAGCTCTTCAACAAATGCTAAAGGATCTTCTCTAGACAGGAAACACAGAAAGGGTGTATAAACTTGAACCCAAAACAACAAAGTAAATGACAATGGGATCATACTTATCAGTAATTAACTTAAATGTAAGTGGGTTGAATACCCCAACAAAAAGACAAAGATTGGCTGAATGAATACAAAAGCTAGACTCCTATATATGTTGTATACAAAAGACCCACTTCAAAACAGGGGACAAATGCAGACTGAAAGTGAAGGGCTGGAAAAAGTTATGTGACACAAATGGAGACCAAAAGAAAGCAGGAATAGCAATACTCATACCAGATAAAATAGACTTTAAAATAAAGGCGGTGAAAAGAGACAAATAAGGAAATTACATAATGACCAATGAATCAATCCAAGAAGATATAACAATTATAAATATATATGCACCAACATAGGAGCACCACAATATGTAAGGCAAATGCTAACAAGTACAAAAGCGGAAATTAACAATAACACAATAATAGTGGGAGATTTTAATACCCCACTCACACCTATGGATAGATTGACTAAACAGAAAATTAACAGGGAAACACAAACTTTAAATGATACAATGGACCAGTTAGACCTAAATGATATCTATAGGACATTTCACCCCAAAACAATGAATTTCACCATTTTCTCAAGTGCACATGGAACCTTCTCAGGATAGATCATATCCTGGGTCATAAATCTAGCCTTGGTAAATTCAAAAAAATTGAAATCATTCCAAACATCTTTTCTGACCACAGTGCAGTAAGATTAGATGTCAATTACAGGAGAAAAACTATTAAAAATGCCAACATATGCAGGCTGAGCAACACGCTTCTGAATAACCAACAAATCACAGAAGAAATCAAAAAAGAAATCAAAATACATAGAAACGAAGGAAACTGAAAACAAAACAACCCAAAACCTATGGGATACTGTAAAAGCAGTGTTAAGGGGAAGGCTCATAGCAATACAGGCTTACCTCAAGAAACAAGAAAAAAGTCAAATAAATAACCTAACTCTACACCTAATGCAACTAGAAAAGGAAGAAATGAAGAACCTCAGGGTTAGTAGAAGGAAAGAAATCTTAAAAATTGGGGCAGAAAGAAATGCAGAAGAAACAAAAGATACCATAATAAACAAAGGAAAAAGCTGTTTCTTTGAGAAGATAAATAAAATTGACAAACCATTAGCCAGACTCATCAAAAAATGAAGGGAGAAAAATCAAATCAACAAACTTAGAAATGAAAATGGAGAAATCACAACAGACAACACAGACATAGAAAGGATCATAAGAGACTACTATCAGCAACTATATGCCAATAAAATGGACAACCTGGAAGAAATGGACAAATTCTTAGAAAAGTATAACTATCCAAAACTGAACCAGGAAGAAATAGAAAATCTTAACAGACCCATCACAAGCATTAAAATTGAAACTGTAATCAGAAATCTTCCAGAAAACAAAAGCCCAGGTCCAGATGGCTTCACAGCTGAATTCTACCAAAAATTTAGAGAAGAGCTAACACCTATCCTACTGAAACTCTTCCAGAAAATTGCAGAGGAAAGTAAACTTCCAAACTCATCCTATGAGGCCACCATCACCCTAATACCAAAACCAGATCAAGGTGCCACCAAAAAAAAAAAAAAGAGAAAGAAAGAAAGAAAAGAAAACTGCAGGCCAATATCACTGATGAACATAGATGCAAGGATCCTTAACAAAATTCTAGCAAACAGAATACAACAACATATGAAAAAGATCATACATTATGACCAAGTGGGCTTTATCCCAGGGATGCAAGGATTTTTCAATACACACAAATCAATCAGTGTAATACACCATATTAACAAATTGAAAGATAAAAACCATGTGATTATCTCAATAGATGCAGAGAAAGCCTTTGACAAAATTCAACATCCATTTATGATAAAAACTTTCCAGAAAGCAGGAAAAGAAGGAACATACCTCAACATAATAAAAGCCATGTATGACAAACTCACAGCAAACATTATTCTCAGTGCTGAAAAACTGAAAGCATTTCCACTAAAGTCAGGAACAAGACAAGGGTGCTCACTCTCACCACTAATATTCAGCATAGTTTTGGAAGTCTTGGCCACAGCAATCAGAGCAAAAAAATAAATAAATAAATAAAAGGAATCCAGATTGGAAAAGAAGTAAAACTCTCACTGTTTGCAGATGACACGGTCTTCTACATAGAAAACCTTAAAGATTCCACCAGAAAATTCCTAGAGCTAATCAATGAATATAGTAAAGTTGCAGGATATAAAATTAACACACAGAAATCCCTTGCATTCCTATACATGAACAATGAGAAAACAGAAAGAGAAATTAAAGAAACAATTCCATTCACCACTGCAAAGAAAAGAACAAAATACTTAGAATATACCTACCTAAAGAAACAAAAAACCTATATATAGAAAACTATAAAACACTGTTGAAAGAAATCAAAGAGGACACAAATAGATGGAGAAATATACCATGTTCATGGATTGGAAGAATCAATATAGTGAAAATGAGTATGCTACCCAAAGCAATCTATAGATTCAATGCAATAGCTATCAAGCTATCGACGGTATTTTTCACAGAGCTAGAACAAATAATATCACAATTTGTATGGAAATACAAAAAAAAAAAACCTTGAATAGCCAAAGCAATCTTTTGAAAAAAGAATGGAACTGGAGGAATCAACCTGCCTGACTTCAGGCTATACTACAAAGCTACAGTCATCAAGACAGTATGGTACTGGCACAAAGACAGAAATATAGATCAATGGAAAAAAATAGAAAGCCCAGAGATAAATTCATGCACCCATGGAAACCTTATTGATGACAAAGGAGGCAAGACTATACAATGGACAAAATACAGTCTCTTTAACAAGTGGTGCTGGGAAAACCAGTCAACCACTTGTAAATGAAACTAGAACACTTTCTAACACCATACACAAAAATAAACTCAAAATGGATTAAAGATCTAAACATAAGACCAGAAACTATAAAACTCCTAGAGGAAAACATAGGTAAAACACTCTACAACATAAATCACAGCAGGGTCCTCTATGACCCACCTCCAAGAGTAATGGAAATAAAAGCAAAAATAAACAAATGGGATCTAATTAAACTTAAAGGCTTTTGCACAACGAAGGAAACTATAAGGATGGTGAAGAGAGAGCCTTCAGAATGGGAGAAAATAATAGCAAATTAAGAAACTGACAAAGAATTAATCTCAAAAATATGAAAGCAGCTCCTGCATCTCATTCCAGAAAAATGAACAACCCAATCAAAAAATGGGCCAAAGAACTAAACAGACATTTCTCCAAAGAAGACTTACAGATGCCTAACACACACATGAAAAGATGCTCAACATCACTCATTATCAGAAAAATGCAAATCAAAACCACCATGAGGTACCATCTCACGCCGGTCAGAATGGCTGCTATCCAAACGTCTACAAACAATAAATGTTGGAGAGAGTGTGGGGAAAAGGAAACCCTCTTACATTGTTGGTGGAAATGCAAACTAGTACAGCCACTATGGAGAACAGTGTGGAGATTGCTTAAAAAAGCTGGAAATAGAACTGCCATACGACCCAGCAATCCCACTGCTGGGCATACATACTGAGGAAACCAGAAGTGAAAAAGACACATGTACCCCAATGTTCATAACAACACTGTTTATAATAGCCAGGACATGGAAGCAACCTAGATGTTCATCAGCAGATGAATGGATAAGAAAGCTGTGGTACATATATGCAATGGAATATTACACAGCCATTAAAAAGAATACGTTCAAATAAGTTCTAATGAGGTGGGTGAAACTGGACCCTATTATACAGACTGAAGTAAGCCAGAAAGAAAAACACCAATACAGTATACTAACACATATATATGGAATTTAGAAAGATGGTAACGATAACCCTATATGCGAGACAGCAAAAGAGACACAGATGTCAAGAACAGGCTTTTGGAATCTATGGGAGAAGGCAAGGGTGGGATGACTTGGGAGAATAACATTGAAAAATGTATATTATCGTCAGGTCAGATCAGATAAGTCACTCAGTCATGTCCGACTCTTTACGACCCCATGAATCGCAGCACGCCAGGCCTCCCTGTCCATCACCAACTCCCGGAATTCACTGAGACTTACGTCCATCGATTCAGTGATGCCAACCAGCCATCTCATACTTTGTTGTCCCCTTCTCTTCTTGCCCCCAATCCCTCCCAGCATCAGAGTCTTTTCCAATGAGGTGGCCAAAGTACTGGAGTTTCAGCTTTAGCATCATTTCTTCCAAAGAAATCCCAGGGCTGACCTCCTTCAGAATGGACTGGTTGGATCTCCTTGCAGTCCAAGGGACTCTCAAGAGTCTTCTCCAACACCACAGTTCAAAAGCATCAATTCTTCTGCGCTCAGCTGTCTTCACAGTCCAAATCTCACATCCATACAAGACCACTGGAAAAACCATAGCCTTGACTACACGGACCTTTGTTGGCAAAGTAATGTCTCTGCTTTTGAATATGCTATCTAGGTTGGTCATAACTTTCCTGCCAAGGAGTAAGCGTCTTTTAATTTGATGGCTGCAGTCACCATCTGCAGTGATTTTGGAGCCCAGAAAAATAAAGTCTGACGTTGTTTCCACCATTTCCCCATCTATTTCCCATGAAGTGATGGAACTGGATGCCATGATCTTCGTTTTCTGAATGTTGAGCTTTAAGCCAACTTTTTCACTCTCCACTTTCACTTTCATCAAGAGGCTTTTTAGTTCCTCTTCACTTTCTTCCATAAGGGTGGTATCATCTGCATATCTGAGGTTATTGATATTTCTCCCAGCAATCTGATTCCAGCTTGTGTTTCTTCCAGTCCAGCATTTCTCATGATGTAACTCTGCATATAAGTTAAATAAACAGGATGACATATACAGCCTTGACGTACTCCTTTTCCTATTTGGAACCAGTCTGTTGTTCCATGTCCAGTTCTAACTGATGCTTCCTGACCTGCATACAAATTTCTCAAGAGGCAGATCAGGTGGTCTGTATTTCCATCTTTTCAGAATTTTCCAGTTTATTGTGATCCACACAGTCAAAGGCTTTGGTATAGTCAATAAAGCAGAAATAGATATTTTTTCTGGAACTCTCTTGCTTTTTCCATGATCCAGCGGATGTTGGCAATTTGATCTCTGGTTCATGTTCCTTTTCTAAAACCAGCATGATCATCATATGTGAAACAGATCGCCAGTCCAGGTTCAATGCATGAACAGGGTGCTCAGGGCTGGTGCACTGGGACGACCCAGAGGCATGGGATGGGGAGGGAGGTAGGAAGGGAGTTCAGGATGGAGAACACATGTACATCCATAGCTGATTCATGTCCGTGTATGGCAAAACCACTACAATATTGTAAAGTAACTAGCCTCCTATTAAAATAAAAAATAAATAAAAATAACGTGGAATGTACATGTTGTAGAGATATTTTTAAAAGAAAAATTATCTTCCACAGATAATTTTATAAACTCTGGTGCTAATTTTTCTTTCCTTATGATTTAATAATAACAAGTAGTCTATATAAGAAAAAAGCATAAATCATGATTTCATTCATTTGATGTATATAATTACCCATTATTTTCTGATATTCAGAAAAAAGAAATCAGAATCTCTCCAGAGGAAAAAAATATAATTCTAAATTTCTTCTTTCAGACTGTTGCAGCTGAAAATTTTCTCATTTAATGAAGAGAGATTAAGAATCTCATTTATAAAATTATAATTTTAGTAAAAAGAATAGATGAAATGCTTATGTATTTCCTCTTTATTTTCAGAAAGATCTAAAACACCCACCAAGGTTATAGCAAATAGTAAGATAAACTAAATAAGTACATTAATTATTTACTGTTGGATATGACTGAGTGAATGAATTGAACTGAATTTAGAAACCATAAGAAACAGAAGGGCCAGAAATTCTTTTTTTTTTTTTTTTTTTTTTTAATTTTATTTTATTTTTTTAAACTTTACATAATTGTATTAGTTTTGCCAAATATCAAAATGAATCCGCCACAGGCATACATGTGTTCCCATCCTGAACCCTCTTCCTCCTCCTCCCCACCATCCCTCTGGGTCCTCCCAGTGCACCAGCCCCAAGCATCCAGTATCGCGCATCGAACCTGGACTGGCAACTCGTTTCTTACATGATATTTTACATGTTTCAATGTCACTCTCCCAAATCTTCCCACCCTCTCCCTCTCCCACAGAGTCCATAAGACTGTTCTATATATCAGTGTCTCTTTTGCTGTCTCGTACACCAGGTTATTGTTACCATCTTTCTAAATTCCATATATATGCATTAGTATACTGTATTTATGTTTTTCCTTCCTTCTGGCTTACTTCACTCTGTATAATAGGCTCCAGTTTCATCTACCTCATTAGAACTGATTCAAATGTATTATTTTTAATGGCTGAGTAATACTCCATTGTGTATATGTACCACAGCTTTCTTATCCATTCATCTGCTGATGGACATCTAGGTTGCGTCCATGTCCTGGCTATTATAAACAGTGCTACGATGAACATTGGGGTACACGTGTCTCTTTCCCTTCTGGTTTCCTCAGTGTGTATGCCCAGCAGTGGGATTGCTGGATCATAAGGCAGTTCTATTTCCAGTTTTTTAAGGAATCTCCACACTGTTCTCCATAGTGGCTATACTAGTTTGCATACCCACCAACAGTGTAAGAGGGTTCCCTTTTCTCCACACCCTCTCCAGCATTTATTATTTGTAGACTTTTGGATCGCAGCCATTCTGACTGGTGTGAAATGGTACCTCATAGTGGTTTTGATTTGCATTTCTCTGATAATGAGTGATGTTGAGCATCTTTTCATGTGTTTGTTAGCCATCTGTATGTCTTCTGTGGAGAAATGTCTATTTAGTTCTTTGGCCCATTTTTTGATTGGGTCATTTATTTTTCCGGAGTTGAGCTGTAGGAGTTGCTTGTATATTTTTGAGATTAGTTGTTTGTCAGTTGCTTCATTTGCTATTATTGTCTCCCATTCTGAAGGCTGTCTTTTCACCTTGCTAATAGTTTCCTTTGATATGCAGAAGCTTTTAAGGTTAATTAGGTCCCATTTGTTTATTTTTGCTTTTATTTCCAATATTCTGGGAGGTGGGTCATAGAGGATCCTGCTGTGATGTATGTCAGAGAGTGTTTTGCCTATGTTCTCCTCTAGGAGTTTTATAGTTTCTGGTCTTACGTTTAGATCTTTAATCCATTTTGAGTTTATTTTTGTGTATGGTGTTAGAAAGTGGTCTAATTTCATTCTTTTACACGTGGTTGACCAGATTTCCCAGCACCACTTGTTAAAGAGATTGTCTTTAATCCATTGTATATTCTTGCCTCCTTTGTCAAAGATAAGGTGTCCATATGTGCGTGGATTTATCTCTGGGCTTTCTATTTTATTCCATTGATCTATATTTCTGTCTTTGTGCCAGTACCATACTGTCTTGATAACTGTGGCTTTGTAGTAGAGCCTGAAGTCAGGTAGGTTGATTCCTCCAGTTCCATTCTTCTTTCTCAAGATCACTTTGGCTATTCGAGGTTTTTTGTTTTTCCATACAAATTGTGAAATTATTTGTTCTAGCTCTGTGAAGAATACTGTTGGTAGCTTGATAGGGATTGCGTTGAATCTATAAATTGCTTTGGGTAGTATACTCATTTTCACTATATTGATTCTTCCAATCCATGAACATGGTATATTTCTCCATCTATTAGTGTCCTCTTTGATTTCTTTCACTAGTGTTTTATAGTTTTCTATATATAGGTCTTTAGTTTCTTTAGGTAGATATATTCCTAAGTATTTTATTCTTTCCGTTGCAATGGTGAATGGAATTGTTTCCTTAATTTCTCTGTTTTCTCATTATTAGTGTATAGGAATGCAATGGATTTCTGTGTGTTGATTTTATATCCTGCAACTTTACTATAGTCATTGATTATTTCTAGTAATTTTCTGGTGGAATCTTTAGGGTTTTCTATGTAGAGGATCATGTCATCTGCAAATAGTGAGAGTTTTACTTCTTCTTTTCCAATTTGGATTCCTTTTATTTCTTTTTCTGCTCTGATTGCTGTGGCCAAAACTTCCAAAACTATGTTGAATAGTAATGGTGAAAGTGGGCACCCTTGTCTTGTTCCTGACTTTAGAGGAAATGCTTTCAATTGTTCACCATTGAGGATAATGTTTGCTGTGGGTTTGTCATATATAGCTTTTATTATGTTGAGGTATGTTCCTTCTATTCCTGCTTTCTGGAGAGTTTTTATCATAAATGGATGTTGAATTTTGTCAAAGGCTTTCTCTGCATCTATTGAGATAATCATATGGTTTTTATTTTTCAATTTGTTAATGTGGTGTATTACATTGATTGATTTGCGGATATTGAAGAATCCTTGCATCCCTGGGATAAAGCCCACTTGATCATGGTGTATGATCTTTTTAATTTGTTGTTGGATTCTGATTGCTAGAATTTTGTTAAGGATTTTTGCATCTATGTTCATCAGTGATATTGGCCTGTAGTTTTCTTTTTTTGTGGCATCTTTGTCAGGTTTTGGTATTAGGGTGATGGTGGCCTCATAGAATGAGTTTGGAAGTTTACCTTCCTCTGCAATTTTTTGGAAGAGTTTGAGCAGGATAGGTGTCAGCTCTTCTCTAAATTTTTGGTAGAATTCAGCTGTGAAGCCATCTGGACCGGGGCTTTTGTTTGCTGGAAGATTTTTGATTACAGTTTCAATTTCCATGCTTGTGATGGGTCTGTTAAGATTTTCTATTTCTTCTTGGTCGAGTTTTGGAAAGTTGTACTTTTCTAAGAATTTGTCCATTTCTTCCACGTTGTCCATTTTATTGGCATATAATTGTTGATAGTAGTCTCTTATGATCCTTTGTATTTCTGTGTTGTCTGTTGTGATCTCTCCATTTTCATTTCTAATTTTGTTGATTTGATTTTTCTCCCTTTGTTTCTTGATGAGTCTGGCTAATGGTTTGTCAATTTTATTTATCCTTTCAAAGAACCAGCTTTTGGTTTTGTTGATTTTTGCTATGGTCTCTTTTGTTTCTTTTGCATTTATTTCTGCTCTAATTTTTAAGATTTCTTTCCTTCTACTAACACTGGGGTTCTTCATTTCTTCCTTTTCTAGTTGCTTTAGGTGTAGAGTTAGGTTATTTATTTGACTTTTTCTTGTTTCTTGAGGTGTGCCTGTATTGCTATGAACTTTCCCCTTAGGACTGCTTTTACCGTGTCCCACAGGTTTTGGGTTGTTGTGTTTTCATTTTCATTCGTTTCTATGCAAATTTTGATTTCTTTTTGATTTCTTCTGTGATTTGTTGGTTATTCAGCAGCGTGTTGTTCAGCCTCCATATGTTGGAATTTTTAATAGTTTTTCTCCTGTAATTGAGATCTAATCTTACTGCGTTGTGGTCAGAAAAAATGCTTGGGATGATTTCTATTTTTTTGAATTTACCAAGGCTAGCTTTATGGCCCAGGATGTGATCTATCCTGGAGAAGGTTCCATGTGCACTTGAGAAAAAGGTGAAATTCATTGTTTTGGGATGAAATGTCCTATAGATATCAATTAGGTCTAACTGGTCTATTGTATCATTTAAAGTTTGTGTTTCCTTGTTAATTTTCTGTTTAGTTGATCTATCCATAGGTGTGAGTGGGGTATTAAAGTCTCCCACTATTATTGTGTTATTGTTAATTTCTCCTTTCATACTTGTTAGCATTTGTCTTACGTACTGTGGTGCTCCCGTGTTGGGTGCATATTTATTTAATTGTTATATCTTCTTCTTGGATTGATCCTTTGATCATTATGTAGTGACCTTCTTTGTCTCTTTTCACAGCCTTTGTTTTAAAGTCTATTTTATCTGATATGAGTATTGCTACTCCTGCTTTCTTTTGGTCCCTATTTGCATGGAAAATTTTTTCCCAGCCCTTCACTTTCAGTCTGTATGTGTCCCCTGTTTTGAGGTGGGTCTCTTGTAGACAACATATGTAGGGGTCTTGTTTTTGTATCCATTCAGCCAGTCTTTGTCTTTTGGTTGGGGCATTCAACCCATTTACGTTTAAGGTAATTACTGATAAGTATGATCCCATTGCCATTTACTTTATTGTTTTGGGTTCGAGTTTATACACCGTTTTTGTGTTTCCTGTCTAGAGAATATCCTTTAGTATTTGTTGGAGAGCTGGTTTGGTGGTGCAGAATTCTCTCAGCTTTTGCTTGTCTGAAAAGCTTTTGATTTCTCCTTCATACTTGAATGAGATCCTTGCTGGGTACAATAATCTGGGCTGTAGGTTATTTTCTTTCATCATTTTAAGTATGTCTTGCCATTCCCTCCTGGCTTGAAGAGTTTCTATTGAAAGATCAGCTGTTATCCTTATGGGAATTCCCTTGTGTGTTATTTGTTGTTTTTCCCTTGCTGCTTTTAATATTTGTTCTTTGTGTTTGATCTTTGTTAATTTGATTAATATGTGTCTTGGGGTGTTTCTCCTTGGGTTTATCCTGTTTGGGACTCTCTGGGTTTCTTGGACTTGGGTGATTATTTCCTTCCCCATTTTAAGGAAGTTTTCCACTATTATCTCCTCAAGTATTTTCTCATGGTCTTTCTTTTTGTCTTCTTCTTCTGGAACCCCTATGATTCGAATGTAGTAGCGTTTAATATTGTCCTGGAGGTCTCTGAGATTGTCCTCATTTCTTTTAATTCGTTTTTCTTTTATCCTCTCTGATTCACTTATTTCTACCATTCTATTTTCTAATTCACTAATCCTATCTTCTGCCTCTGTTATTCTACTATTTGTTGCCTCCAGAGTGTTTTTAATTTCATTTATTGCATTATTCATTATATATTGACTCTTTTTTATTTCTTCTAGGTCCTTGTTAAACCTTTCTTGCATCTTCTCAATCCTTGTCTCCAGGCTATTTATCTGTGATTCCATTTTAGTTTCAAGATTTTG
This sequence comes from Bos mutus, assembly GCF_027580195.1. NCBI lineage: Eukaryota > Metazoa > Chordata > Mammalia > Artiodactyla > Bovidae > Bos > Bos mutus. The sequence continues at coordinate 1,445,326 of NC_091638.1, forward strand.
GATCAATTTCACTATTATTATTCGGAATTCTTTATCAGGTAGATTTCCTATCTCTTCCTCTTTTGTTTGGTTTGGTGGGCATTTATCCTGTTCCTTTATCTGCTGAGTATTCCTCTGTCTCTTCATCTTGTTTAAATTGCTGAGTTTGGGGTGTCCTTTATGTATTCTGGAAGTTTGTGAAGTTCTCTTTATTATGGTGTTTCCTCACTGTGTGTGGGTTTGTACAGGTGGCTTGTCAAGGTTTCCTGGTTAGGGAAGCTTGTGTCGGTGTTCTGGTGGGTGGAGCTGTATTTCTTCTCTCTCCTTTCGAAGAGTTGGGTTGCTTTTCTGGGTGCCTGATGTCCTCTGCCGGCATTCAGAAGTTGTTTTGTGGAATTTACTCAACGTTTAAATGCTCTTTTGATGAATTTGTGGGGGAGAAAATGTTCTCCCCGTCCTACTCCTCCGCCATCTTGGCTCCTCCCAAAATTTTAAACTTTTGTGCAAGAATTAATTGTTTTCTTCCCAAATCTATTTATACCAGTTGCTCTCATTATTACAGGTATGCAATTTAATTAGCTATATAAACTGATGAGAAACCCAGGAGAAAAGAAAGACATGCTTCTTTGAAAATTAGGCTGAATGTTTAAAATGACTTGGTAAAGTCACATTACACGTGGATGCACGTGTGTTCAGTTGCTAAGTCATGTCAACTCTTTTCAACCCCATGGACTGCAACACGCCAGGCTTCCCTGTCCTTCACTGTCTCCAGAAATTCTTAATTCATAATACATCTCTGAAGGTCTAAAACAGGGCTCATCTTGAATTATCTCTAAATGAAAATTTTGCTAGGTTAAATAGAAGACATTGCTTCATTAATTTCAAAGTGATATTTTTTTTAAAAATAAGAGAAATCACTTCAAATTTAAGTGAACTTCCAGAGGGTACTATATTCAGTATATATATATACTGTATGTATATATATATACAGCAGCAGCATGTGTGTGTGTGTGTATATATATATGTGTGTGTGTGTGTGTGTGTGTGTGTGTGTGTGTGTGTGTATACACACATGCTGCTGCTGCTGCTAAGTCGCTTCAGTCGTGTCCGACTCTGTGCGACCCCAGAGACGGCAGCCCACCAGGTTCCCCCGTCCCTGTGATTCTCCAGGCAAGAACACTGGAGTGGGTTGCCGTTTCCTTCTCCAATGCAAGAAAGTGAAAAGTCAAAGTGAAGTCACTCAGTCGTGTCCAATTCTTAGTAACCTCATGGACTGCAGCCTACCAGGCTCCTCCATCCATGGGATTTTCCAGGCAAGAGTACTGGAGTAGGGTGCCATTGCCTTCTCTGATATATATACATACACAAGTATAAACAAATCACATTGCTGTACACCTGAAACTTACACAGTATTTTAAACTGACTACACCTCAATTCAATGAGAAAACAGGAACCACCACCGACCTTGAAAACAACCACCAAAAATAAACAAATAAATAAGGAACACATTTTTTTTAGTTCTTCATAAAAATCAGCTATATGTCATTCAAAAGAGTATGAGCATTGTTTTTTTACAACCCCACTTTCTCTTCTTAAGTTGAATTTGAAATAATTTCTTGCATATTTATAATATAGAGTTCCTGGTCTTACTGACCCCACTATTTCTGTTGTGTTTGTATAATATCTGTCTCATCTTCACCCTCATTCCATCTTATATCCATCTTGTCCTTCTTAAGGGAATTCTTCCCCTTCATCCTCCTCCCCATCTTCATATTCATTTAGTTGTTTTTCCTCAGTGCTTTGTAATTCTTTTCTTTCATAACGGCATACTTATAATGCCAATACTTATAAATCTGAATCATGCACATGTATGGCTCTTATTATCACACCATTTCATATCATGACTTTGAGGGCTTCTATTTCTGTGCTGGGATCCTTTTTGTCACCATAAGGATCAGGGGACTGGTATGTGAACAAATACAGGGAAAGAAGAGTTACAAACAGAACAACTTACCTTTGTGTGACCAAGGCCTGCTACAGACTTGAGAAGTTTTGAAACAGGCTCAGGCGATGGGAAGACAGGATGACAGATGCCCTCAAACCAGGGTGATGGTTGGGGAAATGTTTCAACCACATCTTCAACGTTACTATCAGAACTATTGTCCTGAGAGAAAGTTGTACTCTCTGGTCTCAAAATGCCACATTTTGCTTCTAGTACAGTGAAAACAGGAGAGAGTACATGAGAACGTGTCATTTCAAATCAAGGAATAACACCAGGAGGACAGTTTTCAAATAACTTGCTGTTTCTCTTGGATTGCTGAGATGCCTTCATTAGCTTCATTAACTTTGATTTCAGGACACGCTGGAGAAGAAAATAAGAGCTTGAAGAATATAACAAGTATCAACCTGAATAAAAGAATTATAATATCCCCCCATTATAGCGGACTGGAATGCAAAAGTAGGAAGTCAAGAAACACCTGGAGTAACAGGCAAATTTGGCCTTGAAATACGGAACGAAGCAGAGCAAAGACTGATAGACTTTTTCCAAGAAAATGCACTGGTCATAGCAAACACCCTCTCCCAACAGCAAAAGAGAAGACTCTACACATGGCCATCACCAGATGGTTAACATTGAAATCAGATTGATTATATTCTTTGCATCCAAAGATGGAGAAGCTCTATATAGTCAACAAAAACAAGACCAAGAGCTGACTGTGGCTCAGATCATGAACTCCTGATTACCAAATTCAAACTGAAATTGAAGAAAGTAGGGAAAACCACTAGACCATTCATGTATGACCTAAATCAAATCCCTTATGATTATACAGTGGAAGTGAGAAATAGATTTAAGGGCTTAGATCTGATAGATAGAGTGCCTGATGAACTATGGAATGAGGTTCATGACATTATACAGGAGACAGGGATCAAGACCATCCCCATGGAAAAGAAATGCAAAAAAGCAAAATGATTGTCTGGGGAGGCCTTACAAATAGCTGTGAAAAGAAGAGAAGTGAAAAGCAAAGTAGAAAAGGAAAGATATAAGCATCTGAATGCAGAGTTCCAAAGAAGAGCAAGAAGAGATAAGAAAGGCTTCCTCAGCAATCAATGCAAAGAAATAGAAGAAAACAACAGAATGGGAAAGACTAGAGATCTCTTCAAGAAAATTAGAGATACCAAGGGAACATTTCATGCAAAGATGGGCTTGATAAAGGACAGAAATGGTATGGACCTAACAGAAGCAGAAGATATTAAGAAGAGGTGGCAAGAATACACAGGAGAACTGTACAAAAAAAGATCTATATGACCCCAATAATCACGATGGTGTGATCACTGACCTAGAGCCAGACATCCTGGAATTTGAAGTCAAGTGGGCCTTAAAAAGCAACACTATAAACAAAGCTCATGGAGGTGATGTAATTCCAGTGGAGCTATTTCAAATCCTGAAAGATGATGCTGTGAAAGTGCTGCACTCAGTATGCCAGCGAATTTGGAAAACTCAGCAGTGGCCACAGGGCTGGAAAAGAACAGTTTTCATTCCAATCCCAAATAAAGGCAATGCCAAAGAATGCTCAAACTACTGCACAATTGCACTCAACTCACATGCTAGTAAAGTAATGCTCAAAATTCTCCAAGCCAGTCTTCAGCAATACGTGAACCATGAACTTCCTAATGTTCAAGGTGGTTTTAGAAAAGTCAGAGGAACCAGAGGTCAAATTGTCAACATCTGCTGGCTCATGGAAAAAGCAAGAGAGTTCCAGAAAATCATATATTTCTGCTTTATTGACTATGCCAAAAGCTTTGACTGTGTGGATCACAGTAAACTGTGGAAAATTCTGAAAGGGATGGGAATACCAGACCACCTGACCTGCCTCTTGAGAACTGTATGCAGGTCAGGAAGAAACAGTTAGAACTGGACATGGAAAAACAGACTGGTTTCAAAGAGGAAAAGGAATACGTCAAGGCTGTATATTGTCACCCTGCTTATTAACTTATATGCAGAGTACATCATGAGAAACTCTGGACTAAAAGAAGCACAACCTGGAATCAAGATTGCCGGGAGAAATATCAATAACCTCAGATATGCAGATGACACCACCCTTATGGAAGAAAGTGAAGAGGAACTAAAAAGCCTCTTGATGAAAGTGAAAGTGGAGAGTGAAAATGTTGGCTTAAAGCTCAACATTCATAAAACAAAGCTCATGGCATCCAGTCCCATCACTTCTTTGCAAATAGATGGGGAAACAGTGGAAAGAGTGTCAGACTTTATTTTTCTGGGCTCCAAAATCACTGCAGATGGTGACTGCAGCCATCAAATTAAAAGACGCTTACTCCTTGGCAGGAAAGTTATGACCAACCTAGATAGCATATTCAAAAGCAGAAACATTACTTTGCCAACAAAGGTCCATTTAGTCAAGGCTATGGTTTTTCCAGTGGTCATGTATGGATGTGAGAGTTGGACTGTGAAAACGGCTGAGCGCCGAAGAATTGATGCTTTTGAACTGTGGTGTTGGAGAAGACTCTTGTGAGTCCCTTGGACTGCAAGGAGATCCAACCAGTCCATTCTGAAGGAGGTCAGCCCTGGGATTTCTTTGGAGGAAATGATGCTTAAGCTGAAACTCCAGTACTTTGGCCACCTCATGGGAAGAGCTGACTCATTGGAAAAGACTCTGATGCTGGGAGGGATTGGGGGTAGGAGGAGAAGGGGACGACAGAGGATGAGATGGCTGGATGGCATCACTGACTCAATGGACGTGAGTTTGACTGAACTCCAGTAGGTGGTGATGGACAGGGAGGCCTGGCGTGCTGCAGTTCATGGGGTTGCAAAGAGTCGGACACGACTGGGCGACTGAACTGAACATCCCCCATTCGTCTATGATCTAACACAAAGAGCACAGGCTCTGGAGTTATTCAGATGTGTATTCAAATCCCAGTTCTGTCACTGACTGACCTGCTCATGGGGAAAGGATTATGAAAGATGACATCAGAAGCCCCAGATGTTCCTCTCCTTACCCCTAATTGACCGCTGTACAAATACTAGGCCATCTACTAGATTACTTTCTCTACCAAAACGTTCTAGAGTAATAATTTATCCCCGGTAGTTTAGAGCACTATTGAAAAACTAAGACATTTAATATAATTGCTATATTTTGAAATTTGCTTCCATGATTAATATATACATGGATTATCACTTGTGAAGGGAAATATGAAAGTTTAGGTTTTAACAGAACCGTATTTAGATGGGCTAGAACTGCAAACACGATAAGCTACTTCTGTTTGTCAAACAGCTAAAGACCAATGAAACAGGGAAAAAATTCAGCTACTTCCATGAATTAGGGTAAAAACAAGGTTAAACCCATAGGGCAATGATCATGAATGAAAGTCACACTCTAAATAAAAAGCCATAAGGAAACATGTTCACAATAGAGACAGAGAGAGATGGACTGAAAGAACAAACACTGAAGAAATATGTTCTGCAAGGAAAAATTAGGTTAACAGTAAATATTAAACATAATAATAAAAAAAATGTAGAGGAGGAAGAAGAAAGGGAAAAGTGAGACATTTCTACTCAAGAACAGATTTATAGAAAAAAAAAAAAGTATAATAAGGTATGTGGAGAATTCTATATTTAGAATTTATATACAATAGATCAGTAATATATCAGTATTCTTAAGGATATCCTATGAGCAAAGCCTCTGTTTCATATGATTTTATTAATATATTTTTATGCATCTACACTGTTCTTCAAATTTTATGAAAATATCAACATCAGTTCAGCTCAGTTCAGTTGCTCAGTTGTGTGTGACTCTGCGATCACATGTCTGGAGCACACCAGGCTTCCCTGTTCATCACCAACTCCCAGAGGTTTTACAAACTTCTTGTCTATTGAGTCAGTGATGCCATCCAACCATCTCATCCTCTGTCGTTCCCTTCTCCTCCCACCTTCAAACTTTCCCAGAACCGGTATTTTTCAATGAGTCTGTTCTTCGCATCAATAACCAAACTATTGGAGTTTCAGCTTCAGCATCAGTCTTTTCAATGAATATTCAGGACTGATTTACTTTAGAATGGACTGATTGGATCTCCTTGCAGTCCAAGGGACTCTGAAGAGTCTTCTCCAATACCACAGTTCAAAAGCAACAATTCTTCGGAGCTCAGCCTGCTTTATAGTCCAGTAATCACATCCATACATGACTAGAAAAACCATAGCTTAGACTACACAGAACTTTGCTGGCAAAGTAATGTCCCTGCTTTTCAGTCTACTGTCTAGGTTGGGCATAGCTTTTTATCCAAGGAGCAAGCGTCTTTTAATTTCACGGCTGTAGTCACCATCTGCAGTGATTTTGAAGCCCCCTAAAGAAGTCTGTCACTGTTTGCATTGTTTCCCCATCTATTTGCCATGAAGTGATGGGACCAGATGCTATGATCTTAGTTTTCTGAATGTTTTGTTGTAAGTCAACTTTTTCACTCTCCTCTTTCACTTTCATCAAGAGGCTCTTTAGTTCTTCTTCAATTTCTGCCATCATGGTGGTGTCATCTGTGTATCTGAGGTTATTGATATTTCTTCTAGCTATCTTGATTCCAGCTTGTGCTTCATCCAGCCCAGCATTTCGCATGATGTACTCTGCATATAAGTTAAATAAGCAGGGTGACAATTTATATCCTTGATGTACTCCTTTCCTGATTTGGAACCAGTCTATTGTTCCATATCCAGTTCTAACTGTTGCTTCTTGTCCTGTATACAGACTTCTCCAAAAGCAGGTCAGATGGTCTAGTATTCCCATCTCTGGGTCTTCTGCCTTTTCCAAATCCAGCTTGAACATCTGAAGTTCATGGTTCACGTACTCTTGAAGCCTGGCTTGGATAATTTTAAGCATTACTTTGCTAGCATGTGAGATGTGTGCCATTATGTGGTAGTTTGAACATTCTTTGGCATTGCCTTTCTTTGGGATTGGAAGGAAAACTGATGTTTTCCAGTCCTGTGGCCACTGATGAGTTTTCCAGATTTGCTGGCATATTGAATGCAGCACTTTTACAACATCATCTTTGAGGATTAGAAAAAGCTCAACTGAAAGTCCATTACCTCCACTAGCTTTGGTCATAATGATGCTTCTTAAGGCCTACTTGACTTTGTGTTCCAGGAGGTTTGGCTCTAGGTGAGTGATCACACCATCCTGATTATCTGGGTAATAAAGATGTTTTTTGTAGAGTTCTGTGTATTCTTGCCACCTCATCTTAATATCTTTTGCTTCTCTTAGGTTCATACCATTTCATCCTTTATGGTGTCCATCTTTGCATTAAATGTTCCCATGGTATCTCTAAGTTTCTTCAAGAGATCTCTAGCCTTTCCCATTCTATTGTTTCCTTTATTTCTTTGCAGTCATCACTGAGAAAGGCTTTCTTATCTCTCTCTGCTATTCTTTGGAACTCGCATTCAAATGGGTATATCTTTCCATTTCTCCTTTGCCTTTTTGCTTCTCTTCTTTCCTCAGCTATTTGGAAAGCCTCATCAGACAAACATTTTGTCTTTTTGCTTTTTTTTTCTTGGGGATGGTCTTGATAACTGCCTCTTGTACAATGTCACAAATCTCCATCCATAGTTCTTCAGGCACTCTGTTTATCAGATCTAATCCCTTGAATCTATTTGTCACTTTCACTGTCTAATCATAAGAGTAAATACTATATGAAACTAACTTCAGAGCAGGAAAACTAATTTCACAACAGAACACTTTATCTTGGTTTTAAAATTTAAGACTTCATCGTTTGATGTAGGCCTTAAATCAATGCCAGGTTTGTTGAGAAACCTTTGAAGCAAAAACATACAATCAAAATGAGTGAGCTCATGTCCTTGAACAAAAGAAAAAAAAAACTGAAAGTTTGTCTATATACTAAATGTACTTTCTTGACATGAAGAAAATTTGGCCTGTTTTAAAAAAAAAGTATTTTTTTAGTTACTATTTTATTTTATTTTTTTTTCTACTTTTATTTTTAAACTCTGGAGAGGGTGTGGAGAAAAGGGAACCCTCTTACACTGTTGGTGGGAATGCAAACTAGTACAGCCACTGTGGAGAACAGTGTGGAGATTCCTTAAAAAACTGGAAATAGAACTGCCTTATGATCCAGCAATCCCACTGCTGGGCATACACACTGAGGAAACCAGAAGGGAAAGAGACACGTGTAAAATGTTCATCGCAGCACTGTGTTTATAATAGCCAAGACATGGAAGCAACCTAGATGTCCATCAGCAGATGAATGGATAAGAAAGCTGTGGTACATATACACAATGGAGTATTACTCAGCCATTAAAAAGAATACATTTGAATCAGTTCTAATGAGGTGGATGAAACTGGAGCCTATTATACAGAGTGAAGTAAGCCAGAAGGAAAAACATAAATACAGTATACTAATGCATATATATGGAATTTTTTTTTTTAGATTTATTGATGTGGACTACTTTTAAAGTCTTTATTGAATTAGTTCCAATGGTGCTCCTATTTTATGTTTTGGCTGTCTGACCCTGGGTCATGTGAGATCTTAGCTTCTCTGACCGAGTATCAAACCCACACTACCTATATTCGAAGATGTCTTACTAACCATCTTAACCATTGCACCCCCAGGGAAGTCTCCAAAACAGTTTTTCATTACCTATTTCTGCATCCATCTCTCCCAACCTATGAAATATCTAGTTAACACTCATTCTTAGTTTCCATAACAAAAAGCGACAGCCAATGTATCAGCAGAGCCTAAAAATAATTTGTTTTCACTAAAAGTTCTAATAGCTGAACTGAAAATCCCATTGATGGATTGAAATAATTATTGTTTGCCCAAACCAGAATAAACCTGATGACTTAAAACAAAGCGGAAGAAGAGGCTTTTCCTTCTCCATTGTCTGTTCAAGGTTCAGAGACGAATCTGAGTCTGTCCAAAATGGGAGTGTTGGTCCATCAGCAGGGATACCACTTACTGAGATGGCACCACTTCTCTGTTTTACTCTAAGGGAGTACAGGGAGTTTCCCCACCATGTCAAAACTTAAAATGTACACAAGTCAAAGAACTAATTTATATCTTTAACTTATATGCTACGTGAGTACTTCTCAGTCTCTGCTGAGGGCCATGGGAGTGGATGTGGGAGCCTGGCAGGCCAATTGTCAAGTCACAGGTCAGCTCTTTTTAACCTGGGTCAACTCATTAACCTCCTGAAACCACAGTTGTCTAATTAAGTAAAAGTAGGACACAGCTCCTTTACAAAGCTGCTGTGATGACTCTATGAGGTCACAAATGTTAAGCACGTAATGCAGTGTCTAATCCAGAGTAGAACACTCAACAAACATTAGTTTCTCTCCTCCATGTTCCCTTAGTTACACATATAATTTAAAACATCCATAAAATCCTACCTCCTTGAAGAGTCCTCTTCAGAACTCTCATCCACTATTAAAGAAAAAAGCAAGATACATTTCAAATCAATGGAAGAAAAATACAGAATATTAAACCTTCAAGACTGAGGTTTTGTTTTAAAGTATTCCTTTCAAACCACACCTGGAGGCCACACTAGAGGAGGGGAACAGTGATTGTACTATACTCATAGGCCACTAATGCCTAAGAACCACTCCTCCCCTTTATAGTCATCAAATGCAAAACAAAACAACAATGAAAAGAATTGCTGTTTACAATGACCATAATCCTAACCAAACTCCAGGAGACTGACAGAAAATGATACTAACCTGACAATAGCACACACAGTATTAACAGCACAGTATTTCTGGATTTCTATTGCCTGGAGCACTGAACAGAGACTATAGGTGTCTTGCTGGGACATGACAACTTCTCTGGATCTTCAGTTCACAATGAAAACACCTAATCACAGGGAAGCTTGGTCAAAGGCAGTGAACCTCAGAGCAAGGTAAAACATCGGAAACAAAAGTCTTCTCTTCCTGGCCCTCTTTCCAAAGGCAAGAGAAGTATGAAAGATGTAGTGATTCCAGGTTTAGAAAGGATAACCTCTTGAAAGGCAGGGGGGAGGGCAAATGCGTAAAGGGGCTCAACTCAGTGGTGAGAATGGGAATTAGACTTGTAGTGTTAAGCATGAAGTAGGGTACACAGAAGCTGAACTTTTTTAAAAAGTTCTATATATATATATATATATATATATTTCATATATATATATATATAGGACTTTTTTTAAAAGTTCAGCTTCTGTGTGTGTGTGTGTGTATATATATACTAACATGTATAAAATAATATATACATACATATATATATGCTATATATATACACACATATATATATATATAAACTTTTAAAAGTTCAGCTTCTGGATGTATATATATATATATATATATATATATATATATATATAAACATATACATACACACACTACTAGTATGTTTAAAAAGAATCTCTTGAGACTATCTCCTTCCATTGCTCAAGAGTATCTGGACCACACAGAGCAGGATGGTCCAAAGAGTGCTGTGTACTAGTGAAGGATATCATTATATAAGTCCTTCCCATTATATGGCAAATGTTTCTAGAAATCATGCTTTTTCAGCTTGGAAGGCATACATCATCACATCCTAAGCTGATGAACAAGGGGAGGGAGGGAAGGATGGAGGGAGCCACGGACTCTGGTGCTGTTGGACAACATTTCCCATGGGTCGTCATGATCTGATGCTAGAGGGATGACTCACATGCAGTGACTCCACAGGGAGAGGAGCACTGCAAGCTTGAGCTAGGAGAGCAGGGGCAGTGATTTTTAAATGTTTTCACCCTGTGAGATCAGAACAATGCTTAGTACATAGAAGACACTTGAAATTTATCTGTTTAGTGAACAAATGAACAAATAAATAAGAATGTCATCTTTGAATTTTTTCTTTAGAAAAATACAGAAATTAACCCGAGAAAAACTCTATTCTGAGTGTTTTGAAGACCAAGACACTTTCATCTCTGTATCTCTTCTGACTAGTGTGATAAACCAACCTACAGTTCTTTGATAGATGTTTTTGTTGTTCAGTCACCAAATCGTGTCTGACTCTTGTGACCCATGGACTACAGCTCACCAGGCCCTTCTGTCCATGGGATTTCCCAGGCAACAGTACTGGAGTGGGTTGCATTTTCTTCTCCAGGGGATCTCCCCGACACAGGGATCAAGCCATATCTCCTGCATTGGCGGGTGGATTCTTTACTACTGAGCCACCTGGGAGGCCCCCTTTGACTAGATAGAGGTCTACCCAGTTAAGGGTATCCTCGGATACCTTGTACAATGTGCTAGATGCACATCCAGTGGACCTAATGCTGTTTTTGTTAATGCAAATATTTTTGTGCTTTTATTAGAACCTGCAGAGTCCTAAGTTGTTCTATTTGAATATCTATTATGATAATCTTTTAACTGATGGCAAGAGAACATCTTGTTCTTACAAAACTATACTCTCATGACAATTGTCCAACACACAAAAGAAAATATCTGATCCTAATGAAGTCAACCTATCTCACTCTCTCTGGATCTGTAAGGAATGAAGTTGGTAATCTAGACCTGCATGGTACAATAGGCAAAATAACTGGTTCTCAACCAGGCATTGCTTTTCTGCCTTCTGTACAATTGGTAGGTATCTTTCAGAAATAATCTTTCACTACCATGCTGCACACTGGCTCAGCTTTGCAGTTATTGTTTATCATTTCTTATCCTACCAGGAAGGGATTATTCAAGTTACCAGTTTTAATGATGGTAACTATTTTAGTGAGACTAATCACTACACAGTAACTACTAACTATTCATTCACTAAATTAAAACCATTTCTAAAAATGAAAGTTCACTTTCATAAAACATCCAATCTGCTGTACTATGACTATACATTAAATATACATCATACTCACTTAATTTTTTTTTTCTGATTTACACAAAGATCTAATATAGGACTTTAAGGGCCATATTAAAGAGATGGATTTCTTTTCAGACAATACTGTCTTTGATGTTAAATCACCTACAATTAAATTCTTAAATAATTTTGAATACTAGAGTATAAAGAAATTAATGAAAAAAATAAAATACACATGCAATTTACACTCATTTTTTAATAGTTCTTTCATTATTGAAACTTCCTCATTCTTACCTTATCTATGGTAGAATTACCAAGAGTATTTCGGTATCAGATGACGTACCTGGGTTGCTATTTTCAGGAGGAGTTTTATAATCAGTTGGCAAACTGCTATGTGCTGGGTCCAGCCCGTTGGATCAGGGAATTGAACCTGGGGAAGCCCCCTTTGATTAGATCAGGAAACAACTGCTTAATTAAACTTTAATTAAGGATATAAAGAGTAATGTAATAAGGATAGCTCAGTTAGGAAATTCAGTGGAGAAAAGAGGCTGAATAATTCAGCCAGAAGGTAAGAGAAAGAACGACATGGTGAGACCAAGTTTCGGTGAACAAGGCCCGCACTTTATTTTCCAAAACAGTTTTTATACCTTAAGCTACGCATAGAGGATAATGGGGGAAGGGGTAGAGTCATGCAGCAAGCCAGGCTTTCTTCCTGCAAATTTATCATATGCAAAAGCTTAGGTGATTTGCATCATCTTCTGGCCTGGAGGCCTGTTAACATTTTAAGACCCTTTCTTCAGAAAACTTATTTTTCTCTGGAAGGTGATAAGTCAATCTAGACCCTCCAAAAGCATTAGATAAAACTTGCATTCCTACAGAGCAAAGGTGTGGTGGGCTATAACAAGAAAAAAAGAATTAACTCAAGGGTCCCAGGTTACAAACATTAAAGCTACTATTTACACCAATTATATTAATCAATACACTGCCAGGGACACAGCAGGTAAGGGATATGGAGACTTATCACTACACATTGGCCCAACAAGTGAAAATCCCTTCACCAATACAATTTCTAATCAATCTTTTAACTGCTCAAAGGAATCTGTATTTAGACAGTTTAGAACATCTCATGCCTCTCACAGTTTGGAGGCTCTGAGCAATCACATGTGGCACAAAACCTATTCAGGCAGGCTAGAGGACTTCAAGGTAGTTTGTAGGTTGAAACACTGTCACACCCAGAAATTATTAACTGGAGCTGTAATTCTAACACTTTTCAGAAAGAGAGGTAGTGGGGACAGCCCCCATAAAAGTCAGAGGTGTTTCATAAAGCACAAAGCAGAAAAACTAGGCAGACTCTGGTTTTGGGGTAGAATCACTGATGGGGACTCAGTGAGGTTTGATTCCACCTTTGCATATGCCAAGCCTCCTTCCTCAAGACCTTTGCCAGGGGCGGAGCTCGCTCCCTGCAGCTATGTATTAAAAATGCGATAAATAATATTTTAAAACTGATACAAAAACAACTACCAAATTCTTAGATCATTTCAGACAATGTCAGAGATAATACCAAAACTTCAATTGTCGTATACATTTCAAGTTTCTAAGTTCTATAAACTTTTATTTAGCATGTAGTAAAGGAGAAAGTAAAGGTATATTTTCACATTGCTTATTTAAATTTGCATGCAGAGTACATTATGAGAAACACTGGGCTGGATGAAGCACAAGCTGGAATCAAGATTGCCGGGGAAAATATCAATAACCTCAGATATGCAGATGACAACACCCTTATGGCAGAAAGTGAAGAACTAAAAAGCCTCTTGATAAAAGTGAAAGGAGAGAGTGAAAAAGTTGGCTTAAAGCTCAACATTCAGAAAACTAAGATCATGCCATCTGCTCCCATCACTTCATGGCAAATAAATGGGGAAACAGTGACTGACTTTGTGTTTTGGGGTTCCAAAAATCACTGCAGATGGTGAATGCAGCCAAGAAATTAAAAGATGTTTACTCCTTTGAAAGTAAGTTAGACCAACTTAGCATTACTTTCTCAACATAGTTCCATCTAGTCAAGGTTATGGTTTTTCCAATAGTCATGTATGGATGTGAGAGTTGAACTATAAAGAAAGCTGAGCTCAGAAGAATTGATGCTTCTGAACTGCGGTCTTGGAAAAGACTCTTGAGAGTCCCTTGGACTGCAAGGAGATCCAACCAGTCCTTCCTAAAGGAAATCAGTCCTGGATGTTCATTGGAAGGACTGATGTTGAAGCTGAAACTCCAATATTTTAGCCACTTGATGTGAAGAGCTGACTCATCAGAAAAGACCCTGATGCTGGGAAAGATTGAAGGCAGAAGGAGAAGGGAACAACAGAGGATGAGATGGTTGGATGGCATCACTGACTCAATGGACATGATTTTGGGTAAACTCTGGGAGTTGGTGATGGACAGGGAGGCCTGGCGTGCTGTGGTTCATGAGGTCCCAAAGAGTCGAACACCACTGAGCAACTGAACTGAACTGAAAGGAGAAAGAAAAGGAAGTTGAAGTAGTCACGAACTCAAGGCAGTACAGCTCCAATAATTAACTAGATTTAGCTTGGCATACGAAAAATCTCTCGAGCTTGCAAATCCTCCCTCTATAACCAACTGCTCTTTGTTCCTGGAGGAGTTGTTTCTCTTTAGTTCAAAGTCTTCCTCTACACAAATGGGATACTACTACCTTATTTCACAAGAGTATTAATAGGATGTATTGAGATAATATACCCCCAAAATGCTTGCAGAAACAAAGAGTGGAATAATTTCATCTTCAACTTTACTGCTGTAACTACTTTGGAATTCCAAGTAAATGTCAATGTGTGCTTTTTCATACGTTTACCTTCAACTGTTGCATGAAACTGTTATTAATTCTGGTGATTAGCTGTTCTTTGTGGTTTGTGATTTAAAGAATCTCTTTTAGATATCTTTTAGATAATGTGTACCTAAATTTATTTATAACATATGATTTCACTACATTAGAGAACATAATGATCCCCCATTATTGCAGCTAATTACACCAAGAGCAGAAAACTAATTACAATCAAGACCTGGCCTGAATCACTACTCTTCCTTCTCTACCTACTCAAACTCTGAACCAGCAGATCTTTCTGACAATGATGTCTAATCTCCATGTTCCTCTCCAGTTCATTTGGAAGACATATCCCTACTCTGACAGTGGGTACTGGCAAATTCTAGACAGGGCTTACCTCTCTGAATTGCAACTATCTTACTTGAGATTTAGGGATTTCTGCTGAATGGGTTCCTTATGGGGCAGATTCTGAAAACATTTAAGGTGGAGGCAGACAGAAATCCGTTGGAAGATTTTCATTATTACAGGAAACAGATCCCATGAGGGGCCAAGCATAATTATGGAATCTCAAGCAAGCTGGTACCCACTACTCTGGGAAGGATGACAGGGAACCTGTGACCTAAGAAAAGGTGCCCCCACAGGACAGAAAGCCGCCTTGAGGTTCAAATGTAGATACAAAGGAGAAAGGGAAGTCTTCTCAATCCCTGCAGGAGAACTTGACCCTCTCTGACAGCCTAAAATGGTCCCCCCGACATCTGCTAGAAGAAAAGATAAATAAGAGCCTCAAGGGCACCTCATTGTGAAGACCTAGGCTTCAACATGGGTTCCACATAAGGTCTCTGAGTGAGGGGGAAGCTAGGCGGCTCAGCTGCCTGAACTGAGTGCTGGAGCTTTATTTGCAACAGTGACTGAGAGACAAGCATATATATGAGAACAAAGGAGCTTTCACTCTGAAGTCGACGTGTACATCACCTTAAAGGCTGGGGAACCTGGACCCAGAGGTGTGGCCTGGGAGCAAAGGTCAATCATGAGCCCACTGCAGGATGAGGTTTTTTTTTGTTTTCCCCCTTTTAAAATGATTTTATTAAAGGCCTTTATAGAGCCACATCCAGACTCCAGATCCAGCTGCCAAGCAGACCCTGTCAAGACCAGCTGTAGCAGCACTGCTGCAGCAGTAGAATCAATGCAAGGAACAGAATGATGAGAAGGAACTATTTTATCCCCTCCAAATGACTTGTGGAAGAGGACTGTCTCATTGATCTTAAGGAATCCTCTGGGTTCTTGGAAAATTCAAGCAGAAGCATATAGAGAGGCAAGCCTTCAAGGCAAAACAGGATTTGCTGCTGAACTAAATATTTCAAGACCCAAAGAACTAGTTAGAAATATCACAACTGTAACACTGTTCATACGCCATACCAAGAGGTCACACTTGGAATGAAATAGCTAATGTCAAGCCTTCTAAGGATCAAGGTCTACATATCCTGAGATAAAGCACCCCAAGCCCACAGCCAAGAGTAACTAATTGGCCTTTGCTTGGCTTTCAGCTCTTGAGGGGGAACATCTCACCACCATTTTCCAAACAGCCTGCACCAAACTGGAACTCTCACTGGTCACGTAGCAAGTAACAGTTAAGATTATTTTTGGCTGCAGTTTAGTGAGAATTGGCATTTTAATGTGAACACTTACATATTAAAACCACTAATAACAGCATATTCTTCTGTAGTCCATCCAAAAACATCTTGAGAAAAGAGGTCAGCACCTTGTTGAAGAAGTCTGATATTTGCTGTTTCATACTTGACAGCAAGCATGAGGGCTGTTCTAAAACAAGAGAGATGACTTCAGCCTCAGGAAGTTGAGTTGACTTACTTAAACACTTAATTTGAGATGCTTTAACAAGTGAACACTTTGCCCTTTCATGAAGAACTGACCATTTACAGGCTGAAGTGTTCATCTTTGCAAATTACCTCCAAGGCTAAAATGAAGGGACAGAAAAGAAGCCTCCTGTCCCACTGGGATGCCAGGCAGCAACACTTACTATTTCAAAAGTCCCTGATGGGGACTTCCCTGGTGGGCCAGTGGATAAGACTCCAGGCTCCCAGTGCAGGGGGCCTAGGTTCCATCCCTGGTCAGGGAACTTGATCCCGTATGCTGCAACTAAGAGTTCCCACAACTAGGACCCCAAGTAAATAAATGTTTTTAAAAAATAATAATAAAGTCCTTGGTGGACAAGAAACGATGCTGAGGTCACTTATCTGAGTCAGACGACTATTTAAGGGATAAATTCCCTATTTCCTCCTTAGTCTGATAAATTCAGCTTCAAAGTCAGATAGAGGTTGGGTTAAGAAAAGGCTACTTGCAGGATTAAATCAAAAATATTGATAATAATGGGAATAAAGATAGTCATGGTGGCAGTTAATGATGTGGACAAGCATGTGCTAGGTGCTAAAAATGAAATACTAATTATAAAATCTTTCTTACACACAGGCAGCTTTGAAAGATGCATTACTATTTGCCTTACATATCAGGAAACTTATTTGCTGATGATAACCCTAATCGGTAGGAAACCTAGGAATTGAACCTAACCTGAATCTAAAGCTCATCATTTTCATCTGTATCATCCACCTCTGACTTGTCTTTGTTAAAGGAACTGATTATCCTATCAAAGCTATCTTTCTTCCTTCTACCTGCATTAAAAATGAAAATATCAAAATGTACTAAAATGAGAAAGGATAAAAACTGATGCACCCACAGGATATGGTGATTGTGAGTAATAATCACCTTTTTGTGGCTGTTGTCATTTAGTCGCTATGTTGTATCTGACTCTTTTTCAACCTAGTAACATCAGCATTCTTCAAACAAAGTAATTTAAAACAAAAAGCTAAAAAAAATTTTTTTAAAGCTATCCAAAAGACAAAATCAAGTCTTTTAGGTTTACTATGCATCTTATAAAAATATGTACATACAAAGTAGAGGTTAAAGAATTCTATTAAAAGAATTAAGAAACTCGATATTGTCATGAGGTAAACTCAAAAGCAGAATCCATATTTCACAAAGCTAATAAAACTAATTTGAAATGCCTCAACTATTACAAGATCAACCAACCAAACAAACAGAGGTTGCATATGACATTGGTCAATATAAAGGAATATGAATCATCCTGTACATTCCTGCTATATATGATTCCCAGTCAGAATAATTCATTTTCTACCTAAGTGATGATGTGTTGATCACAAATGAATCCTCTTATTCATTTAATCTTAATATTAGCATCCTAGAACAGCACGAAGGGTTTTTTTTTTCCTTTTTTTAAAATTTTATTTTATTTTTAAACTTTACAATATTGTATTAGTTTTGCCAAATATCGAAATGAATCCGCCACAGGTATACCCACGTTCCCCATCCTGAACCCTCCTCCCTCCTCCCTCCCCTAACATCCCTCTGGGTCGTCCCAGTGCACCAGCCCCAAGCATCCAGTACCGTGCATCGAACCTGAAAAAGAACAACAGTACCTTTTCATCTTATCAACCGCATGTATATTTGCTTCTTTCTTTACTAAAAACTCCACCATTTGCCCTCTTCTTTCACATATTGCAAGTAACAGTGGTGTCAGGTCATCCTGTAAAACAGGGAAAACTATTTCTAATATACACAGTTAACCTATTTCTTTCTTTTTTTATCATTTTTTCTTTTTTAAATATAAATTTATTTATTTTAATTGGAGGTTAATTACTTTCTAAACTGAAATTAAAATCGTGCAATAGATTATTTGAACTTAAAAATAAAAGTCAAAGTAAATGAAAGACAGCCCCTCCTCATTGCCCTGTGCACCTTCTTTCTCTTTAATACTCTCCTCCTCTGGGCCTTCCCTGGTGGTCCAGTGGCTAAATGTCAACCTCCCAATGCAGGAGGTACAGGTTATCATTTAGCTACTGTATCAACTGCATATTTTAGGGACAATGCTGAGGCAGAAATATATAATACTATCTGTAGCATACATAACCTATCCAAGGATGACCATGAGTAAACTCAAAAGGCTTACAGACATTCCAGTGGGAATATTATTCTCTACATGAACATGCAATGAGAGAAACATTTTTTTTTTTTTTCAAAAAGTCAACTGTGGGAACCCTGTTTTACTGCTTTCTCAGAAATGTCTCCTGGAATTTAATCTTACTCATTCTCTCTTCCTTGCTTGCTCTTTCCACCGCCGTTCCTTAAGTTAGACATTCTGGCTGAGAGGTCAGCATTAGCTAGATGCTAACTGCATGCAGAATGAGCACCCTCCCCAATTTATCTTCAAAGACCCTTCTTGATGACTCTCATGTGATTACCTCCAGAACATCAGGAGGAAGCTTCCAAAATCCTAGAGTTCTGGTGTCTGTCTTGCTTTACTGCTTTTAGTTAAAGATTACAATATAAAATTACCAATAAATACATGTTCAACATCTTCTTGGGGAGTTGCTTCTCTACCAGCTCTCCCTGTGCTGTCTCTTATAATCTTGTGTGTTTGTGAGAGTTATTCAGTGTGAAACTGCCACAACCAACTTAAAAATTCTAATTTGAAAAATTCAATCCCATTCTTAAGAGATTTTTTAAAATATGAAATCAATTATAGATTAATTAGACTGTCTTTAAAAACCTTCAAATATTTATCAAAATAAACTATCAATCAAAAATTGGAAACTCAAATGCTTATGGATGGAAAGCTGATGACCTGAGTAAGTGAAAAATCCAGGTGAGACCGTAACACGGAAAACACATGTCCCACACAGAAGGGGTAGCCTCTGCATGCAGACCAAGCAGTAGGATGGGCTCAAGGAGGTCCAGATTTGGTCCTCGGAGAAGCCTGAGCTTCTGCATGAGCCTCCAAATTTAAAATGTTGACTCAATGTGTGGAGGTAAACTAGACATATCCAAGGACCATGTTTGGTTTATGGCCCACTTTTGGTTTTATGTTTGCTGTTTCCAAACAGGTGGGTATAAAGCAAATATTTGTATGTGAAACCTTTCCTTTCTTTAGTATCATATGTTTCACAGAAAAAGTGTGTCCCAATATGTAATAAATATGGCTATTAAGACTCATAATTCAATTAAACATAAATTCTTTTAAAAAGAGTAATAATTCACAGTCAAGAATGTTTCCACTGCCTGTTGAAGCTACAATCTATCTCTAGAATTTTTCTAGATTATTAATAAAATTGATCATGAGTTTTGAAGCCTGCTAAAAATAAATGCTTAAAACAATTCCCCTCTGTACTGTTACTAACTTCAAGGGTTTT
The DNA here is from genome assembly GCF_027580195.1 of Bos mutus. NCBI lineage: Eukaryota > Metazoa > Chordata > Mammalia > Artiodactyla > Bovidae > Bos > Bos mutus. The sequence goes on from NC_091638.1 coordinate 1,465,222, forward strand.
AAAGCTCTCATTATGCCAGGGATCAGCAATTCTAACAGACACACTGCAAGAGTCTGTCCTGCAGCTGACACCAAAAAAAGGCTCATGCATTACTATTAGTGCAGTCAGGAAAACCCTGTTGGTACCAAACATCTGTTGACCTAATGACCTGGATGATAAGTGAAGGTGCAAAATCCTTAAAGGGTCAGACTCTACAGACGAAGTGACTTCACCATGAGCAAATCGCTAAAGACTCTCGGAGTGTCATTGAATGATGAGTGGTTGGAAGGAAAAGGAGTTATCGTTCAAGCCCATAGATATTGCCAAAGATACTCCTTTTAATGTCTCAAACACAGGGGCAGAGAAAAAGTCAGGCTAATATTGTTGGAAAGGAGGGAGCTGATGGAAGTAGCTAGCATTGATCAAACTCCAATGCTTCAGGAGATTACTTTCTTTTGTGAAGGGTGCATTTAGAAATTACATGTATTCAATCCATAGTTATTCATCAAGGATTGGATCAGAATCTCAAGGGAATAGTTCTAAATACACACATCTAAGTGCTCCTCAATTTACTCTGTCAAAATCTACAGCAAACAGCCTAGGCTTATACATTTTTAAAATAAGTTTTCCCAAATAATTGTGGTTCACCAGCAGAATATAGCTGAGAATTAGTACAGCAAGCACTCCAGTCTCATCTGTTACTCACATGGCTAATTCCTTTTCTTACATGAAGGTTTGAATAAAAAAGAGAAGTGTAAGAGGTAAGAGTCATCAAAACTGCAATTTTCCTGGGTAAACAGTGGAAGAACAGGGACTAGTAAACCCAAAATGCAACCTGATCTCATTATTTATAAACCCCTTACTTCCTTCCCATCAAGACATTCTAGATGGGAGAGCAGAGTCTAGACTCTTATCTAAGTGGATGGTTCTGCCAGAATAGGATAATATCAGGTAGTTATTTGTTGTTCTCTCTTAATTCCCACTTAATCACCACCTGTTCACTGTCAGTCTGTTTTGATCAGAGTCTTCTTAAAACTGGCACCTAGGCAAGTTTACAATTCACTCACACTCTTTTTCAAAATAATGACTATTATCCCTGAAAACTGAAAAGCATATAAGAAATATATAAACTGAAGGGAATAAAAAGGACAAACCAAAATCTCGGGACTTCCATGATGGTCCCATGGCTGGGTCTCAGTGCTCCCAGGAAAGAGGGCCTAGGTTCGACCCCTGGTCAGGAAACTAGATTCTACATGCTGAAACGAAGCCCAGCTCAGCCAAATAAATTAATTTTAAAATAAATAAATCCTCTTCTTGGCATTTCCCAACTGCCAAAATTCCAGCTTGACTTGCACTTTTCACTTGCTTGCTCCTTTTCCTTTCCTTTTACCCTCTTAAGACTTGGGCAATGAGAGAAATACTGTGCTTATATAAACCATTTTTTCATAAAATTGGAATTTGTGAACAGCAACAAGACTTCTATATGTTGTAAAATGCTTTCATTATGTTTGAATTTTAAGACAAAGTCTACCGAGGGAAATTGTGCTTTACTGTGTTATTTTAGACTGATTACAACAACAACAACAAAGAAAAACCACCTTAAGTGGGGGAAAATATTTGGAAAATGTTTTACCTTTAACAAGTGTAGTGTTATCACGAATACCAGCCATACACACATAAAGGAATGCTTTACTCTCTAATGCTTGAGAAACATCATGATTTAAAGTGAAATCTTAGACAATTTGGTTCCTTCAAAATACTTTCACTCAGGGAAGGTTGGAACTTCCAAAGAAGGAAAACTGAGCCCACCTGTGAGAGTGGAGGGAGTTCCTGGTGGGGCTGCAGCTGCAGGACATCACGTGTGTCCTGGGGAAAGCAGGAGGGGTGGCTTCACCATTACCAGCTCCACACGCACAGCTGCAACCCCACTGAGCAGCTCCTGGTGCTGAGCGCAGTAGACCCCAAGGTGTACATCATGAACCAAGTGGTCACCAGCACAAGTGAACACCCTTGCTGGGAGTCAAACATGACTTGACCCTCTTGGCCAGATCTCAGAACTGGGGTCCTGGAAGGTTCAGGGCTCCAGGCCTGCTGCGTCCCAGGCCCATTTGCACTCACCAGGCTCCCCCTCATGGGCACTGGGTCTCCTTCCTCCTCCCATCCACCCCCAGGGGCACCCATTCCCTGAGCTGCTGGAAGCAGCCACTTCTCACATCACTTCACTCCCCCCAGGCCTTCATCATTTGTGGGCTCTGAGCCTACCACCCACTCCTGGGTACGTTCTGATGGGAAATCTTCCTTCTGGAGTAGACGGCTGGCTGGGAGAGCGTTGCCCTCTCTGTGGGCTCCAACATTTTTCCCCACCCCCTGCAATGGTTTTGGAGTTGTTTCCATGGTAACAGGGCTTGATGGAAACTATTCAGTTTACCTATTTACATAGTTAGAAATAAAACACTTCAAGTTTAAAAAAATGCTTTGCAAATATTTTGTAAATAAAGTTAGTTGAGATATACCTTGTTCCTGGCTTCTATATTGGCGTCACAGGAAAGCAGCTTTGCTGCGAGTGATATATTCTGGCAAAAGACAGCGTAGTGGAGAGCAGTGTTCCCACAGACCTCCACGACATTTGGGTCGGCACCATGCTCCAGCAGAAGAGTTGCACACTCCTCTTCTTGGCATTCTACAGCCTGTCAGTGTTGCGCCAAGAAACAGTGTAAATTCTAGGAATTCAAAGTAAACAGTCCACAAACTTCACCGGTTTGCTATATCTAAATGAGATGAATTCACTTTTAGTCTCAGTAGTTAAATCACATCCACCTTGTGTGTACATGGTTCTCTGCCCCATACCTTCATCAGCACTGTCCTGTTTTCATTGTCACAGAAGTTAAGCAGGCATTTTCTCTTCAGGAGCAGAATTACCACCGCTTAATGGCCATTGGCAGAGGCCAAGTAGAGGGCAGTCCTATGAAAGCAAGAGGAGTTTTCAGGGAAGTGTAGTGTTACGGTTTCAAAACAAACAATTTTTCCTGTGATTGAAAACATTCAATACCATGCTATTCCTATTGCTCTAAAACAAATATTTCATTTCCTTCTGGAGAAAGAACATTATATATTAGCATTAGCTCTTCTTAACACAGTAATGAAAGAACAATTTACTTTAATAGAATGACCATGACCTTGAGATTCAGCTCAACTTGGGTTTGAATTTGACTTTCACTCTGTCACTTAGCTGTTGCTCAGCCTCTCTGTGCCTCAATTTCCTCATCAACAAAATGGAGAGAGTAGTAGTTCTCTCACAAGACAGCACTGCAATGCTTAAATGAGATCCATGCAAAGAGTTTGGAACCGTTCCTGGCACAGGTAACTGCTCAGTAACTGTTAGGTGATACAACCATACTTATTACTATTACTATATTTTACAAGACAACATCTAAATGAAGTCAAAGGATATCATACCTCCTTTGCAGATACATTTTGAGCATTAGAGACAACACTGTACCTCAATGATTCTAATACGTTCATTTTCTGACATTTTAATGTCTCTGGCATTGGAATGAAGTTTATAATTCACAATGTCTGTACAACTATAATTGGTAGCATTTTTGTTTGCTTATTTCTCATTTTTCCTGTTGATCTAATTACCATAAGGTCTTTTTGTCTAAGGTTACTTATTTTTAATTAAAATATGGATTATTCATATAATATTCATATTATATATTACAGGTACATAACATAGTGATTCACAATTTTTATAGGTCATACTCCATTTAAAGTTATTATACGATATTTGCTATATTCCCCATGTTGTACAATACATCCAAGTAGCTGGTAGGATTTTAGTTCCCCCACCAGGTATCAAACCCTGGGCCCACAGCAGTGAGTCTTAACCACTGGACGACCAAGGAACTCTCTAGATTCCCTTGACTTCTGAAAACATTGAAAGTTGTTAGAAAATATCAATCCTCAAAAAAAAAATTCTAAAAAAAAAAATTGAAAGTGAGAAATCATTTTTATCTATGCCACATTCCTATTAGAGCCAAAAAGACAAGCCCTGTCTGCTAATCCAACTTGCCTATAGACAGCTTGATCTACAGAGAGTTTTAAATTTTTTGTGTTGTTAAAATGTTAAATCGACATCTAGATTTCTTTTCTTTTTTTGGTGCTGAAATCCAGGAAACTCTGAAATTCTTACTTTCAAAATCATTCTTAGAAAGGTCTTTGGGGTGGGAGGGAGGCTTACAAGGAAGGGGATATATGTATGCTTACAACTGATTTATGATGTTATATAGCAGTAAAGAACACAATGTTGTAAAGTAATTATTCTCCAATTAAAAAAAAATTAAGGTTAAGAAACAGTAGAAATAGAAAAAACAGAAGGTCTCTGTCAGCAGATAAAAAATGTATAAATAGGAATCTGAGTTTTATTCTGGTACTTTTCTCACTGTGCATATTTGAAATGTTTGATCCATACTCTATCTGAAACTTTTGGTGATATAAAAATTGAGATACTTTTCTCTTTTACCAGGTTATTTCTCCACCATCTACACACAGTTTATCATTTCTAACAGAAAAGGTCACCATTTTCAAGTTCTAAAGTTTTACATACATTTGGGGGTTTGGACATTCTGTTCCATTCATTTATCTATGCAGTTGTTAGTAAATGAACACTTTGTGGGCTCTTATAGCACATTTTGATATCTAGAAGGACGAATCTTCCTCTACTATACAAAACTTTTAATTTCATCACAACAATTAAAGACAGCATATGTAACCCAAAATCTTTAAAACCAGGAAATGTTGATTTGATTTAAATATAGAAAGACCATATATCCTAAGAAAATGTCTTCCTATTCAAGGACACAGCCAGCGTCCTACTTCAAAGCTGTCTTCTAAGGTCCTTCAGCAAAGAACACATATTCCTAAGTGTACAGTGATATAAAATGAATATTGAATTGTATCTGAAGAATTTTTAATCCAGAAGTTGATTTGGTAAGGGAATTATTTTGCTCACTATGGAGTTTTCTGTAGTATATAACCTTATGGTATGAAAAACGTATACATTAAAAATAAGATCTTGACAACGTCAGAAATCTGTCCACTGCCATGATCCATAATAGGCGATCCATGAAGAAGTGCTTTCAGAAATCACATGAGAAAAAATGTGAGAGCCAGAAGGTTCAGAATATTTCTTGAAGGCAATATAACTTGAGAGATTTTACTCATGAATACATCATGCTAACCCATGCAAATAAAAAGTAGGAGGAAGAAAGGAAAAACAGATGCTATTCATGTTTCATTTCATTTCTGTGATTACCGACATTCAGTTAAATGATTTAAAAACTATCAGTAAAACTCTATCAGGGGAATTATAAGTGGGTCCAAAACCAGCTAAGGCTTTTTGCTGACTATAAAGTCTGTGGGGTGCTGGATCCCAGGAAGGTATCCAGGAGCCTTGGAGGGGAAACTCACAAGAGGGATCTCTGCCAAGCCCTTCCACCCTGCTTACCTGTTCATCTTGTCCCTGTCATTCAGGCCATTTTTTCCAAACAACAGAACATGCTGCACTTTGGCTACATTGCCCACAATGGCAGCTTTGTGGATCTTTCTGAGGTCTTTGTCTCGGATGCGGTACCTGGGCTGGAAGTTGATTCCATGACCACTGTCTCTCACCGGGTTGATGGAGGAGCCAAAGGGCGAAACACCCTTCTTACTCCTGAAGCCAAAAATCTTCATCTCAGAGCTTACAGACTCCAAACACACCTCACCTCTCCCTCAGCTCTTCACAGTCCCCTAAACCCAACAAGAGCACTACAGGTAAGCCAGAGCACTCCCGCCACAACCTCCCAGCTGAGAAGCTCAACGGTTTGGAATCTTTCATCCCAGAATGATCGTTGCTAAGCAACATCTCTAAACACATTGCTCATGTGCACAGAGGCCTGGAGTGCCAGCCCAGTGCTCATATGCTAGAACTGTAAGTTCATTTCCTGAAAGAAACAAACAGTATCAGTAAACCCTTACCTAAACTAAGAAGGGGAGAAGGCAATTGCACCCCACTCCAGTACTCTTGCCTGGGAAATCCCATGGATGGAGGAGCCTGGTGGGCTGTCATCTATGGGGTCGCACAGAGTCAAACACGACTGAAGCGACTTAGCAGCAGCAGCGGCAGCAAACTAAGAAGGAAAAAGAAGAAACTGAAATACAGAAATGAAAGTGACATTATAACTGTGTAACTGTCAAAATAACTATAGTATCCAAAGCAATCTACAGATTCAGTGCAATTTCTATCAAATTACCAATGGCATTTTTCACACAACTAGAACAAAAAAATTTACAGTGTGTATGGAAACAAAAGACCCCAAATAGACAAAGCAATTTTGAGAAAGAAAAGCAAAAGCCGACAGAATCAGGTACCCTGACTGCAGACTACTCTGCAAGCTTCAGTAATCAAAACACAGTGCTAGCACAAAAACATAAATATATTGAATGATCAGTGGAACAAGAAGAAAGTCCCGAGAGAAACCTATGTACCTGTGGTCAATTAATCTAGGATAAAGAGGCAAGACTATATAAAGGAGAGAAGACAGCCCCTTCAATAAGTGGTGCTGAGAAAAGTCAACAGCTACATGTATAAGAAGGAAATTAAAACACTCCCTAACATTATACACAAAAATAAACTCAAAATGGACTAAACACCTCAATATAAGACAGGTCCTGTAAAACTCAGAGGAGAATATAGGCAGAACACACTCTGACATAAATTACAGCAGGATCTTTTTTCATCCACATCTTAGAGTAATGAAAATAAAAACAGAAATACACAAATGGGATATAATTAAACTTAAAAGCTTTTGCACAGTGCAGGAAATCGTAAACAAGACAGATGACAACCCACAGAATATTTGCAAATGATGCAATTGACAAGGGATTAATCTCCAACATATTCAAACAGCTCAAAGGGCTCAATATCAAAAAACAAACAACCTGATCAAAAAAAAATGTGTATAAGATTTTTTTAATTTTTTTATTTTTATTATTTAAATTTCTTTTTTTTAATTTTTTATTTTATTTTTTCTAATTTTATTTTATTTTTAAACTTTACATAATTGTATTAGTTTTGCCAAATATCAAAATGAATCCGCCACAGGTATACATGTGTTCCCCATCCCGAACCCTCCTCCCTCCTCCCTCCCCATACCATCCCTCTGGGCCGTCCCAGTGCACCAGCCCCAAACATCCAGCATCGTGCATCGAACCTGGACTGGCAACTCGTTTCCTACATGATATTTTACATGTTTCAATGCCACTCTCCCAAATCTTCCCACCCTCTCCCTCTCCCACAGAGTCCATAAGACTGTTCTATACATCAGTGTCTCTTTTGCTGTCTCGTACACCGGGTTATTGTTACCATCTTTCTAAATTCCATATATAACTAATCTCAAAAATATACAAGCAACTCCTACAGCTCAACTCCAGAAAATAAACGACCCAATCAAAAACTGGGCCAAAGAACTAAATAGACATTTCTCCAAAGAAGACATACAGATGGCTAACAAACACATGAAAAGATGCTCAACATCACTCGTTATCAGAGAAATGCAAATCAAAACCACTATGAGGTACCATTTCACACCAGTCAGAATGGCTGCGATCCAAAAGTCTACAAATAATAAATGCTGGAGAGGGTGTGGAGAAAAGGGAACCCTCTTACACTGTTGGTGGGAATGCAAACTAGTACAGCCACTATGGAGAACAGTGTGGAGATTCCTTAAAAAACTGGAAATAGAACTGCCTTATGATCCAGCAATTGCACTGCTGGGCATACACACTGAGGAAACCAGAAGGGAAAGAGACACGTGTACCCCAATGTTCATCGCAGCACTGTTTATAATAGCCAGGACATGGAAGCAACCTAGATGGCCATCAGCAGATGAATGGATAAGAAAGCTGTGGTACATATACACAATGGAGTATTACTCAGCCATTAAAAAGAATACATTTGAATCAGTTCTAATGAGGTGGATGAAACTGGAGCCTATTATACAGAGTGAAGTAAGCCAGAAGGAAAAACATAAATACAGTATACTAACGCATATATATGGAATTTAGAAAGATGTATAAGATTTAAATACACATTTCTGTAAGATTTAAATACACATTTCTACAGTCAACCAAAAAGCACATGAGGGATGCTCAGGATGCTATGCATCACTGATTATTATAGAAATGCAGAAATACTATAATAAGGTATCATTTCATACCAATCAGAATAGCCACCATCAAAAATATACAAACAATAAATGCTGGAAAGAGTGTGTAGAAAGGGGAATCCTTCTACACCACTTAAGGAATGCAACTAGGTACACCCACTGTAGTAAACTCTATAGAGGTTGCTATAAAAAACTAAATATAGAGATGCCATATGATTCAGCAATCTCAGTTCTGGGCGTATATCTGGAGAAAACCATAATTCAAAAAGGTACATGCACCCCAATGTTCACTGCATAACTTTTACAATAGCCAAGACATTGAAGCAACCTAAGTGTCCATCAACAGAAGAATGGATAAAGAAGATGCAGTATACACTCACACACACACACACACAACAAAAATGTAATATTAACCACTTCATGAGGTTTGTATGTCAAAACATTATGCTGTATACCTTAAACAAATATTAATACAGTGTCGTGCACAAATTATATCTCAATAAAACTGGAAGATAAAAGGCAAAAAAAAAAATGTTCAAGGCTAAAAAATCATTTGTGTAAGTCTATCTCTTTCCAGATATCTATATTCAAGTAATTGCTTTTATAGTTAAAATAGTATTCAGTGAATATCTCTGGAAAATATTGTTTTGATGTACACATTATAACACAGAACAGTTCTATGTAAATTGAATTTTGTGAAGCAGACATTTCAAATTATTTTTAATTTGTCATTTGAAGATTTTAAAGAAAAATAATATTGAGGTAATTATTAACTGGCAAACTAGTGACCAACATAGCCTGTAAAAGGCATTTTGTTTTCCCACAAAATGGGGAAATGAAGGAAATAAGGTACACCGACACACACACACACACACACAGAAAATTAGTTGTCAGTACTTCAAATTTCTTTTCAAAAATATCATAAGACTTGTTAATATCAGATTCATCTACTCTGATGGTAGTAATTAGGTGAAGTTAAGCAGCAGCTGTTTCATCTCTCTCTTGTTTGTGTTTATTCCAGGATTTAAAAATTCATTTATACTTTAACTTCTTGGTCCCTGCAGGTATTTGAGTTGCAGTCCTTCAAGTAAATGATTCCTTTAAAAGATATATACTTCATGATTAACCTGTCTGATGTATTGAACTTTAGAAAATACCAACTTTTTTAAAAGTAACAAAATAAAGCTCTTATTAACCAAAAAAAAAAAAAAAAAAAGAAAAGAAAGAAAAGAAATAATGCCATTTGTAGCAACACAGATGGATCTCGAAATTACAATACTAAGTGAAGTAACTCAGAGAAAAACAAGTATCACATCACTTCCATGTGGAATTTAATAAAAATAAACTTTTTTCACAACACGCTGCTGCTACTAAGTCGCTTCAGTCGTGTCTGACTCTGTGCGACCCATAGATGGCAGCCCACCAGGCTCCCCCATCCCTGGGATTCTCCAGGCAAGAACACTGGAGTGGGTTGCCATTTCCTTCTCCAGTGCATGAAAGTGAAAAGTGAAAGTGAAGTCGCTCAGTGGTCCGACTCTTCGCGACCCCATGGACTGCAGCCTATCAGGCTCCTCCATCCATGGGATTTTCCAGGCAAGTGTACTGGAGTGGGGTGCCATCAACCAACTCAAAAGATCTCAAAATCAAATAATGGTTATGAAAGGGAAAACATAAGGGGAGGGACAAATTAGGAGATTGGGGTTAACATATATACACTATTTTCTAGTAGTCATGTATGGATATGAGAGTTGTACAATAAAGAAGGCTGACTGCCAAAGAATTAATGCTTTTGAACTGTGGTGTTGGGAGTATACTCTCGAGAGTCCTTGGACTGCAAGGAGATTAAACCAGTCAATCCTAAAGGAAATCAATCCTGAATATCCATCGGAAGGACTGATGTTGAGGCTGAAGCTCCAATACTTCAGCCACTTGATGTAAAGAGCTGACTCATCAGAAAAGACCCTTATGCTGGGAAAGATGTAAGGCAGGAAGAGAAAGGGGACAACAGAGGGCCAGAGGGTTGGATAGCATCACCAACTCAATGAGCATGAATTTGAGGTAACCCCAGAAGATAATGGAGAACAGAGGAGGCTGGTGGGCTGCAGTCCATTGGTCGCAGAGTCGGACACGACTGAGTGACTAACACTTTCACTTTGAATATTGAAAACTTAACAGTGCTGGTTTTTAAATCACCTTACTGCAGAGAAAATACTTAGTATCAAAAGTACTTAGATACTACTGTTTAAAAGTAGTATTAATACTACTTAAAAGTAGTATTTTTTAAATATCATGTAAATTTTCATCATACACACAAAATATTTCCCTTTAATAAAGATTTTCTCATCATGCTTAATGAGAAACAACTAAAATGTCATGAAAACAGTCCAGAAGGGAAATTTTTACTATTTATGTTTCAGATCATGTATTTTTTCTTCAAAATCTGTACATATTCTTGTGATGTTTTCAAAAGCAGGTCCTGAGACAGATTTGACCCATCTGTAGCTCCTAGAGGATACAATCCATAGGACTCAGATTCAAATTCAGCAACAGCTGGAAAGAAAAAGGATTACATTCTTTATATAAAATACTTGAGTTAACTCAGTATTAGGAAAACAAACAAACAAACAAAAAAAACAATAAAAACCTGAGATATTTCTAAGTGCTCTGAAAAATGAAACATATCTATAAATGACAGAACACAAAATACAAGATTACAATTATATAATCAGCCCATGGTCCCACATGTAGCTGAGTATCAGAGCTTCTGGCTTTCTCATTCTTCATTCATTTACTCAATAACTATCTGCTAAGGTGCTGTGACAAACACTGGAATTACAAGATGAAGGTGACCCAGTTACCCTGAGAAATGATAATGCCATAAACTGTAAAAATAGATGAACAGACAATTTCCATACAGAGTCATAAATACCAAGACAGGTATACAAGATGGCACAAGGAACACTCAGAAGGGACAGCTGGCTTTGTGTCAATACTACCAGCTTTTTCGTGGAGGTGCTATGGAAGTAGCTACCTGAGGACAGGAAAAAGTACAAGAGTCAGAGTGGAGAAGCACGTACAAAGACCAGAGGTGAGGAAAGGAATCTGTGGGATCCTACACAGTCTGGCTGGTTAGATACACAGCTAAAGGGCAGAATAAGATGGTAAAGAGATAAGGCCAACTTACTTCAGAAGGACTCAAATTGATGCAGGTGTTTGGAACTTTTCCTGAGGGCAGGAGATAAACTAGTGACAAAGTCAATGACACAGAAATTATAAAGTCACCCACCAAGTGACAGCTATGCAAACATGACTGCTTGAGCCTGGGTGTTCTAGCCTTAACCTCTACCAGACACTTGAGATATTGATTAACTCCATGCTTTCTGAGACTGGTGTCAGGGTGCAGATGGACATTTCCACAGTGATGGCAGTAGTAGAGAAAGGATACAGCCATAAATAAATAGAAATACATAGACCTTTTGAGTTTTTTTCTTTTAACTATGGAACATGATGAATAAATGAGGAAGGAAAATATTTTTCACTATGACTGCTCATGCTTTCACATTTTTCATTAGCTATGTATAAGAAAAAAAAATAACATAGCATCTGTTATCCAAACAATGGAAAGAGATGTCATTTACTGTTTACAGTGTATTTCAGAAATCAATGTCTAAATTTAATTCATACATTTTGGCAACATAACTTCTCTTAGTTCTCTAGTTATACTTGTGTCCAACTCCTGCCACATCTGAAATAAGTCAAATATTATTTATCTTTAAGTTAAGCAAGATATATTATCATAGGAATGTTATACAGCTTACTAAATGTGACATTTAAATAATACTTTTAGAGTCTAGACCTAACTTGAAGATTACTTAAGTATAAAAATAATCACGTAAATAAAAGAAAATGCATTCCTACTTATTCCACTTATAAATAATAGAGAACATATATATGGAATGTTAATCTGATAAAAAGAACAATAAATATCAGTCTATTGAGTATACGTAATTTCAAAGAATTAGAGAATGACCCATGACCCTAGGAATGACCCACAAGATTACTATCTTCTCCCCCTAACAGCTCTTGCCCTAAATACATACTTCTGAGACCTTTATTTTGATTTCTAAGTGAGGATCCTGTTCAAATGGAGGAAGTAGTTTGAGTTGAATGTTATTAAGAAGAACACACCCGCAATTTTCTTTAAACTTTTCCATTTAACAAAAACACAGAAAGGTGAGAAAATTATACACAAGAAAACAATGTACCAGCAAGTTTTTATTCTAAAGATGTTTAGTGAGAAGGATTAACACATAACTGTTAGTTTCCGAACTATGTGCCATAGAAGGGGAAGGTCCCACAGGGGTGGGTCACTGCAGGGTTGAGGTACTGAGAAGTCACAAGTGCAGGACCTCTGGCCACTCCTTTGGCTAAATGGGTCTATACTTTTCTCCGTTTTATATAATATGGTTCCACACAAAAGGTGTTTTTGGTTGAAAAAAAAAAAAAACACTTTTTTTTAAGGTATGAGAGTCATGATTTAGGCAAAGTTCGTAATTCTACAAAAGAAGTAAGAAAGCCAATTACTTTCTTACTGAGTCCAGAGTCCTATGCCAGCTACTTCCTCAGATTAAGAAAAAAAAAATAGATTTTTTTAATTTTAATTGGAGGCTAATTACTTTACAATATTGTATTGGTTTTGCCATACATCAACATGAATCTGCCACGGGTGTACACATGTTCCCAATCCTGAACCCCCCTCCCACCTTCCTTCCCATACCATCCCTCTGGGTCATCCCAGTGTACCAGCCCTGAGCATCCTGTATTCTGCATTGAACCTGTACTGGTGATTTGTTTCTTATATGATATTATACATGTTTCAATGCCATTCTCCCAAATCATCCCACCCTCTCCCTCTCCCACAGAGTCCAAAAGACTGTTCTATACATCTGTGTCTCTTTTGCTGTCTCACATATAAGGTTGTCATTACCATCTTTCTAAATTCCATGTATATGCGTTAGCACACTGTATTGGTGTTTTTCTTTCTGGCTTACTTCACTCTGTATAATAGGCTCCAGTTTCATCCACCTCATTAGAACTGATTCAAATGTATTCTTTTTAATGGCTGAGTAAATACTCCATTGTGTATATGTACCATAGCTTTCTTATCCATTCATCTGTTGATAGACATCTAGGTTGCTTCCATGTCCTGGCTATTATAAACAGTGCTGCGATGAACATTAGGGTACAAGTGTCTCTTTCAATTCTGGTTTCGTTGGTGTGTATGCCCAGCAGTGGGATTGCTGGGTCATATGGCAGTTCTATTTCCAGTTTTTTTTTAAGGAATCTCCATACTGTTCTCCATAGGGGCTGTACTAGTTTGCATTCCCACCAACAGTATAAGAGGATTCCCTTTTCTCCACATCCTCTCCAGCATTTATTGCTTGTAGACTTTTGGATAGCAGCCATTCTGACTGGTGTGAAATGGTACCTCATTGTGGTTTTGATTTGCATTTCTCTGATAATGAGTGATGTTGAGCATCTTTTCATGTGTTTGTTAGCCATCTGTATGTCTTCTGTGGAGAAATGTCTATTTAGTTCTTTGGCCCATTTTTTGATTGGGTCATTTATTTTTCTGGAACTGAGCTGCAGGAGTTGCTTGTATATTTGTCAGTTGCTTCATTTGCTATTATTTTTTCCCATTCTGAAGGCTGTCTTTTCACCTTGCTTATAGTTTCTTTTGTTGTGCAGAAGCTTTTAATTTTAATTAGATCCCATTTGTTTATTTTTGCTTTTATTTCCAATATTCTGGGGGGTGGGTCATAGAGGATCCTGCTGTGATTTATGTCGGAAAGTGTTTTGCCTATGTTCTCCTTTAAGACTTTTATAGTTTCTGGTCTTAGGTTTAGATCTTTAATCCATTTTAAGTTTATTTTTGTGTATGGTATTAGAAAGTGTTCTAGTTTCATTTTTTACAAGTGGTTGACCAGTTTTCCCAGCACCACTTGTTAAAGAGATTGTGTTTTCTCCCGGTGCAGAGAACATGAATATGTAAAACCTTCTTACAAAGTTCAGTAGTGCTTGTGGCATGACATGACATAGTAGCTTTCTAACTAAATAATGTTTTAAAGGCAAGAGCAAGAATAAATTATTGTCAAACTCCTATATGTAGCAGTCAGTTGATATAGTTAATTTATAAAGCATAATTAAACACACACACACACACACACACACAAACAGGGAACTTGAAGGAGAAAAGTTTCTCTCTAATTTTATTTTATTTTTAAACTTTACATAATTGTATTAGTTTTGCCAAATATCAAAATGAATCCGCCACAGGTATACATGTGTTCCCCATCCCGAGGAGTTATACTCCTACCCTCCTTATGAAAGGTGAGGAGATTTACCTAACCAGTGAGTTTGGGAGAAGGAACTTCTCCCAAAGTGTTTGCTTGGTTCCAAATCTCTACTTTGAAAAGATGTATGTGCCCACAGCACCATGAACTTGGGTGTGCAGTAGGCAGCCTGTGTCTGGGACGGGGGTCAAGCATTTGCCTCCTCCTCTTAGGCCTGCATGAGGAAGTGTCTGACTTAGGATGAAGTCTTCAGAGGCCACTGTGACCACACAGCTAAAGCATGCCCTCCAGTTTCACAGCTCTCAGGTACTAAGACCCAATGTAGATGCAGTGCTGTGAAAGAAACCTTAATTGCTCTCCTACGATGGCAAGAAGCCAAATGAAAAAACAGGTTGAGACTGCATTTCACAAGGGCTACTTTTCCATGCATCACAAATATCAGGAAAACACCATTAAAACTATAAACCAGTGTGCACTGACTGAAATGGATATTTTAATCACAAGGATTGAACAGTGAAAACTGGTTGCAATTTAAAGACTCCCCATCATTGCTATCTTAGATACCATTCATCCAGGTGATGCCAAGATAGAGATAAAGTGAGTTTCATTTATAATGTTTAAATGTTTGAATTAATTAAAAATCGAGAAATATTCTGCAAATGCTCAGCAAGATTTTTTTTAAATTTTAAATAAAAATGCTATAGGTAAAATAGCAATTAAAGAAAATGACAAAAGCGTCATTTTTGTAAGAAACACAAAATTTATGTAAGAAAATGACAAAAAATGTTAAGCTAAAACTAGAAATTAAAGTTTTGGTTTAGTATTGTAAGTCTATTTAATTCATAAAAAGGATTTATCTAGGATTCCTTTAAACAAAAAGCGTCCATATGTGGTTAGTGTTTAGATGCCAGTGATTCACTTATGCTTAGAGGCAGAAAAACTTCGTTGGGTACAGCAGAGCTTGGAAATGATTATGAACCATTGCCAACTGAAATCAATTAGAAAGGAAGTGAAACATCTGAAAGAATACTTTTCAATACTAGGCAATAAGATTTCATTTCTAAAGTATAATTTAAATGCAGGTTTTCAAGAACCTTAATAATTTAGCAGTATCTCTTAAAATCAAGAATTCTGGGACAAAAAAATCGTAAAATTTCTGTCTCCTTTATTAGCACAGATAATTATGACTTTTACTTAATGTGCATTAGGTCAAATAAACAACTTAGAAGTTCACCAAATTAAAAACAAGGATCATTAATATCAGAAATCGGGAACCCAGTGGAAAAAAGATAACAGAGCTAACTTTGGGCAAGTAAGTCTCCATGCTGTTATTCGAAGGGCATGGAATTGAGGTAGAGAAACCTACGTTTGCTCTTGGAGTAAGATTTCCATTGAGCACTAAAGGATTATTGAAATTTCCAACACAAGGGGGCTCCAGGACTGGCCTTGTGCTAAGAGTGCGGAGTAAAGATTTGTCCTGCTCTTTCTCCACCTCAAGTTTGGTGCTGATCACTGCCAGCCTCTCATGAGTCCTGGGGAAGATGGAAAACACCAACTTAACGATTTGCATTTTTAAAGTTGCCATATAGTAAATGGAATTCCCAATAAACTGTTTAAACACTGAAAACATAGAGCAGACCTCCTATAAACAATTATAGTTGTAACCTTGTTCTAAAGAAGTACATATGTGTCTAGGGCTCTTCAAGTAACAAGTCACAGTTGGGAGAGCAGAGAAAGGGCATAAGAGAAAAAGGGAGGTGGCATCACAGTGACACCTGCTGCCCTCTGGGACACACCTGCCTCCAGGAGACAGTTCATGAATGAAGAAATACCCCATCCCACAAAGCCGCTTTCAAGCATTTGCTTTCATCACCCTTTTTTATACACGTTTCACTCATGACCTCAGAGAAATTAAGCTTTTGTCTCTGAGGTATCACCTTAAGCCACAATCTCAAGGGAGGATGAGAAAGTCAAAGGGTGAGGCTGAAAAGAGCTAAAACAGCCCCAGGATCAATTACAAGTATCCCCTGCTTTTCCAAAGTTCACTTTATGTTACTTCACTTCTAGGAAAGTCCTACATCAGTATCTGTTTTTGATAATAATAAAAAAAATTTTTTTTTGAAGAGCCTTTTTAATTTCATATAAAAAGGTTGGGTGTTCGTTTTACAGTGAGAGACATCATGATCCCCAATCAGGAGACTGGCCCAACTGTGCTCCTTCCCTGGAAGACACAACCCAAATCTCAGTGTCAAGTCACCACAGCCCTGAACCCTATCTGGGAGCACCTGTGCTTCACTTGTTCATATTCACTTCAGGCTTCAACTAGCAGAACATGCCCTCGGGTACCTGTTTCTTTGCTGTATGCTGTTTTGGCTTATGAAAGGCTTCCTAGGAATGCTCTGCTTTCAGACAGTGGGGAAACCTGGACTAGGCACTGGACGTACCATCTGCCCTTTCCATCCTCTACACCCCCCTCAGTCACATCACCATACTATTTCTAGCCACTCTGTGAATTATCCTGTCTTTCACTCCTGTGTTAATTGCCTCCAATTTCACAAGCATGCCTTTATGCAGTGTGCTGCTGCTGCTAAGTCATTTCAGTCGTTTCCTACTCTGTGTGGTAAAACTTAAAAGGACACAGTATAAATAGTTTGTCTTAGGGCGCCCTCTAGCAGTGACCATCTAGTTAGCTTTCACTTCCTACAAATATCATGAACCGCACTCTATAAAAATTAGGCTATAGAGACAAATTAACGAATTAAATTTACTTTCTGTGATTCTGTGTTTTGACTTACTTGTCTAGTTTACCTCCCAATGACTTTCTAACTTCTAGTTCTACTAGGTAGAGTTGCTTATATTTTTCCAACTCTGCTTTATGAGAATCTTCTTGCAAAGTTTTCACCTTGAAGAGTTCAGATTCCAAGTCTTTTTACTTCTGAGTGCTATCTGACTTCTTATGGAAGCATTATTCTTCTATTGTAACTGCTCTAAATTCTCCTGAGAGATGCTTGTATCTAAGGCAAATTTTAAAAGATAACATTTCAAAGATAATCATTAACCTGGAAAATGGTATTTGCTCCCTTTAGTTTTGAGTCAGTAATTCAGAAAGCAATTTTAAAGGTTAAAAAAAAGAGCAGACTTTTAAAACAATTATCATCAATATGAAGTGAATTAAATGTGAATTATAAAATTAAAGTGGAATTATTGTTATCAGATCAGATCAGATCAGTCGCTCAGTCATGTCCAACTCTTTGCGACCCCATGAATCACAGCACGCCAGGCCTCCCTGTCCATCACCAACTCCCGGAGTTCACTCAGACTCACGTCCATCGAGTCAGTGATGCCATCCAGCCATCTCATCCTCTGTCGTCCCCTTCTCCTCCTGCCCCCAATCCCTCCCAGCATCAGAGTCTTTTCCAATGAGTCAACTCTTCGCATGAGGTGGCCAAAGTACTAGAGTTTCAGCTTTAGCATCATTCCTTCCAAAGAACACCCAGGGCTGATCTCCTTCAGAATGGACTGGTTGGATCTCCTTGCAGTCCAAGGGACTCTCAAGAGTCTTCTCCAACACCACAGTTCAAAAGCATCAATTCTTCGGTGCTCAGCCTTCTTCACAGTCCAACTCTCACATCCATACGTGAACACAGGGAAAAAACATAACCTTGACTAGACGAAATTTTGTTGGCATAGCAATGTCTCTGCTTTTGAATATGCTATCTAGGTTGGTCATAACTTTCCTTCCAAGGAGTAAGCGTCTTTTAATTTCATGACTGCAGTCACCATCAACAGTGATTTTGGAGCCCAGAAAAATAAAGTCTGACACTCTTTCCACTGTTTCCCCATCTATTTCCCATGAAGTGATGGAACTGGATGCCATGATCTTCGTTTTCTGAATGTTGAGCTTTAAGCCAACTTTTTCACTCTCCACTTTCATTTTCATCAAGAGGCTTTTGAGTTCCTCTTCACTTTCTGCCGAAAGGGTGGTGTCATCTGCATATCTGAGGTTATTGATATTTCTCTCGGCAATCTTGATTCCAGCTTGTGCTTCTTCCAGTCCAGGGTTTCTCATGATGTACTCTGCATATAAGTTAAATAAACAGGGTGACAATATACAGCCTTGACGAACTCCTTTTCCTATTTGGAACCAGTCTGTTGTTCCATGTCCAGTTCTAACTGTTGCTTCCTGACCTGCATACAAATTTCTCAAGAGGCAGATCAGGTGGTCTGGTCTTCCCATCTCTTTCAGAATTTTCCACAGTTGATTGTGATCCACACAGTCAAAGGCTTTGGCATAGGCAATAAAGCAGAAATAGATGCTTTTCTGGAACTCTCTTGCTTTTTCCATGATCCAGCAGATGTTGGCAATTTGATCTCTGGTTCCTCTGCCTTTTCTAAAACCAGCTTGAACATCAGGAAGTTCATGGTTCATATATTGCTGAAGCCTGGCTTGGAGAATTTTTAGCATTAATTTACTAGCATGTGAGATGAGAGCTATTGTGCGGTAGTTTGAGCATTTTTTGGCATTGCCTTTCTTTGGGATTGGAATGAAAACTTATTATTGTTATAGTGGTGCTTATATAATCTGATAATTCAAAGAACAAGAGGATCAACTTAAAACGTTAAAAATTGAACAAGACAACTTAAAAATAATTCAAGAGGATGGTACCAGTTCTAAACCACAATATTTTCTTTTCCTCTCAGGAGTCTTGTTTTATACCAATTGGTCTTATAAATGAAAGGATTCTCTAGTGAGAATCATTCTGGTATGTCAACTTGGTGATAACTGATGGAAACGGAAATATTTAAAGGGAGAAACAAGTGTCCCCTTCCTTCCAGAAAACCACCAAGCCAACTGCTCTAAGGGAAGTAGAGGAAACATATAAGCTGTATAGATCCAAAACGTAATTTACAACGAGGTGAACTCAAGCACATGACAGATGAATAAATTACCCTGCAAACATTGGTCGACTTCCTTTAATTTCTCTACGAGATCCTGTCTCGCCCTTTCTTCAATCTCCCGTTTATACTGTTCTACTTGACTGTGTTCTATCATATACATTTCTATATGACTTCTGAGGTTCACTACTTCTTGCTCCAACTTCTTTTTATTCTTCTCTAGTTTTTCACATTTCTTTTGCATTCCTTTCATAGATAATAACCCCTCTCGAAAAACTTGATTTTTTGCATCAAGGTGCAGACATTTTGAAGGTGCAGTTTCCAGCTCTGCTGTAAGATCATCAATCTGCAAGAATAAAACAATATTATTTGGTAATGAGGCAAGTGGACTGAGCACAGCCCAACTCAGACCCAGGATCAAATAGATACGATGGTATCTGTATTGTAGAATGTAGGACCAGGGATTACTCAGAGAATCAAGAAAGAAGTTCAAACCACCAAGAGTCACAAACTATATTCTTCACAGTCATCATCTTTGTCACACATTTGCACTTGATTTTACACTCTTTTCTATTTCTCCTCCATAAAATGACCACAAGTCACCTCTTAGTAGAATGTCTCTTATTCCTTCCCCCCATCTTAATGCCCCATGTTTTAAAGAAGTTTGAGGGATACTGTATTGAGTTATCTAGGGCTGAGTTAATAAACGCTTCCCAAAAGAAGATTATGAAAATAAGACTATCATTAATAACTTTATAAATATGGATTCTAATCCCATGTCTTTTGCTGAACTATGAATAGTTTTTGCTAATTTGAACTGCATTCCAAAGAAAAATAATTCGAAAGGTTAAAGAAATCCCACCTACTAATAGCTTAGTGAGATGATCCATACATTTTTCTGAACAACAACAGCAAAAAAAAAACCCTCATTTTTGTAACCATTCGTTACTTTTCACAGAACAGAACATACCAAACAAAACAACAAACAAAATTAGCGGGAATTTCAGTGACACCGAGTTGCAAAGAACTTTCCTTTAGACAGAATGATTACTCGGTAAGTCGAGGTGAGTGGAGGTGGTGGTACTGAAACTGTCTACAAATTCTTTGACACATTTCTCTGAAATTCCCTCCCCTTAAATATGTGCTGGCTTCAGTAACTGATTTCTACTGGACAGAGTCTGGGGAAACTGACTTTTGCTCCGTGGGAAAGCCCACCCTTAGCATCAGTCACTATGCTGCAAAGAAGCCCAGACCACATACTGAGCACCTTGTCAGTGCCCCCACTGACCGCCCACAACTAATGTCCCGTCCAAAAGCCAGCTCCAACTGCCAGACATATGCATGAACTAATCTTCAGATGACTCTGGTTCCCATCTTCATGACATCCCAGGTGATGCTGACTGGAAAAGAAACGTGCTGGCCTCACTCACTAAGCCTTGCCCCAACACAAATTTGTGAACAAAGTAAATGCTGTTTTGAGCCACTAGGCTTTGACGTGCTTTATTATACAATTTACTGGCAATAAATACCCGGCACAAATACTGATATTAAAAATGCCATTAAAAAAGAACTAAAAGATGTAAGAATGCCTTTCAACCTGGAGGTAGGTGAGATCTGAATGGATGCTGAGAAAGAAATGAAAACCCAAAGGGCTTCATGACATTGTAAACTGAATCCTGATAGCCCTTAAAGAGGCTGCTGGTGACAGCTTCTAGGCAAGAGAAGAAAACGACACTGAAACACAAGGGAAAGGAGACTCTTGCTATGAACCAGCTGAAAGTAACATCAATGAGAGGGATAAGCTATCAAAAAAAAAAAGAGGGGACTATTAAATATAAAGGAACCAGGCTCAATTATATTTGGGTTCAATACCTGCTATCTCCTTCACAGCATCTCCACATGTCCAGTGGTCACATGATGCTAAAAGACAGAAACAGCTTCTGGGCTAAGATCAAATCTAGAGTGCTGCCAGGAAAACATGGTTTAAAGGTGAAGCCTGTAGACTGTAAAACCCTTCATTAAGACCCTGGCAAGTCTTAAGGTGGTGCCTCAAATTCCTTTAAAGATCTTAAGGGCATAAGAATTTTAAAGGCGTCATCCTACAAAGCTTCACAAGAAGCCCAAGGTGCAGAGCTTCTCTCAAAAAAGATTTGTGAGGGTACCCTCTCCAATGACATGAACCCCAGTCCAATTCACAGGACACTAAAAGCTTTAAAGAGAACCTTGGAAGCAAAAAAAAAAAAAAAAACAGTGCTTAGCCTAACAGAGACCAAGACATACAAATGAGAATAGGCCTTTGGGATTTTCTTAGAAGTTCAATAAAGAGGAAGCTGGCTTAAGAAACATGACTCAGCCACAGACAGAGGTCATTTCTTATGAAAAGGACAGCACACATAGCTCAGAGGGCAGAGCAAAGGAGAAGCACTTCTATGGGCAGGACCAAGTCTTCATCAAAGAGCTGGCAGCACCAAACTGGACCTCAGAGTTGCTATGGACTACGGTGCCTCCCATTTCCCATTTCTGAACAGGAGAGTCTAGTCATTCAGCAGAATGGTGGGGGTCTGGGTGGCAGATAACTTGTCCCTTTAGTTCTCAAGTCTTAGTACTGAGAAGGTTGTGCTCACAAGGTCACACTAGAAGTCACACCCAGAAACCTCATCCCCATGTGCCGTCTGTGCCTGATGAAGATGGTAAGACCTCTACTTGAGCCTGGGCCTGACACTGTTAATAACTGAGACTTGTGAGGGAATTGGTAAGGAAAAGGGTATTTTTCATTGGAAGGAATATAAAAAATTGTGGCCAGTGAGTAACTGTGCTAGTTTTTAAAGGTACCCATTAGTTTTAAAAACTTTATTCTGTAAAAAAGGTAGAATATAGGCCAAGTATAAGTGGCTTACTCCTATTGAACAGAAGATGATGAAAGTGATGCTGTTTGAACTGCAAAGCAAGGTTAGACAAGACAGCAGAGCTTCTGCCTGGCTCTCAACCTTTGAACCAGGCTCCATGTTGCGAGTAAGCCCAGCCTGCAAAGACAGCCTAGGTGTTCAGGGTAGGTGTTTCACTTGTCTGCCTTCACCAAAATCCAGCCAACCACAGATACCAATTATCAGACATGGGAATGAACACACCTTCACCTGATTCTAGCCCCCAGACCTTGAGCTGCCCCACCTGAAGCCCAGGGGATGAGAAGCCAGCCGTCCTGGCCACCTTTTCCTAACTGTAGATTTTGAACAAAACCAATGTTGTTTATTGAAGCCACTAAACTTAAAGCTAATTAGGAAAAATACAGAAAAGTGGACTTTTGAAAAAGAGAAAATAAAGAAACATAACAAATGCAGGTAGAAACTGGTCTCCTATAAACTGGAATAAAATAAAAGGTGAGATTTCTAATGACAATGTTGATGAGAAGAAGCATATAACTATAAGGAAGACTTAATAACTATTCAGGAAGAAGTTTTTTCAGGGTTCCCTTCAATTACATTTTTTTACAACTAGGCAGGTGTGACTCCTTAGAATTTCTGCTCAAATTTGAAAACAATGAAGACTAGTAAGCAATAAGACATATGATTTGAACTATAAGAAATAACTAGAAATAGTTTAATTACCAAAATCAGACTTTTGACCTCATCTCAATTTACTAAAATTCTAAAAGAGATGGGTAGCTTTGAGTAGTTACTAATCCAGAACTCAACCTTCATTGTCCTCTGCTCAGAGAGAGAAATAAAACACCATGAGATGCCACTTCATACTTGCTAGGATGGCTATACTCACAGAGACAGGTAATGACAAGTGTTGACAGGAATGTATAGAAATGGGAACGTTTTACATACTTTGGATAAAAATATAAAATGATGCAGCCGTGCTGGAAAATAATATGGCAGGTCCTGAAAAGGTTAAACAGAGTTGCTGTGTAATACAACAATTCTATTCATAACTGTATTCCCAAAAGAAATGAAAAAAAATATGGTCACACCAAAACTTAGACATAAATGTTCACAGCAACATTACTGACATTAGCCCAAAAGTAGAAACAACCCCAAAGGTCCATCAGATGATGAATGGATAAATCAAATGTGGTACATCCATACAAAAGAATATCATTGAGCAATAAAAGCAAGGAAATACTGATACATGTTAGATGTACCTTGAAAATATTATGCTAAATGAAAGAAGGCAGTCACAAAGGATCCCATATTGTGTGATTCCACTGACACGAAATGTCCAGAAAAGGGACATCTACACAGTCAGGGAGTGGAGTCATGGTTCCCTCAGGCTGGGAAGATCAGGAAGGGAAAACTGGCACAGGGTGATTTCTTTGGAGGGTGATGAAAATGTTCTAACATGGTAATGCCTGTATAACTCTTTAAACACAATAAAGTTTTTGAACTGTACAGTTTAAATGAATGTACTGCATGGTATGTTCATTAGATTTCAACAAACCTGTCACCAAAAACAACGGATGCTTTGGGGTCATTAATGCTGTGCTGCTCAGCTTCAGATCACCAGCCAGGGTTCAAGACAGAGAGAGTCAAGAGTGTGCCCTTTTTATCTCAAAATGATATAGGGAAAAGCTGTCTTTTTATTGGTGCCCAACCTAAAAAATTAATAGATATATCTGTGTTTCACTTCTCAAAGCATGGAATGATTTATATTCCCCAAAATTAAGTGATTTTAGGGTTCTAAAACTGATTAAAAATCACCTTATGTTTTAGCATATTAATTTGAATATCCATTTCAGTTTGACTGGTTTTTAAATCTCCATGGAAACTAAGCTCTCCATTTTCATATTCATTTAACTTCCTTCTTGTCATTTTTAAGAGTTCCTTAAATCTGTAGAAATGTATAGAATGATTAAGTTCTTTAAGAGCAGATATTTAATAATTAAACAGATATATGTTCTATCAGATAAAACAAACAAATCTATAAATTATAATTATTTCTCATTGTTCAAATTTCATATTCCTTGAAAGTATAATAACTAAATTCTAATCTTAAATATTATGAAGAAAAAATTTTATCACATTTAAATATACTGTGTGTGATATATGTAATATATGAGTTCTTATAAATAAGTTAATGTCAATTTTAGCATGCTAGTGTGAAATATTAATTTATTATTAAATATTAATTATAAACCAGAGATCAGTATTCAAGCTAAAGATGAAGAGATACGATATATGAATGTTTTCTGAAAAGACACAAGATACGTTTGTTCCTACTCACCATAGCCTCTACAAAAAGAAAAGAAAGTAGATACAAAAAACCAACAAGATTCTCACTCAAAATTGAAAAAAAGAAAAAGAAAAATCTTTGGAGCCTGAGTTAAGAGGGAAATAACCCAGGCTGAGAGTTTTAGAATAAAGGAAATCAGAAGAGAGAGGGCACCAGTCTCTTCAAGACTGTTCTAAGTGATGTAGAAATCTTGACCAGCACATTGTTGACAAAATGCAAAGCAGTGTAGAGGAAATTAAAAGGGAAAAATATTAATGAGAATCAGAGAAGAACCCTTTGTATAATCATCTCTTGTCATCTACAAAGGACTGGTTGAAAAATCCCCAACACTCCGTGGATACAAAATCCACGGATACTCAAGTCTCCCTAAGCACATCTTCCCTATACTTTCAGTCACCCCTATATCACTTACATTATCTAATAAAACATAAACGCTTTGTAAATAGTTATAAATACAGTGTAAACACTAAGGAAATAGTTGCCAGCTTGAGACCAATCCAAGTTTTGCTCTTTGGAACTTTCTCAAAGTTTTTTCCCTGAATACTTTTGATCTTGGGGTGGCTGAATCTGTAGATGATGAGGGTTAACCGTAGTGCCAAATTCAGACTTAAATTGAAGAAAGTAGGGAAAACCACTAGACCATACAGGTATGACTTGAATCAAATCCCTTATGATTATACACTGGAAGTGAGAAATAGATTTAAGGCCCTAGATCTGATAGATAGAGTGACTGATGAACTATGGAATGAGGTTCGTGACACTGTACAGGAGACAGGATTCAAGATCATTCCCATAGAAAAGAAATGCAAAAAAGCAAAATGGCTGTCTGGGGAGGCCTTACAAATATCTGGGAAAAGAAGAGAAGTGAAAAGCAAAGGAGAAAAGGAAAGATATAAACATATCTTTTTCCTCAGCAATCAATGCAAAGAAATAGAGGAAAACAAGAGAATGGGAAAGACTAGGGATCCTTCAAGAAAATCAGAGATACCAAAGGAACATTTCATGCAAAGATGAGCTTGATAAAGGACAGAAATGGTATGGACCTAACAGAAGCAGAAGATATTAACAAAAGATGGCAAGAATACACAGAAGAACTGTACAAAAAAGATCTTCACGACCCAGATAATCACGATGGTGTGATCACTGACCTAGAGCCAGACATCCTGGAATGTGAAGTCAAGTGGGCCTTAAAAAGCATCACTACGAACAAAGATCATGGAGGTGATGTAATTCCAGTGGAGCTAATCCAAATCCTGAAAGATGATGCTGTGAAAGTGCTGCACTCAATGTGCCAGCAAATTTGGAAAACTCAGCAGTGGCCACAGCACTGGAAAAGATCAGTTTTCATTCCAATCCCAAAGAAAAGCAATGCCAAAGAAGGCTCAAACTACCGCACAATTGCACTCATCTCACACGCTAGTAAAGTAATGCTCAAAATTCTCCAAGCCAGGCTTCAGCAATATGTGAGCTGTGAACTTCCTGATGTTCAAGCTGGTTTTAGAAAAGGCAGAGGAACCAGAGATCAAATTGCCAACATCCACTGGATCATGGAAAAAGCAAGAGAGTTCCAGAAAAGCATCTATTTCTGCTTTATTGCCTATGCCAAAGCCTTTGACTGTGTGGATCACAATAAACTGTGGAAAATTCTTCAAGAGATGGGAAGACCAGACCACCTGATCTGCCTCTTGAGAAACTTGTATGTAGGTCAGGAAGCAACAGTTGGAACTGCACATGGAACAACAGATTGGTTCCAAATAGGGAAAGGAGTTCGTCAAGGCTGTATATTGTCACCCTGTTTATTTAACTTATATGCAGAGTACATCATGAGAAATGCTGGACTGGAAGAAGCACAAGCTGGAATCAAGATTGCTGAGAGAAATATCAATAACCTCAGATATGCAGATGACACCACCCTTATGGCAGAAAGTGAAGAGGAACTCAAAAGCCTCTTGATGAAAGTGAAAGTGGAGAGTGAAAATGTTGGCTTAAAGCTCAACATTCAGAAAACTAAGATCATGGCATCCAGTCCCATCACTTCATGGGAAATAGATAGGGAAACAGTGGAAACAGTGTCAGACTTTATTTTTCTGGGCTCCAAAATCACTACATATGGTGACTGCAGTCATGAAATTAAAAGATGCTTACTCCTTGGAAAGAAAGTTATGACCAACCTAGATAGCATATTCAAAAGCAGAGACATTACTTTGCCAACAAAGGTTCGTCTAGTCAAGGTTATGGTTTTTCCTGTGGTCATGTATGGATGTAAGAGTTGGACTGTGAAGAAGGCTGAGTGCCAAAGAATTGATGCTTTTGAACTGTGGTGTTGGAGAAGACTCTTGAGAGTCCCTTGGACTGCAAGGAGATCCAACCAGTCCATTCTGAAGATCAGCCCTGGGTGTTCTTTGGAAGGAATGATGCTAAAGCTGAAACTCCAGTACCTTGGCCACCTCAGGCGAAGAGTTGACTCATTGGAAAAGACTCTGATGCTGGGAGGGCTTGAGGGCAGGAGGAGAAGGGGACGACAGAGGATGAGATGGCTGGATGGCATCACTGACTCGATGGACGTGAGTCTGAGTGAACTCCGGGAGTTGGTGATGGACAGGGAGGCCTGGCGTGCTGCGATTCATGGGGTCGCAAAGAGTCAGACACGACTGAGTGACTGATCTGATCTGATCTGAACCATACTTAGCAAAAAAACAGAAGCAGTTTTTTATCTTACTGATCAAAATATGATCACTAATTTTATTATTATTTAAGTTACACACAGATTTTTGTGTGTACATTTTATAACTAAAATTTTGGGGCAAAAAGAAAATATAAGCCAAATCAAGATACTTTTTAATGTTGTTCAACAATAACACAGGTAGGTTTTTAGATAATAAATTACTTGAGTGATAAAGGGAAGGAACACAATTAAAAGAAAGCAGGATTACCAACAGGAACAAAGATTCTTTGCAGAAGTAAAAGTTCAGCATAGATGATGAGGAACAGAGTGACATTACTATATGCAGAGGCACGGTTTTTACTGTTTTAGAAATCATTACAGATAAGTACAGCACTGCTGCACTCAAAAACATTTCACATTGTGCTGACTTTCCACACTAAATTTTGAAATAGGATAATGTGTTTAATTATGAAAATACACATAAAAATGAATTTGTGTCTAAAATGTTAAAGAAAATAAAATTATACTTTTATTAATAGTTGAGATTATCAGAAATATTAAAATCTTACCTAGTAACCTCTTTTTCTAACTCACTGTTTTTCTTCTTTTCTTGTTCCAAGCTATTTTCCAGAGATTGTTTTAATTCAATGTATTTCTTTAATTGTTCCTTTTCATCCTCAGACTTAGAGAAAAACAATTTAAGAAAATTATTTTTAAATACCTAGAGAGACTTATTCTTTCCTAAAAATATTATTTCTCATGAGTTCACAAGTTAATATGAATTTATAGTAAACACAGTTTTTAAACCTGATTGATGCCAATAACAGATTTCATAATTGATGACTTTTCTTTTTTTTAATTAATTTTATTTTATTTTTAAACTTCACATAATTGTATTAGTTTTGCCAAATATCAAAATGAATCCGCCACAGGTATACATGTGTTCCCCATCCTGAACCCTCCTCCCTCCTCCCTCCCCATACCATCCCTCTGGGTCGTCCCAGTGCACCAGCCCCAAGCATCCAGTATCGTGCATCGAACCTGGACTGGCATCACGTTTCATACATGATATTTTACATGTTTCAATGCCATTCTCCCAAATCTTCCCACCCTCTCCCTCTCCCACAGAGTCCATAAGACTGTTCCATACATCAGTGTCTCTTTTGCTGTCTCGTACACAGGGTTATTGTTACCATCTTTCTAAATTCCATATATATGCATTAGTATACTGTATTGGTGTTTTTCCTTCTGGCTTACTTCACTCTGTATAATAGGCTCCAGTTTCATCCACCTCATTAGAACTGGTGCAAATGTATTCTTTTTAATGGCTGAGTAATACTCCATTGTGTATATGTACCGCAGCTTTCTTATCCGTTCATCTGCTGATGGACATCTAGGTTGCTTCCATGTCCTGGCTATTATAAACAGTGCTGCGATGAACATTGGGATACACGTGTCTCTTTCCCTTCTGGTTTCCTCAGTGTGTATGCCCAGCAGTGGGATTGCTGGATCATAAGGCAGGTCTATTTCCAGTTTTTTAAGGAATCTCCACACTGTTCTCCATAGTGGCTGTACTAGTTTGCATTCCCACCAACAGTGTAAGAGGGTTCCCTTTTCTCCACACCCTCTCCACTTTTCTTAAAACAACTTAAAATGATTTTTCATTTCATCATTTTTCTGGAATTTAAATTGCCAACATTTATTTCTTAAAAATAGAGACTTTTACACATAAAATACTAAATGTTAATGAAAGCTTTTTTTAAAGACTGCCTATATTTACATTTTACTTTCTAGAGATACTCTAAAATAATTTTCATCAATTGTTCAAGATATTCCAGTTTTTGTTAAGTCACACCTTACTAAAATCATCTTTGAAAAATTCCCATGCAACCCCCATCTCTTAAAAAAAAATATATTCAACAAACGAAAAATGCATTCGTTCAGAAAAATGGTTCTATACAGACATAGTATTCCTTCTTAATGAAGAGAACAAACTACAATATTTAAAATGATTCATTCTCAGAAATCTCACATAAAGATCTGGATTACAAAAGAAACTCAAAATTCTCAATCAAATCATTACTCAAATTTTTGGACTCAAATAGATGTTTGTGTATCAATGTTCAAAGCAGCATTATTAACAATAGTAAGAAGGTGGAATTTCATTGACAGATGAATGAACAAACAAAATGTGGTCTATATAAAATATTGCTTTTGGACTGTCACAATTTTTTTTAAATAAAATCTTGCTATAAAACTCATTAATTTTATGAATTCAGTCGACTTCTTCTATAGAGGAATCACAGTACTAGTAGCAAGTAGTATCAATAAAAATACAATAAGCTAATCAATGAGACTTTTCACATTGTCCAAAATATTCTTATATATTACTAGTAAAAAAAATAAAATCCTTTCTCAGTATGACAGAAATTAGTATGTTGACTTACCGATCTTGTACTTAACAGGTTTTTCTGAAGCTGTGCAATTTTGCCACTTGCTTTTTGACTGTAGTTTGTAACTCGACATTTTCAATTTCAAGCCTAAAATGCAGATTTTAAAATAATTATTCTCACATGAGTTTTTTTTTAAGATATTTTTTCGACATAGACCTTTTTTTTTTTAGTTTTGAGATTTCACATGGATTTTTAATTAAATTTATTTATTTTAATTGGAGATTAATACTTTACAATATTGTATTGGTTTTGCCATACATCAACATGAATCTGCCACAGGTGTACTCGTGCTCCCCATCCTGAACCCCCCTCCCACCTCCCTTCCTGTACCATCCCTCTGGGTCATCCCAGTGCACCAGCCCCAAGCATCCTGTATCCTGCATCGAACCTGGACTGGCGATTTGTTTCTTATATGATATTATACATGTTTCAATGCCATTCTCCCAAATCATCCCACCCTCTCCCTCTCCCACAGAGTCCAAAAGACTGTTCTATATATCTCTGTTTCCTTTGCTGTCTCTCATACAGGGTTATCATTACCATCTTTCTAAATTCCATATATATGTGTTAGCATACTGTATTAGTGTTTTTCTTTCTGGCTTACTTCACTCTGTATAATCGGCTCCAGTTTCATCCACCTCATTAGAACTGATTCAAATGTATTCTTTTTAATGGCTGAGTAATACTCCATTGTGTATATGTACCACAGCTTTCTTATCCATTCACCTGCTGATAGCCATCTAGGTTGCTTCCATGTCCTGGCTATTATAAACAGTGCTGCGATGAACATTGGCATACACGTGTCTCTTTCTTTATTTTCTGGAATTAAGCTGCAGGAGTTTTGTATTTTTTGAGATTTTGTTTGTCAGTTGCTTCATTGCTATTATTTTCTCCCATTCTAAAGGCTGTCTTTTCACCTTGCATAGTTTCCTTTGTTGTGCATCAAATTTTAATTACCCATTTGTTTATTGTTGCCTTTTTAAAGTCTTTGTTAAATTGACTGCATAGTTTTTGTTTTTTGGCTGTGAGGGCACCCCAACCAGGGATCAAACCCACACCCTGGCCTTGTCAGTTTTAACACTTGGACTGTTACAGCATTCCTTAACACATAGATTTTTAAAATATCACACTGTTTTTGAACAAACATCTGCAGGTTCAATTACATAGGTTCTTAGAATTTTGAAAAGTAGATGATTTGGCCACTGTACTGTTTTTCTATTTGTGACTAATTGCCTTCTCTGGTGGCTCAGATGGTAAAGAATCTGCTGGCAATGCAGGAGACCCAGGTTCAATCCCTGAGTCAGGAAGATCCCCTGGAGAAGGGAATGGCAACCCACTCCAGGATTCTTGCCTGGAGAATTCCATGGACAAAGGAGCCTGGAAGGCTAGAGTCCATGGGGTTGCAAAGAGTCAGACATGACTGAGCAATTAAAACTTTCACTTTTCACTTGTGGATAATGTGCAAAATATGGAAATAATGGGGAAAATTATGCATCTCAAAACAGCTCAAAGCTGAAATGTTACACAGCTTCACGATAATGTGCTTATTATCACTATTGATCTATTCTCATATTATACTGTTTATCTGCTTTATACTTATTTTCCACTGCTTTAAATCATACTTTTGGATGTGATCCTGTGTTTTCTCAGCACATTTCACAGCATCTATAAGTTGATCCTGTCCTTCTTGCAACTAAAAAAAAAAAAAAAAAAAGAAAGAAAGATAGAAAAAACAACTGTTTTAACTACTAATAACCTAGTAAATCCGCCATCATTGGTTTTTGTCTCTTTTGTCTGCATATTGTTAACAGCTGCTTTCCTGCCATACAGCAGAGATGAGTTGTTACAACAGACACCCTACAGTCCACAAAGTGAAAATATTTCCTGTCTGCCCTCTGCAGGTTACTGACCTCTCCTCTAGCACTCAAACACAACATCATCCATGCTTTAAATCAGATTTTCTCAAATAAACACATAAATTTATAAACTACTCAAATGGGGAAAGACAGAAAACTACCTTATGGTAAACAACATTTTTTTTTTAATCCAGGCTCCACATCGGCCATCACTTTAAATATCCACATATGTAAATGACCACAGATCTTCCAGTGGTTACGAGAGCTAACACTGCTGTTGGTGACAACCAGATGCTTCAGGAACTAGTGTGAGAGGCAGCAGCTACACAGGAGCCAGAATGCGTGGGCCTGTGTCACAGTTCCATCAGTTCTGAGCTGTGTGTCCTGGAGCAAATCACTTAACCTTTCTGTATCTCAGTTTTTCTCCATCCATAAAATGGAGATAATGGTAGCATCAACCTCAGTGGGATGTTTGGAAGATTATATTGCAGAGTTTATATAACTGTACTTTAGAGAAGGAAATGGCTCCAGTATTGCCAGAAGGAAACCTGCTCCAGTATTCTTGCCTGGAGAATCCCATGGACAGAGGAGCCTGGTGTGCTACTGTTCATGAGGTCACAAAGAACTGGACATGACTGACTGACTAAACACATACATAAACTATTTAGAAGATGAAGTGGCATAGAATAAGAACTGTTTGTAATTGGCATTATTATGGTCACTATTGCATTTTTTTATCTGCAAAACAATTTGATATATCAGGCAGATGTCATGCCAACAGAAATTGTCTTCAACACAAGTCACACTGAAATCACTCTCCATACCATTGCAAGTGGCAGTAAGGGGGAGCATGAGGCCCAGAACATATGCATCCAGTACTTCAAAAATGTTCACTGACTCCACTAACCAGCTAGCAGTGTTCTCCACTTATAATAATTTGTAACTTACTTCCTCTCTGTACTACTCAGTGGACAATGACCACAGGTTAATAAGCAAATAGCACCTCCTGGATGGAGTGGTACAGAACTTACATGACCATCAGAGGAAGGGTGAAGTCACTGCCATGGAAATATTACCCTACTGCTAAATCAAAGTTCTGAATCAATTCATTCCCAGCAACTGTTAATGTCTAGCAAGTACTCAGATGAGAAAATTAAGGTTACAAGCTATGGATATCAGAGAAGCCAACTCCAGAACCTCACAGTTGGTGAAAGGCTAGAAATCTGTAAATCCCACATCTGGCTGCATAATGAAGGAAGGAAAATTTACATTTTTCTTCCAGAGTCAGGGAAAAAAATGAGCATTTAATTGAACAATTCTATTCTATTAGACTAATAGAATTTAGTTTCTTAATAAAAGTTTTACTATACCAGTATCTCCAAGAAGAAATTATTGGTATGGTAAAAAGTACTTAGTTGTGTCCTAACAACTGTTAAGCTAAAATATTTTCCATTTATGCAGACAAGTATTGTGCATATCAATAAATATTCCCTGTTAAACCAATGTATACTTAGACAAGATTCTCCCTCATGAAAAAAAGGACAACAATGTAAAATTAAGGGCTAAAATATTCTTCACAGACTAGATGAGAAAGGCTGAAGAGAAAAGGCTCAATGAGAACTGGACAGTCAGGAAAGCTCCATGGATGAGAAGAGACTGGGCACCAGGTCTGAATAAATGGAGGACTACCCAAGAGAAAAAAAAACTGTGAACACCAAAAGGACAGTCTGAGCAAAGGCCAAGAAAAGGTGAAATCAGCCAGTTAACTCTGAGGATAAAATCCAACCACAGGAAAACAAAAGCATGTCCACACAGAAACTTGTAAATCAGTGTTCACAGCAGCATTTTTAATAGCCTCAAAGTGGAAATGACCCAAAGCTTCATCAACTGGTGAATGGATAAATGGCTTAGCCACATACTGTTTATTGTTTGACAATTAACAGAAATAGAAGAACTGATAACGTGCTATAACATGGATGAAACTCAAAAACATGACATCAAATGAAAAAGCTAATCACAAAGGAGCACACACTGTGTGATTCCATTTATATGAAATACCGAGACAGATACTACACTGGTGTTTGCCTGGGGCTGAGGGAGATGGGGGAGGGCCATGAAGGGTGGCTAAGGGATGCAGGATTTCCTTTTCGGAGTGATGGAAAAGCTCTAAAATTGGTCACAGGTGACACCTTTCTACACTAAGAGATAGTGAACTACACATTTTCAGTGGGTGAATTATATGATACATGAATTATATTTCAATAGCTTTTTAAAAAATCCAATGGCAGGATCTAAATAATCTTCATTCTCTATTTTGGATGTACGTACTATACACCATCTGAGTACCTCCAGGCTTTTATAATATATCTAAAATGAAAAGAAGGCAATGCCTAACTTCAACTAGTTTGTATAATACCCTTTCCGCACAAGTTATTCTGAAATCCATGAAATAAATATATATATAACTCTACAGTCATTGACATAAGTGAAGATGAGAAATGATAATTTTCTGAAACATTCCATTAAACATCCTCTGATTTTATCTGGCTTGCCTTATCATGGCAATACAGGTATCACATAAAAAAAATATTGTTTCAAAGAAACAGTCTTTCAACTTCTGTGAAGAATGCTGCACAATTCTTAACTTTCCTAAGGGTAAATAATATAAGAAAAAATATATAATGTAAATGGCAGAATGAAAGTCAAGTTTTAGAAATGAGTACATTATAAAGATAAAATTATAGTAAATTACTTGCAATGAAAATACAAAAGAAAGCTGTCCATGAAAACGAGTGTCCTAAAACACTTTATCCTACATATAAACAGTCAACACATTTAATTTCATACATACCTGACTTGTGAGTTGACATAACTTCTTTAAATCCTGTGCCTCAACTTCTAAGTTGGCACGATAATGTGACAAGACCTCCAGTGACGCCTCTGTCATAGACTGCTTTTTGAGGGTATCAGCCAGTTCTTGTTGAAGTTGTCTCACAACTGCCTAATAAGATGCTCTGTCACTGAGTTTATCAAATCACTTTACTATTACATTATGTTAATAATAGATAACTCCAACAAATGGACTTTGAAAATTATCACCACAGACAGCAACTCACCTTCTTTTTCCTCCTCACTGAGTTTGGTTACAGACACAGAAGGGGCTACCCTCCAGCCTTCCTGATATTAAGTTACTCAGACAAAGGATGTGGCCCCACTGTCCACACCCTGCCCCTCCCAATAAATCTGCAGAGCTTCACCACCTCATGTCCAGAAAGAAATGAGTGTGTAGGTGGGAAAAGTGATGGAAAATTCCACACTATGGAAATATTTTCCTTTCCTTTTTTATTAGAAGCTTTGATTAACTCAGAGATCTTCACATATTCCAACCAGTGCTCAGATCTTTCCAATAGATTCCTACCTCAGCAGAAAAATGGAGGCCATTCCCTTGTTGCTTATCTATTTTATATCTAGTAGTATGTCTATATTAATCCCAAACTCCTAATTTATCCCTCCTCCCCACCTTTGCCCTTGGCTAACCATAAGGACATACTGGAGAGCACAGGGAACTCTACTCAATATTCTGTAGTCACCTACCTGGGAAAAGGAACTGAAAAAGAATGGATAAATGTGTACAAATAACTGAATCAATTTCCTGTACATCTGAAACTAACACAAAATTGTAAATCAACCATATTCCAATATAAAAGAAAAATGAAATTTAAAAAATGAGGTTGCTCCCATAGCCTTCAAGGAGCCTCAATATCCTAGCCTCCACCTGCCTCCAGACTGCAGCCCCTACAACCCTCTCCCTGACTCACTCCATTCCTGCTGCTCATGAATCCTGCCATCCTTCATTTTTAGTGGACAAACTTGTATTCAAATGATACTAATTGATCCTTAAAATGAGAATTATGAGCAAATTGTTTGTAAAAATGCTCTAAGTAAATAACATAAATAGCAGTGGGAAGATTAAATCAGGAATAGTTTGGCTAAAGCTCACCACTCGAGTCCCAAATTATGATTCAATGACAAATAGATGCCTTTAAAGAGTTGAGAGGCCATAAGAAAAAATGATTCAAGGCTGAAATTTTCCCAAATTAATTCAAATTTATATACAGAAAATGAAAATTGTACCAACAAATATGACAAAAAGGTATGACAAGCTACTGAAACCAAAGTACAATATATAAAATATAGCATCTGGGAAACCTGGAATTGACTGTCAAGGTAATCCATGTAACTGAAACTTATTTTTGAAATATTCATTTTAGGTTTGAGCATTTCATTTATCTGCTTCATCATGATACTGAAATGTGGTAACATAAAGATTAAAATTCTTATCCTAATAGTAAAATTTAGAACTTACTAACACTTCATCTATATTAATAATTTAGAACTGAATCTCTTAACATTTTTATTTGCTGGATAAAGATGTGTCTCTACTGTTTTAAGTAAAACATCTCTTTTTTATGTTCTAATTTTCAGAGGATATTTGCTGGATATCAAGGTTCGATGCTTTTAGGCTGGTTTAGAGACCATAGATTCACAGCCTATGTATTTTTATATTCAACTAGATTCAACATTTAACATTTAGAATCAAGAATCACTTTGAACTTTCTTTCAGGAAATCTGATAATTTCTTCTTTTGGGTACTCACTTCTCTTTCTGCTTTCTCTTTTTCATACTGATACATTCTCTCTTTTAAATGATTCCATTCCTTTATTAACTCCTTGTTTCTTTCCTCCAGCTCAGACCTTGTTTCTCACATTCGGCCTGAAGTTTTCTCAAGATCTGCTAAAACTGGTCTTGGATGCTAATGACCATCTTCTCTTTACTGTCGGCTTTGTTTTGTGCATCGTCCAGTTGCTGTTGGAGCAACATGTTTTCACTCTGGAGTTGAGATAATCTCTCCTCTAAGGATTCCTGCTTTCCAATATATTTATTCACTTTGCCTTGTTCGTTCTGATACATGTGTTCAATTTCCTGCTTTTGACACTCTGTTTGGCTTAGGTCTCTCTGGACACGTTCTAACATCAAAATCTTTTCTCTGAGAGAATCTCTCGTGTGATGCAGCTTAATTTCTAGGTTATTGAACTTACTTTCCGCTCTAGAAAGTTGCTGGGAAAGCATCTCATTGTTCTTTCAGGTTAGCCACATCGGACTTCATTTTGTCATGCAAGTGTAACTGCTCGTCTCTTGCTCTCTGGAAGGCAAGTCCCAGGTCTCTTTTTGATGTCTGACATTGATCATGATCGTGTGAGGCAGCAGCCAGTCTAGAACGGTAGACTAGTTTCCAGTCTGCATTTGCTTTCTTTTTCGTTCTCCAGCTTAGAGTTTAGCATTGTATTCTTAGCTTGCTGAATATACTTAATATACTGGGATACAGTCTTTGTTAACGTTTCCTCATTCTGTTTTATTGCCTTTTGAAGATCATCATTCTTTCCTTTTACAATTTCAATGTCCTCAAAATATTTCTTTTCCTTTTCCCGGTACTGATTTTTCACTGCATCTATCTCCAGTCTTAGCATGGCAATTTCATCCTGCAGCATGTGGTTTTTGCGCAACAGGTCTTTTGCTTCTTCACAACTATCAGAAACCTAAGTGAAACAAAGGAGACTTTTAGCTAGTACTCAATAAAGTGACATTTCATGATTTCCTCTAAAATGAAAGACTAACCTCTATGTTTATACAATGAAAAGACTGCACCAAGTGTGTCTCCAAATGCAAAACATAAGGTTCGATACAAATCTCAGACATTATACAAGCAGAAATATCCAAAAGCTCAAAAATTTAATTGAAGACAACGAATCCATGAAAGTAAAAAAGAAACCCCAAGAGACTTTTCAAGAAGCTCAGAACCAGAAAGGCTTTTCTTTGAATTACAACGAACTTGGGAAGGCTTAAACCAAAGATGTATAGATCTGACTACACTTAAAAATTGCATCTGATGTGGTATATTTGTACAATGGAATACTACTACACCATAAAAAAGAATGAAATGCTATTTATACCAACAGGGATGTTGGACCTAGACATTATCACACTAAGTGAAGTAAGTCAGACAAAGATTATAGTATTATAATCTAAAAATGAACTTATTTACAAAACAGAAAAATAAAACATGAAAACTTATTTACAGGCAGAAGGAGGTATGGGAAGGGAGAAATTAGGATGTTGGGAAAACAAACTTGCTGCTAGTCACCATAGGTGAAAGGGAGGCCTACCAGGCTGGGAAGGGATTGAAAAGAGTAGGGTGTTGGGATTAACATATACACACTAGTATATATGAAATATATGAATTGATACTTTTGAACTATAGTGTTGTAGAAGACTCTTGAAGTCCCTTGGACTGCAAGGAGATCCAACAAGTCCATCTTAAAGGAAATCAGTCCTGAATGTTCACTGGAAGGACTGATGGTAAAGCTGAAACTCCAATACTTTGGCCACCTGATGGGAATAACTGATTCATTTGAAAAGACCCTGATGCTGGGAAAGACTGAAGGTGGGCAGAGGGGATGAGAGAGGATGAGATGGTTGGATGACATCACAGACTCAATGGACATGAGTTTGAGTCAACTCCAGAGTTGCTGATGGACAGGGAGGTCTGGCGTGCTGCAGTCCATGGGGTCACAAAGAGTCAGACACGACTGAACTGAAACTGAACTGATATATAAAATAACCAACAAGTATCAACATAAGGAACTACACTTAATATTCTACAAGAAAAATCTGAAAAGGAATATGTGAGTGTGTGTGTGTGTGTTAATGCATGTGTGTTAGTCACTCAGTCATGTCTGACTCTTTTAAACTCCCATGGACTGTAGCCCATCAGACTCCTATGCCCATTGAATTCTCCAGACAAGAATACTAGAATGTGTAGTCATTTCCTTCTCCAGGGGACCTTCACAACCCAAGGATCAAACCCAGGTCTCCTGTATTGCAGGCAGATTCTTTACAGCATGAGCCAGAAGGGAAGCCCTATATATATATATATATATATATGTGTGTGAGTGTGTGTGTGTGTGTGTGTGTGTGTGTGTAAAATGAACTATATGTATAAAATGTATATATATGTACACACACACACATATACATATATAACTGAATCACTGTGCTGAATACCTGAAACAACACAATACTGTAAATCAACTATAATTCAATAAACAACACCACTTACTAGCTTTAAAAACACTGCATCTGATACCTAACCTATACAGCTACCTCACAGTAAGAGCCTTAGCTCTATATATATTTAAACAGACTAAATTTCATAAAAAAACTTTTTTGAGACTATGCTATATTTCTAACATTTTAACAGTCAATTAGAGGTATTATACCTATTGATAATTGTACTAAGCACTTCTACAAACATCAATTAACTCATTAGTTATAACCTGGAAAGGAAGAAGTTAAAAACATAAATTAGCTTCAGGCTTTTCTCCAGGTCTTCTGACTCTAGTAGTCCTCTTACATCAAACCACAGTTACTTCTCTAGTACAAACATACAAAGTAAACCTCTTATTTCACTCATGGTACACACACTAATGGT
This sequence comes from Bos mutus, assembly GCF_027580195.1. Lineage (NCBI taxonomy): Eukaryota > Metazoa > Chordata > Mammalia > Artiodactyla > Bovidae > Bos > Bos mutus. Next base: position 1,504,412 of record NC_091638.1, read on the forward strand.
AAATAAGGTAAAATATAGAGAGCTCTTAGAAAATCATGAGATTATTTGCTACAGCAATAACTTTCATTATCTCTTCATAATGTTTAAAATAATAAGATGGAGGAAATACAATGAAAAACACAATATCATCACTAATATATATCATGGCATATCTATCACTGCTTTCAAAAGTTCCCTGTACTGAAACAGGACACTCACAGAGCAGAGTGCTCATTTTCTCATAAGCATAAGAATGGCATCCAAAATGTGTTCTCTGCACTGCCTGTGGTTTCTTCCTTACCATCAGGGAAGTGATAAACTAACCTAGTGATCTTTCGAGCAAATGACATCACTACCAACAACTAGAATATCTACTGTCAGTAGGAAAAGTTTGTTTTCTTTAGAGGGGGAGAGGGGACTTTTATAAGTTTGTTCTAAAGAAACAACTTTTTAAGGTGTTCAAACGTGTTTTAACAACTGATGGGACAGTTTTTACAAATTGAAAACCTATAAATGATGTGAAAAGGTCATTGATAGGGTATTGGTTAAAGAAATGACAGTGGAGCCAAGAACGGACTCTTATTTAGACAATGAAGATGATGACGTGCATGGAGTGACCGACACGTTCACTCCAAAGCAGAGGGACTTGGTCGGGTAGCACAGTTGATGGTGGAGCACACACAGTCTTCCTTGCCTAAACCACAATCAGGGTGCCGGCTCTTCCAAGATAGTTGCAAAAACTTTGAGATCAATTGCTATGGGAAATATTAAAGGCCTCTCCTTGGATGAGGCCATTGTGTGTCACTACCTATCTGCAGCAGACAAACGGATCTGAATTAAAAATATTAGTATATCCAACAGATGGAAAATGTTTCCCTCCTCAAAATATAGATATATAAGCTTTCAAAATCCTCTACATTTTCTATGATGTATAGTGTTGGTTTTTAAAATATATACATACACAGAGACATATACACATATTTGAAAATGACTACAGAAAATACCTCAGAGTTCATTTCCTTATTAGCCATTTCTATCTCCTTTTGTTTAGCAAGATGATTGGCCAGAATTCCATCCTGTAACATTCTGGCATTCTGTTCTTGAGAAAGCTGCTTCTGAGTGTCATTTCCCTCTTCTATAACCTGGAGAGACATTATATGAAGTTTTGGGTCCATACCATAAAAAAAAAAAAAAAAACCTTAGGAGAAGAATTTAAAATGGAAAAAACTGTCTAAAGGAAGTAACTTTTTTAAGCACAAGGATATTTATTCCCACATGAATAACTCAGATCTTAATTTAAATGCCTGCTAAATGTATCACAGAGCAAAAACATAGGCAGACATAGTATTGTGAAGGAAAATTTCTTTACAAAGCACTTTAGTTTTTCACAGTGTCAACACAAGTTAGACTGTATTTTAACATAAAAAAGCCAAATTTAATACATGGATTGGAATTAAGAATACTACTTTGCCTAATGTATCAAAAACACCAATCATTATGTTAATGATTAAGTTTGATTTATGTCCACTCCTCCACTCAGAAAACATACACATAGCATCTATGAGAAGCCAAGAATGGCAAGAAATTAATAACTTAAGCTCTAAATGTCACAGTTCATACTTAAGATAACAATTTTGTTCTAAACCTAAAAATACATACTAAATTAAAGGGATACTATAAATAATATTGACGAAATAGTGTCAAAAATTTGAAAATTTCACCAAAGATTGCTCTATCTGATTCAGATCATTTCTCAGTCTTCACTTCCATTTCTAGTGCTCTGAGAGTGAGTTCAAGTTGCTGTTTCATTTCAACTTCTTTACTATATTGGTCTGCTTTTATTCTTAACTGCTCCCTAATTTTTTCATAAAACATATCAGCATTTCTTCTCTTGTCTTCTTCTTGCTTTAAGGTGAATCTGCAAAATTCATACATCTCTTCTTAGAAAACCATGAGATTATTCATTGCTACAATAAATTTCATTCCCTCTACATAATGTTTAAAATAGTAAAATGGGGGAAAATATAATGAAAAACACTTAATAGTTCTCACAGTTTTCATGCAGAGGGTTAAGAATAAAACTGCATACATTTTCTTTTCTGTCTTGAGAAAAATGACTACTGTATACATCTGTGCATGGGAATGTAAAGTAATATACACTTCTTAAAGAATAGTTTAGAAATATAGATCAAATGCCTTTTTTAAGTTCTCATACTTTGACCAAATAATATGATATTATTAAAGAAAATGTATTCAAAATAATTAGAAAGGTAGAAGTGAATTTATAGAAAAATGTTTCTTGTAGTATTAAATATAATACAGAAAAGTGAAAAACAACCAAAAGTCAATTTGCTAAATAATTAATAAGGTTTCCATTATGGTGGACTTCTGTATGGTCATGAAAATGATGACTTGGAGAAACATACACTAAGTTATTAGAAGCATTCACTGTTAAGAACCTGCTATATTATTTCCAAGAAATTCACACTCCACAATACTAGTAACACTTTCTCCTCTGTAAAATTCTTAAGGATAAGTTAGCCCTTATAACACGTCTTCGTCTCTGCAGTATTAAAGGAAACAATAGATGCAAATATTTCTTTAAAAGTGAGATGTACATACCTCAAGCTGCCGAGCTGTCGTTCCCACTCCACTTTCTGGTGCTCTAACTGTGATTTCACTTCTTTTATTTCTGACAGCTCTTTCTGCAGCCCACGAGCCTTACTTTCCATTTTTTAAATCTTTCCTCTAAGTAGTTTACAGTGGCTTTTTTTAAGTTCTGTTAATCTTTCATATGAAAGAATCATATCCCGGATTTTCAACAAGATAACAGAATCTGCATGATGAAGAAAACAAAGATAAAAACAAACAAAAAAATTATGTGAGTAATTTTTGAGTATAAAGGACTGTGCCTTTCACATTCACGCATCCACGCATTGAAAAAAATATTAAGTGTCTATAATGTGAAAGACATTATTCTAAGCTCTGCAGATGAAACAGACTCCCCTGGCTCTTGTTTAGCTTGCATTCCAATAGAAGAGAAAGGTAAATAAAATAATTATGGACTCAGAAGGATACTCTAAGAAGAGAGTTCTATGGTCACATAACAGAACTTGACATAGATTGGGTCCAGGAAAGATTTCCCTGGGGAAGAGATGTCACACTGAGAAATGAAGGGTGAGCAGGAAGTAGTAAGTAGAGTAGGAGGAATAACCCTGTGGACAATCTCCAGCTGCCATATGTTTTTAACCAAGACAGAGTGAACAGCTACTGATTTACCTTCCTGAGTGGAGCGAGCAAAAAACGACGCTGACAAAATACATTAAACAATGATTTTCATGACAAAGGACTTCAGGGAATGAAAGACAATGATCCTGGAAACACAGGAGGTTAGCCTAAGGAATGCCCCAGCTCACTGTCTGGAGAGAATTTCCAGGCCTCGACACTGGGAGAAAGAATGGAAGCTGAGTCAGCCAGACTCCCTGACAGGAGGTGATGAAGTTGACAGTCTGGTGAAATCAAAGTGCGCAGAGATCACAGATTAGAACGACGGACAGAAGAGAGTGGAACAGAGAGAAAAAGGACTCTGGAGATCTGAGGAGAAGCCCCTTGGGTATTCAGCAGAGGAAGGAACAGCGACCATCTGGAAGAAACTTCCTAAGACCAGGGAGAAACCATCTGAAAAGATTATTGGAACCTGTGACTGGTGCTCACTCAGTCCCAGGGATTCTATCTATTCTCATGAGCCAGCCTGGAAAAACTTCTCCTTACAGTAGAATGAACAGGGTAGTCAGCAAGGTCTTGCTTCCAAGGCTGAAAATAATCAGGCCTAGCCCCAGGGTCCCTCCCTCTGGATACACCTAAAAAATCATAAGAAGCAAGAGCACAGAAGGATCTCTGGAAACTCTCAATATTTGGAACATAAATTACATGGATCTAAATAACCCTTGGATCAAAGAGGTAATGAAAAGAGGAATTACAAAGTATTTTGAACTGAATGAAAATGAAAATGTAAGACCAGCAGACATTTCAGGAAATTGACAAGCTGATGCTAAAATTCATGTGGAAAGAAGGGTAAAAAATAAAACAAGATGAAGCTAGACAATTGTGACCTTTAACCATGAAGCAAAGAGGGTTCAGGATGGGGAACGCGGGTATACCTGTGGCGGATTCATTTCGATATTTGGCAAAACTAATACAATATTGTAAAGTTTAAAAATAAAATAAAATTGAAAAAAAATTCAAATTAAAAAAAAAAAGAGAAGCAACAGTTGGGCTTTAAGCAAAGGGGTAACATGATGAGATATGAATTTTTTTAAATAGATAATAATTCTAGTTGCTGAGTGGACTGAGATTCCGGGAGGTAGAATGGCAGAGAAAGAAGTTCTGAGATTATTTCAGTTATTCCAGGAGGAAAGTGATGCTAACCTGACCTTGAGCAAAGGCACAGGAAAGAAGAGTCAACAGAAGGTACAGTGAGTGAGAATGATCATAGGCCGTGGCTCAGAGTATACACTCACGTTCATGTACTTTTAATACAGAATCTACTTCTGAGATGCAGAGCACTGTAACATATCCCTGGCTCTAGAACAGTACTAGACAATGGTACATAGATTACTACTACACCATACACAAACAGGTATTGTATTTATATTTACACTGCAGTCCTATGTTTACACCATGTCAAGTTGTTCAACTAGCAGCATGGAATTCTCATAGTAAAGCAACTCACCATCCTTGGAAGCTGTTTCAGATGACTGAGTTAAGTCATCATGGTCATCCACAGAATTAATTTGTTCTTTGACCTACACATAAATAATACTGTTTCAAAATGTCCTTAAAATATTTATAAAACATACTAATTGTACAAAGGTGATAAATATCTCTTAATTAAAGCAAAAACAGACACTTTTTAAAAAGGACAGATTTTTTTTTATCAAAAGGATAACTTTATCAATAGTGTTTCTAAATTAAGTTGTCAAAGTATATGTCTCTACAACAAAGGAAGATTTTATATTCAGCTACTATTCCTTTTACAAAGTATTTTTTACTAGGAAAATATTTTTTATAGTTAACTTTTTGACTTTACCTTGTTATTTTCATTAGATGTTTTCTTTGCAGGCCTAAAATAACAAATGATTCTTTTCAGGCTAATATTAAACACTTAAAAATAAAAATACCTAAACTTTGTTTTTTATATAAAATCTTTGCATGTGCATTGGTAAGTAATTTTTTATAAAAGGATTAAAACAATAAAGAAGAGTAACATTAGAGGACAAACAAAATACATTTATAATACTAATAAAGCATTTAATTTAGATCAAAGAAAAAGAAAAACATAGCATTACTTGCATTATGTAAAGGGAACCAATATACCAGGATTTCTTGCAGTTGTTATTTTCAATAAGAACTATGTTTTACAGCAATAAAACCTATCTGGGAAGTATGCCTTAAGTCCTTATAAGAAAGAAATCCATTTTTAATAACCATGATATTAGCCTTCTGAGGACTTCCTATGCAACTGCTATGCATTATTATAAGCACTTTATATGTCTCAACGATATTTTAATCCTCACAAACATTTTGGGAGATAGGTAATACATTAGGTCCTCTACATAGGAAGAAATGGAGCACAGAAAGGCTGAGTAAATTGCCCAAGCCCACACAGAAGGTCACCAACAGACCCAGAGTTCAAACTCAGGAAATCTGGCTTCAACACTGTGGTTCGAAAATATGCTGAGAAAATAATATTTAAATAAGTCTTCTTAAGTAATATGATAGCAAATGAATCTATATTATTATTCCATGTCCAGTTATAGCTATAAATAATAATTTCTGAATCTAAACACATGTTTCTCAAAAAATAAAAAGTCGTTAGAGGAAGTGGAGTTCACAGGTTGTGGGGAAAAGGAGCCTCTTTCATTGAAGAAGAGGCAGCGAACTGTCGTGTGTTTGCAAGCCTTTATTTGGAAGAAACCTGTTAGCTTCTACAACGGGAGACCTCCAGATCTGCTCAGAGGACTGATATTGCAGAGTCACGGCCAAGACACTACTCTGCCCTTTGCAAGCCTTTCAAAGACATTTCTAGCTTCTAGAGTTCCTGTCCATGAAGGAGCAGGCTGCAGGAGTGTGTGAGACATGACTGGCGCCTTACTGGCCTCAGCTCTACTATTGCCTTTCCATTCGAACTAGGACCCAGGACTACATGAAGAGGGGTTAGGGTCTGGTTGTTTCCAAACTGCCAAGGGCTACAGCAATGAGAGCTCTGTCAGAGGTAAGGAGGAACACTGTATGGATTCTCAAGCTGTTGCTTGGCCACACAGCTTCAGCACCTTACAGAAAGAATCAGGCTCTCTGTGCCCATTTGTTGGGTATGCAGATTCACACACAGAGTGTGTCTCTGTAGGAACCAGAAATGTTCCTGACAGACTTAGGTTCACTAGAGCTCTCCTACAGAGCAAAGACGTGTGGATGTGGTTTTGCCTTCCCCTGTGAGTGTGGGCCCCTAGCTTGGCCCCAGCTCCAGGGAAAAAGCCCCTGAGAAAAGACCACCAAGAAGCGCTTTTCCCACACACTGGCAAGAGGAGTTTGCAAGATGTGGGGACAAAGAGCCCCCTCGGGAAGAAGAGGCAGCCAAGCAGCCTGTGTTTTCAAGCCTGTATTTGGGAGGATCTGGTTAGATTCTATGACAGCAAACCTCCAGATTTGCTCAGAGGACCGAAATTCCAGAGACAGCATAAAGCATCTCTCCTGCCATTTGTGAGCCTTTCTCAGACATTCCTAGCCTCTAGCAGTACTGAGGGCATCAGAGGGCAGACACACTGAAAACAATCACAGAAAACTAGTCAATCTAATCACATTAGGACCACAGCCTTGTCTAACTCAGTGAAACTAAGCCATGCCCTGTGGGGCCACCCAAGACAGGCGGGTCATGGTGGAGATGTCTGACAGAATGTGGTCCACTGGAGAAGGGAATGGCAAACCACTTCAGTAGTTTGCCATTCCCTTGCCTTGAGAACCCCATGAACAGTATGAAAAGGCAAAATGATAGGATACTGAAAGAGGAACTCCCCAGGTCAGTAGGTGCCCAATATGCTACTGGAGATCATGGAGAAATAACTCCAGAAAGAATGAAGGGATGGAGCCAAAGCAAAAAGAATACCCAGTTGTGGATGTGACTGGTGATAGAAGCAAGGTCTGATGCTGTAAAGAACAATATTGCATAGGAACCTGGAGTATTAGGTCCATGAATCAAGGCAAATTGGAAGTGGTCAAACAGGAGATGGCAAGAGTGAATGTTGGCATTCTAGCAATCAGCGAACTAAAATGGACTGGAATGGGTGAATTTAACTCAGATGACCATTATATCTACTACTGTGGGTGGGAAGAAGAAATGGAGTAGCTATCATGGTCAACAAAAGAGTCCAAAGTGCAGTACTTTGGATGCAATCTCAAAAACGACAGAATGATCTCTGTTCGTTTCCAAGGCAAACCATTCAATATCACAGTAATCCAAGTCTAAGCCCCAACCAGTAACGCTGAAGAAGCTGAAGTTGAATGGTTCTATGAAGACCTACAAGACCTTTTAGAACTAACACCCAAAAAAGATATCCTTTTCATTATAGGGGACTGGATTGCAAAAGTGGAAAGTCAAGAAACACCTGGAGTAACAGGCAAATTTTGCCTTGGAATATGGAATGAAACAGGGCAAAAGCTAATAGAGTTTTGCCAATAGAATGCACTGTTCATAGCAAACACACTCTTTCAACAACACAAGAGAAGACTCTACACATGGACATCACCAGATGGTCAACACCGAAATCAGATTGATTATATTCTTTGCAGCCAAAGATGGAGAAGATATAGTCAACAAAAACAAGACTGGGAGCTGACTGTGGCTCAGATCATGAACTCCCTACTGCCAATTTCAGACTGAAATTGAAGAAAGTAGGGAAAACCACTAGACCATTCATGTATGACCTAAATCAAATCCCTTATGACTATACAGTGGAAGTGAGAAATAGATTTAAGGGACTAGATCTGATAGATAGAATGCCTGATGAACTATGGATGGAGGTTTGTGAGATTGCACAGGAGACAGGGATCAAGACCATCCCCATGGAAAAGAAATGCAAAAAAGCAAAATGGCTGTCTGGGGAGGCCTTACAAATAGCTGTGAAAAGAAGAGAAGCAAAAAGCAAAGGAGAAAAGGAAAGATATAAGCATCTGAATGCAGAGTTCCAAAGAATAGCAAGAAGAGATAAGAAAGCCTTCCTCAGCAATCAATGAAAAGAAATAGAGGAAAACAACAGAATGGGAAAGACTAGAGATCTCTTCAAGAAAATTAGAGATACTAAGGGAACATTTCATGCAATGATGGGCTCGATAAAGGACAGAAATGGTATGGACCTAACAGAAGCAGAAGATATTAAGAAGAGGTGGCAAGAATACACAGAAGAACTGTACAAAAAAGATCTTCATGACCCAGATAATCACGATGGTATGATCACTCACCTAGAGTCAGACATCCTGGAATGTGATGTCAAGTGGGCCTTAGAAAGCACCACTACTAACAAAGTTAGTGGAGGTGATGGAATTCTAGTTGAGCTATTTCAAATCCTGAAAGATGATGCTGTGAAAGTGCTGCACTCAATATGCTAGCAAATTTGGAAAACTCAGCAGTGGCCACAAGAATGGAAAAGGTCAGTTTTCATTCCAGTCCCAAATAAAGGCAATCCAGAGAATGCTCAAACTACCACACAATTGCACTCATCTCACACACTAGTAAAGTGATGCTCAAAATTTTCCAAGCCAGGTTCAGCAGTACGTGAACTGTGAACTTCCAGATGTTCAAGCTGGTGTTAGAAAAGAAAGAGGAACCAGAGATCAAATTGCCAACATCCGCTGGATCATGAAAAAAGCAAGAGGGTTCCAGAAAAACATCTATTTCTGCTTCATTGACTATGCCAAAGCCTTTGACTTGTGGATCACAATAAACTGTGAAAAATTCTGAGAGATGGGAATACCAGACCACCTGACCTGCCTCTTGAGAAACCTGTATGTAGGTCAGGAAGCAACAGTTAGAACTGGACAGGGAAAAACAGAATGGTTCCAAATGGGAAAAGGAGTATGTCAAGGCTGGATATTGTCACCCTGCTTATTTAACTTATATGCAGAGTACATCATGAGAAACACTGGACTGGAAGAAGCACAAGCTGGAATCAAGATTGCCAGAAGAAATATCAATAAACTCAGATATGCAGATGACATCACCCTTATGGCAGAAAGTGAAGAGGAACTGAAAAGCCTCTTGATGAAAGTGAAAAGGAGAGTGAAAAAGTTGGCTTAAAGTTCAACATTCAGAAAACAAAGATCATTGCATCTGGTCACATCACTTCATGGGAAGTAGATGGGAAAACAGTGGAAACAGTGCCTAACTTAAATTTTTGGGGCTCCAAAATCACTGTGGATGGTGACTGCAGCCATGAAATTAAAAGATGCCTACTCCTTGGAAGAAAAGTTATGACCAACCTAGATAGCATATTCAAAAGCAGAGACATTACTTTGCCAACAAAGGTCCGTCTAGTCAAGGCTGTGGTTTTTCCAGTGGTCATGTGTGGATGTGAGAGTTGGAATTTGAAGAAAGCTGAGCACAGAAGAATTGATGCTTTTGATCTGTGATGTTGGAGAAGATTCTTGAGAGTCCCTTGGATTGCAAGGAGATCCAACCAGTCCATTCTAAAGGAGATCAGCCCTGGGTGTTCTTTGGAGGAATGATGCTAAAGCTGAAACTCCAGTACTTTGGCCACCTCATGCGAAGAGTTGACTCATTGGAAAGGACTCTGATGCTGGGAGGGATTGGGGGCAGGAGGAGAAGGGGACAACTGTGGATGAAGTGGCTGGATGACATCACTGACTCAATGGTCATGAGTTTGAATGAACTCCAGGAGTTGGTGATGGATGGGGGGGGCCTGGCGTGCTGCAGTTCATGGGGTCACAAAGAGTCGGATACAACTGAGTGACTGAACTGAACTAGACTGAGCAGTACTGAGCATGAGGGAATAGGCTTCGGGAGTGTGTGAGACATGACTGGGCACCTTACTGGCCTCAGCTCCACTATTGCCTTTACCATCAAACTAGGCCCCAGGCCTACTTGGAGTGGGGTTGGGGTCTGGTTGTCTGTAAACTGCCAAGGGCTGGAGCAAGGAGAAGTGTCAGAGGTAACGAAAGAGCAATCGGATGCATTTTCAAGTTATTGCTTGGCCGCACAGCTGCAGCGCCCCATGGAGAGAAACAGGCGCCTTGTGCCCCTAGGTTGGATATGCAGGTTTACACACAGAGTGTGTCACCGTAGGAGCCAAGAATGTTCCTAATAGATTTAGGCTCACTGGGCTCTCCTGCAGAGCAAAGACGTGTGGATGTGGTTTTGCCTTCCCCTGTAAGTGTAGGTACCCTACCTCGGCCACAGGCTCAGGGGAAACAGCCCCTGAGGAAAAACCTCAAAGACATGGTTTTCCTGCCAGCTGGGAAGCAAAGTTCACAGAATGCAGAGAAAGCAAGCCTCCCTCAGGGAAAGAGAGGCAGCCAACAACGTGTGTTTTCAAGCCTGTATTTGGAAGGAATGGGTTAGCTTCTACAACGGGAGACCTCCAGATCTGCTCAGAGGACTGAAACTCAGGGCCAGGGCCGAACTCAGAGTCAGGGCTAAGCATCTCACATGCCATTTGCGAACCTTGCAAAGACATTCTTAGGTTATAACAGCATTGCCCATGAACGAGCAGGCTGCAGCAGTGTGTCAGATATCTTTGGGCACCTTACTTGGGTCAACTCTACTATTGCCTTTCACGTGAATTTTGGTCCCTAGGCCCGGTATCGAGGGGCACAAACAGGGTGTTTTCCCCGAAGGATCCAAGAATGTTCCAAACAGACCTAGGCTCACTAGCTGCTGCTAGGCCGCACATTATGCTATACTTATTGCTAACAGCAAAAATACCATTGGAGCTCTAATTATTTTTTTAACTTGCAATGCTAGTGATAGAACAAATGCTGATATCTACATCAAACAGGAGAAATGTAATGGAAACTAAACAATTTAATGTAATAACATTGTCATGCTCTTATACAATCAAATGGACATTCAAAAGAACATAATTGTTCTGAATGTTTATTTCAGAAAGGTAGAATTGGATGCCTGCAGACAATAAAACTAATAATGTATTAATACATAATGTTAATAATATACAGTTGGTCATTCTTTTTCTTATTCTACCACAGCTAACTGACTAGAAGTCAGTTTTAGTTACTACTAACGTGAGACCCTCATCAATAAGTGAAGATATATAGGAAAATCCATAATATATCTAAAAAACATCAAAGATAAAATGATGATAAAAAAATACAGTGACATCTTAGATAGTATAAGAAATAGGATGATTATGAAAGCAAAGCCCATGATCACATACAGGCCATGGAAGCCTGTGACTGTCATGAATGTTGACTTCTCCTTCATCTGAGGTTTTAAAATGTGCTTTGTAAAATCCTGAGGTTTGCAGCAGTTGTAACCTCCTGAAGAGACTGCAATCAAAAGGGTTTCTAGAATATCCTGACGATTTCCATCTACCAGGCTGTAGTGAGCTCAAGCAATACATACTCCAGAGAACAGAAGACAGACATGTTGGGAAGTGGGAATGACTTCTACTGCACTTAGGGAGAAAGGGCATGTTGCTACTCAGCCTAGTACACATGTAGAAGCAACACCTCAGTAATTCAAACTTTAAAGACTCTATACAAATGACAACAACTGGTAGGAATAAACCTTCAGAAGTGCCTTTTCAGACTTCCCGTCATAAGCACAAGCGTAATAAAAAACAGTGAGTTTTCATGGTCTCAAACTAAATTAGACTCACTTATGACAATGGCAGGAGAGGCATCGGGGCTGGGATTTACTGTAGGATGCACATCGGTTTAGTGCATTGCTATGTGTTATAGAAATATGTGTTATTGACAGGGTGATGGCATATTCTGCAATAACACAGCAAATAACACTACAAATTCAAGGAACATGGCTACAATGATAATAGCTAACTTCATGATGGCTACTACTTGGTAGAGCTAGTATTGCCTCTCCCATTAAGTACTTAAATGGCCACTGTGATATTAGCCATTAGTTTCTCACTGTAATTCTCACCTAGAAACCGAATCTAATAATTTCGATGTTTACTAGCACAAGAACAGTGAAAGATCCTTGTATAAGAAAGTCAGACAGACATGCTTCTGTTTTATCACAAAAGCTGCTTAGGACCGGTCCTGCTCACAGACAGATTGCTAATCCCAAATTTACCAACAGTTATGCAGATATTCTTTACCAATTGAGCCATCAAGGAAGCCCTAATAGCTCAGTTGGTAAAGAATCCACCTGAAATGCAGGAGACCTTGGTTTGATTCCTGGGTCAGGAAGATCCCCTGGAGAAGGGATAGGCTACCCACTCCAGTATTCTGGCCTAGAGAATGCCATGGACTGTATAGTCCATGGGGTCACAAAGAGTCAGTCACGACTGAGCCACTTTCACTTTCACATGCAGATATTATTTTTTTTTAATTGTGGTAACATATCTAGTACCTTTGTCAAGCTAACGAATGAGTAATATAAATATGAATAATCAACTTCATCCTTCATAGTTATTACTGTCCGGTATTTGCTTTGAGAGGAGTTGAACTACTCATTGTTAAAGAGAAACTATCCTTTCCTCTTTGAAACATTTGTTAACAATTCGGTTGGGTGTGGTGAATAAAATACTTAAGGATCTAATACATAAAAATACAATAGGCAAAGCACATTATTTTTTTCGCTCCCTTTCTCAAAGGATGGAATATTTTGTATTTGCCCTGATTTTAAGTCTTGACTTCATGTACAATTATATATTGATATTTTTAGTTGAAATACAGTAGGACTAAGAATATTGATATGATACTAATAAATCATGTTGGTATGTGTGGTTGTCACATAGGATTCACAGGAGATTTAAATTAACAGTTGTCAATGTAAAGGATTAACGCTATTTAGCTTCTTCATGAATCTATACCATGAATGAAGAGCTTTTCTCAACATATTTCACTGAGGGAACTACAAGGATGATAGGCATAATACTATGCTTCAACTCATGGATTTCTAAGCATTTCTCACAATACTGATCTGATTTTCAACATCAGGGTTCTTTCAGTGTCCTTGAACAACATGCCAGGCCTCCATGTCCATCACCTACTCCCAGAGTTTACCCCAACTCGTGTCCATTGAGTCGGTGATGGCATCTGACCATCTCATCCTCTGTCATCCCCTTTTGCTCCTGCCTTCAATCTTTCCAAACATCAGGGTCTTTTCAAATGAGTCAATTCTTTGCATCTGATGCCCAAAATATTGGAGTTTCAGCTTGAGCATCAGTCTTTCCGATGAACACCCAGAACTGATTTCCTTGAGGATGGACTGGTTAGATTTCCTTGCAGTCCAAGGGACTATCAAGAGTCTTCTCCAACACCACAGTTCAAAAGCATCCTTTCTTCTGCACTCAGCTTTCTTTATAGTCCACCTGTATATAGTCTGTGTGTATATATATATATATATATATATATATATATATATATACATACAGAATATATAGTCTATATATTCTGTATACAGAAGAAAAACACTCATGAGTATAAAACTTGTTCACATAAAATGAGTGTATGAATTGTTATCTTCCTGACCCAGGGATCAAACCCACATCACTTCCCACTCCTGCACTGGTAAGCAGATTATTTAATGACTGTGCAACCTAGGAATCAATATACATTTCAAGAACCATTGTCATCAGCTTCTCCAGTTCATGACCGAAGCAGGAGAACGAACACTGAAAGAAGTACTTGTAAGTACTTGTAAGTGTATTATTTAGTCAAGGAACTATTATGCTGGGTATTCCAGTTATTACTGGGGCAAGTCAGTTCCTCCAATGATGATGGGTATAACTGAAAAATTCTTACAAATTCATGGGATGCAATGTCTACCTGATAAATGTGTTCATCTTATGCTACTGCTTCAGGTATGCCTGCTTCAGCATGAAGGACTGCACTTAAAGAGATGCCTACTATTCCAGCTCAAGCAACAGATACTGAAGTGCAGATCATTGTCCTTTGTTGAAAAGGATCAGCAGTTTGTCCACATATGTAACATGCCAGAGCAAGCCTTGGGATGCAACTCTAAAAACAGGTTAGTCCCTCTTTTTGCCAAGCCCTGCGATAAAATATAAAAAAAAAAAAAAAAGAGAGATTCCTTAAAAAACTGGAAATAGAACTGCCTTATGACCCAGCAATCCCACTGCTGGGCATACGCACTGAGGAAACCAGAATTGAAAGAGACATGTGTACCCCAATGTTCATTGCAGTACTGTTTATAATAGCCAGGACATGGAAGCAACCTAGATGTCCATCAGCAGATGAATGGATAAGAAAGCTGTGGTACATATACACAATGGAGTATTACTCAGCCATTAAAAAGAATACATCTGAATCAGTTCTAATGAGGTGGATGAAACTGGAGCCTATTATACAGAGTGAAGTAAGCCAGAAAGAAAAACACCAATACAGTATACTAATGCACATATATGGAATTTAGAAAGATGGTAACGATAACCCTGTATGCAAGACAGCAAAAGAGACACTGATGTATAGAACAGTCTTTTGGACTCTGTGGCAGAGGGAGAGGGTGGGATGATTTGGGAGAATGACATTTAAACCTGTATAATATCATATAAGAAACAAATCAATAGTCCAAGTTCGATGCAGGATACAGGATGCTTGGGACTAGTGCACTGGGATGACCCAGAGGGATGCTATGGGGAGGGAGGTGGGAGGGGACTTCAGGATGGGTGCACGTGTACACCCATGGAGGATTCATGCTGATATATGGCAAAACCAATACAATATTGTAAAGTAATTAACCTCTAATTAAAATAAATAAGTTTAAATTAAAAAAATTAAAAGTGTAGGCCCTCTTTTGGACAAGCCCTGTGATAAAATACAAAAAAAAAAAAAGAAAAATAGCAATAATTTTGTCAGGACTTCCTCCCCTTTACTTTCTGGATGTCAGGAAGCAGACACTGAGGCCAGATGACTGCAGGATTTAATTGTGAGCTAACATTGGGTGGGGTGGAAGCTCATCACTCTAGTAACAGCGTGGCTCAATTAAACCATTTCACTTTCATTCACTTCATGTACATAGAGTTCTATAATCCTTCGTTAAGGAATTCAATAAGTTATACTTCCTTATATACACCTTCACAATCTCTTGGTTTACACGAATGTCAATTCCTAGTCCAGCACTTATACAATGAGTGTTACAGGTAGTAATAGTGCATAAATGATGATATGAGCAATGACAGGAAGTTTATTTCTTCTCTGTTTGACTTCTCTATTTTTATATAATCAAGCAGTGAAATATACTATGGATGTGAATTTTTTAGTGGCGTGTATAATACATATTGACTAGTGCTATGATAACTCATCATGTTGGCACAATAATTATCACGCAATTATGTCTTTTTCATATATTCTGTTTGAGATTCTCTTCCATTGTATGTTATCATAAGATATTTAATACAGTTTCCTAAACTATACTGTAGGTCCTTGTGGTTTCTTTCATATATAGTACTATGCAGTTGTTAATAATTCAAACAAAAACTGGTACACAAATATTCATAGCAACCTTATTCACAATAGCCCAAACGTAGAACTCATTCAAGTGTCCATAGGTGGGTGAATGAATATGCAACACAGGGTATATTCAAAAGCTTGAACAGTATTCTACCACTCAAAAAGATAAATTGAAATGGTTCTGCTACTGCACAAGACATTACAGAAATTACTCCAAAACTAACACATGGAATAAATAGTTATTTCAATTCTAATTCATGCTATGTACCCAAAAGGTTTGGAAAAGGGGGCTGAAAAAACGCATATTTCTGCAGTCATAGTCGCAACAGTATGATTCACACTGGCCAACAAACAGAAGCAATCTAAGTGTCCATGGACAGCCAATTCCATAAACAAACTGTGGTATACACACAATGGAATATGATTCGGCTCTTCAAAGTTGGTGATTCTGACAGTGCTACAATGTGGACGAATCTTACGGTCATTATATTAAGTGAAATAAACCAGACCAAAAAAGGACAAATGTTCTGTGATTCCACTAGTATGAGATATCCAAACAAGACAAATCCAAAGCCAAAAGAAGCAGAAAGTGATTCCCAGGGATCGAAGACAGTTCATGTTTCATGGAACCCACCCAGTTTCTCTTGGGGAAACTGACTTCCCGTGACATCTGCAAAACCAATTATACAAATAATTGGAAGCCATATCCAGTCAAATGAATATAGACATAATTTTACAATTTACACCAACCTCACTCAAACTTCTCAACAGACAAAAGACAAAGCTGTGTCTATGGTACCTCAGCCTTGCTTAAAACTTTATCTACAGTACCTCAGTCTTGCTTATGAAATTTAACAACAACAACAAAACACTAAAGTCTATCCAAAAAAGGACATAAAATTTATAACATGAACTTTAAAAATTTATAAATTTAAACTGTTAAAAACCTTATTCACAAAACTTAAACACAAGCCACAGAGAAATATATTTGCAAAATACATATTTGATAAAGGATTGTACTCCAACTACACCAAAAAATCTGGAACAAACAACCTCATTAAAAATGTATAAATCTGAATGCCTGGCCAAAGAAAAGATACAGATAGTAAATCAGCATATCAGAAATACTCAAAATCATTGGATTCCTGCATTGGCAGGTAGGTTCTTTACCACTGGTACCACCTGGGGCAAAGGTGCCTAAATAGAGATCAGGGAAACCCAGTTAGGAGAAGGGACTCAGAGAAAGTGAAGTGAGGGAAGGAGACTCTTAGTCACACTCAGAGAAGCCCAGCAGGTAGTTCTGCAGGTGGAAGAGGAGGAGGAAGCAGGCTGGAGGTATGTAGAAGATGAAAGAGGGAATTAAAATAGGGACCCCCAACCTCTAGGATCTAATGCCTGATGATCTGAGGTGGAGCTGATGAAATCATACTAGAAATAAGTGTTCAGTCACTCAGCTGTGTCCAACCCTTTGTAGCCCATTGAATTCTTCAGGCTCCTCAGTCCATTGAATTCTTCAGGCAAGAACACTGGAGTGGGCTGTCATTTCCTTCTCCAGGAGATCTTCCAACCAAAGGATTGAACCCAGGTCTCCTGAACTGCAGGCAGACTCTTTACCAATGGCGCCACCAGGGAACAGAAAGAGAAATAGAGTGAACAATAAATGGACTGCACTTGAAACATCCCAAAACCTTCCCCCACCCCTGTCTGTCAAAAAAAAATTGTCTTCCAAAAAACTCCCGAGGTCAAGGAAGGAACTTCAAGTGTACTCATCTGTAACAGGTTGCTGGCTTAGGGAGATGTTGAAGCAGGGGGTCTTGAGGGGTAGGATCTCCTTTGTGTGGGGCCAACAGACCTCCAATAGCCTTGGTAATGATGGGAGAGATTTGTTTCATTTTTTTAAAAGATATCCTTGTGGGGTAAACTTAAAACTAGCAATTCTATTACAGTTTTCCTAATAAAAAGTTTTCTTTCTTTATTGATCTGTGAAGAACCAACTGTGACAATCACTGTTCTAATATACCTCATAGTGTTGCTGACACTGTGGATATAATTATGTGAAATAGAAATTATTCAATAAAAATGAAGCATCTGCCCTGTTCCCAGCACATTCCAAGGGTTGGGGAGGAAATGAAATACTCCATAAGATGCACAGCTGCTAGACACATTCTTTAAAAGAGCCTTTTACATTTCCACCCAAGTTTTTTTTCAATGTCAACACTTCCCAATTAATAATGATGCTGGATAGGAAGCTCATTAAAACCCAGGAGCCAGGGTTCCTGGAAAGATATCCCATTCTCCCTTGGACAGTGCCTTTCCAGTCGAACTAGGCACCAGGCCTACTTGGAGAGGGGTTGAGATCCGGTTGTCTCCAAACTGCCAAGGGTTAGAGCAATGGGAGCTCTGTCAGAGGTAAGGGAAGAGAAATTGGATGGATTTTTAAGTTGTTGCTCAGCCGCACAACTACAGTGCTCCAGGGAGATAATCAGGCTCCCTGTGCCCCTAGGACAGGTATGCAGCCTCACACAGTGTGTCTTCGTAGGTGTGAAGAATGTTCCTGACAGACTTAAACTCACTAGAGCTCTCCTACAGAGCAAAGAGGTGTGGATGAAGTTTTGCCTTCCCCTGTGAGTGTGGGTGCCCTACTTTGGCCCCAGGCTCAGGTGAAACATCCCTGAGGAAAGACCTCCAAGAAGTGCTTTTCTCCCAGGCTGGGGAGGATGCAGGATGCAGGCAAAGCAAGCCTCCCACAGAGATGAAGAGGCAGCCAACTGGTGTGTGTTTGCAAGCTTGTATTTGGAAGGAACATGTTAGATTCTCCAACGGGAGACCGTAAGAGCTGCTCAGAAGACCAAAATTCCAGTCAAGGCCGAGCATATTCCCTGCCCTTTGCGAGACTTGAAAAGACATTCTTAGCATCTAGCATTACTGCCCATGAAGGAGCAGGCTGCGTCAGTGTGTGAGACATGACTGGCACCATACTGGCCTCAGCTCTGCTCTTTCCTTTCCAGTCGAACTAGGCCCCAGGCCCACTTGGATAGCGGGGTGGGGCCTGGTTGTCTCCAAAATGCCAAGGGCTAGAAAAATGGGAGCTCTGTCACAGTTAAAGGAAGAGCAATTGGATAGCTTTACAAGCTGTTGCTTGGACGCACAGCTTCAGCACCCCTTGCAGAGAAACAGGACCTTTGGGCACCTATGTTGGGTATGCAGGGTCACAAACAAACTGTGTCTTCGTAGGAACCAAGAATGTTCCTGACACACTTAGGCTCACTAGAGCTCTCTTACACAGGAAAGACGTGTGGATGTGGTTTTGCCTTCCCCTGTGAGTGTGGGTCCCCTACCTCGGCCCCAGGCTCAGGGGAAACAGCCCCTGAGAAAAGACCTCAAAGAAGCACTTTTCAGGCAGGCTGGTAAATGGAGTTCACAGGATGTGGGGAAAGTGAGCCTCCTTTGCAGGAGCAGAAGTAGCAAACTGGCATGTCTTTGCAAGCCTGTATTTGGAAGGAAAGGTTTAGCTTCTAAAATGGGAGACCTCAAGATCTGTTCAGAAGACTGAAATTCGAGACTCAGGGTCGAGATTCTCCTCTGCCCTTTGTGAGCCTTGCAAAGACATTTCTAGCTTCTAGCGTTACTGCCCATGAAGGAACCGGCTGCGAGAGTGTGTGAGACATGAATGGGAACCGTACTGGCCTAATCTCCGCTGTTGCCTTTCCAGTCGAACAAGGCCCCAGGCCTACTTTGATAGGGGATGGGGTCTGGTTGTCTTCAAACTGCCAAGGGATAGAGCAATGGGAGTTCTGTCAGAGGTAAGGCAATAGCAATCGGATAGATTTTCAAGCTGTTGCTTGGCCACACAGCTTCAGTGCCGCATGGACAGAAACAGGCATCTTGTGCCCCTATATTGAGTATGCAGTTTCAGACACAGAGTGTGACTCCGTAGGAGCCAAGAATGTTCCTGACAGACAGGCTCACTAGAGCTCTCCTAGGAGCAAAGAGATGTGAAGATTTGCTTTACCCTGTGAGTGTGGGTCCCTACCTCAGCCCTAGGCTCAGGGGTAACAGCCTCTGAGAAAAGACCTCCAGGAAGCGTTTTTCCTGCAGGTGGGAAGAGGAGTTCACAGGATGTAGGGAAAGCAAGCCTCCCTCGTGAGGGAGGGAGCCAACTGGCATGTGTTTGCAATCTTGTATTTGGAAAGAACAGGTTAGCTTCAACAACGGAATCTCTCCAGATCTGTTCAGAGGACAGAAATTCCAGAGTCAGGGCCGAGATTTTCCCCTGCCCTTTGTGAGCATTGCAAAGAAATTCATAGCTTCTAGTGGTACTGCCACTGAAGGAGCAGGTTGCAGGAGTATGTGAGACATGACTGGGTGCCTTACTGGCCTCAGCTCCCATATTGCCTTTCCAGATGAACTAGAACCCAGGCCGATTGTTTCCAAAGTGCCAATGGCTAGAGCAATCGTAGCTCTGTCAGAGGTAAGGCAAGAGTAATCTGCTGGATTTTCAAACTGTTGCTTGGCCACACAGCTTCAGCGCCACATGGAGAGAATCAGGCAGCCTGTGCCTCTAGTTGGGTATGCAGCTTCACACACAAAGTGTGTCTCCATAGGAGCCAAGAATGTTAATAACAGACTTAGGTTTACTAGAGGTCTCCACATAGCAAAGACGTGTAGATGTGGATTTGCCTTCCCGTGAATGTGGGACCCCCACCTTGGCCCCAGGCCCAGGGGAAACAGCCCACAAAGAAAGCCCTCCAAGAAGTGCTTTGCTGGAAGCTGGGAAGCAGAGTTCAAAAGATGCAGGGAAAGAGAACCTCCCTCGGGGAAGAAGAGGCAGCCTACTAGTGTGTGTTTTCAAGCCTAAATTTGGAAGGAATGGGTTAGGTTCTACAACTGGAGCCCTCCAGATCTGCTCAGAGGACCGAAATTCCAGTCAAGCCAAGATTTTCTCCTGCCCTTGAAAGACTTGCAAAGACATTCCTAGCTTCTAGCGTTACTGCACATGAAGGAGCAGGCTGCGGGATTGTGAGAGACATGACTGGGGCGGTACTAGGCTCAGCTCCGCTATTGCCATTCCATTCGAAATAGGACTCAGGCCTACTTAGAGAGGGGTTAGGGTCCTGTTTTTTCCAAATTGCAAAGGGCTACAACAATGGGAGCTCTGTCAGAGGTAAGGGAAGAGTAATTGGTCGAATTCTCAAGCGGATGCTTGACCTCACATCTTCAGCATCACGAGGAGAGAATCAGGCTCCGTGTGTGCCTAAGTTGGGTATGCAGCTTCACACACAGAGTGTGTCTCTGTAGGAGCCAAGAATATTCCAGACAGACTTAGATTCACTAGACCTCTCCTACAGAGCAAACAGGTGTGGATGAAGTTTTGCCTTCCCCTGTGTGTGTGGGCCCCTACCTCAGCCCCAGGATCAAGGGAAACAGTCCATGAGGAAAGACCTCCAAGAAACGCTTTCCCGTAATCTGGGAAGATCAGTTCACAGGACCCGGGGAAAGCATCCTCCCTCAGGGAAGAAGAGGCAGCCAACCCCTGTGTGTTTGCAAGCCTGTATTTGGAAGGAACAGGTTAGCTTGTAACATGGGAGACCTCCAGATATGCTCAGAGGACTGAAATTCCAGTCAATGCTGAGAATCTCATCTGCCTTTGAGACCCTTGCAAAAATATTTCTAGCTTCTAGCGTTACTGCCCATGAAGGGACAGGCTGCAGGCGTGTGTGAGACATGACGGGGCGCCTTACTGTCCTCAGCTCCACTATTGCATTTTCAGATGAACTAGGCTGCAGGCTTACTTGGAGAGGTGTTAGGGTCCGGTTGTTTCCAAACTACCAAGGGCTACAGCAGTGGGAGCTCTGTCAGAGGTAAGAGAAGAGCAAATGGATGGATTCTCAAGCTGTTGCTTGGCCACACAGTTTCAGTGCCGCATGGAGAGAATCAGGATCCCTGTGCCACTATTTGGGTATCGAGCTTCACACACAGGGAATGCAAAAGTTGTCTTAAAGCTCAACATTCAGAAACAAAGATCACGGCACCCGGACCCATCACTTCATGGAAAATAGATGGGGAAACAGTGGAAACGGTGGCTGACTTTATTTTTGGGGGGAGCCAAAATGATTCCCACCACAAATGGAGAAAAATCATGAGACTCCCCCATCAACACAAGATGAGGCCCTTTGTTCCTGCAGAGCCTAGGGAGCAATCCGGAGTTCCCTCTGAAAACTAGAGAGGAGGATTGACTCCCTTCATGCAACTAAAGGGGGCTCAGAGATACCCGTCACAACTCGAGATGAAACCCGAGTTTCCCGCCACAAGGCGAGAAGAACCCCGTGTTTCCCACCTCATCTGGAGATGAGGGCCCATTCCCTGCTTCAACTCAAGAGGAATCCCAAATTACCCTTGCACCACAAGAGGAGGCCTGTCTCACCTATTGAATCTCGAGTGGAACCCCATGGATCCTGCTGCAAGGAAAAAGGACACCGAGGTCCCGCTCAGCTCGAGATAAGTCCTGATAGCCCTTCAACGGATCCAATGGAACAATTTGGAGTACCCCGTCACAAATTGACGGAGGCCTGACTCTCCTGCTGATCCTTTGAAAAAGTCCAAATTCCCCACGTGAACTCAACAGGAGACCTGACAACCCTTTGACAACTTGAGAGGAAAGCAGAGTTCCATGCCTCAACACCAGACTCCCTAGTTGAAGCCTGATAGGAGGCCCGAGATCCCTGTTGCCACTGGAGAGGAACACTGAGTTGACCAACTGAACATTAGACACAGCCCTATTCGCAGGGGAGGGCTGACTCCCCTGCTGACCCTTTGAAAAAGTCCAAATTCCCCACTTGAACTCAACAGGAGACCTGACAACCCTTTGACAACTCGAGAGGAAAGCAGAGTTCCATGCCTCAACGCCTGACTCCCTGGTTGAAGCTTGATAGGAGGCCCGAGATCCCTGTTGCCACTGGAGAGGAACACTGAGTTGACCAACTGAACATTAGACACAGCCCTATTCACAGGCAACACCTCGAGAGGAATCCCGAAGTGCCCCTGGCAACTAGAAAAGAGACCTGACTTCTCTGAGGCAACACGAGAGGGTCCCTGAGGTCCCTGTTGCAACTCAAGAGGAACCCAAATCTTCCCACCATACCTCGACAAAAACCAGGAGATTCTCCCCTCAGTGCAAGATGAGTCCCTTACCACTGCAGCATCTCGAGAGAAATCTCACCTTCTCTCGTGAGCCTTGAAAGGGTATTTGACACCCTTTATGCAACTCAAGAAGTTCCCCGAATTACCCATCTCCACTCAAGAGGAACACTGTGTTTCCGGCCACAACTCAAGAAGAACCCCATTTTCCCCTCATCTCGAGATGAGGGTCCATTCCCCTCCTTCTTCAGCAAAGGAATCCCAATGTTCCCGTTGCACCTCAAGAGGAGGCTGATCTCACCTTGAAATGCGAGAGGAACTCCAGGGGTCCTGCCACAATTCGAAAAGACACCGATGTCCCCATCCACTCGAGATAAGGCCTGATTCCCCTGCAATGACTCAAATGCAATCCTGAGTATCAACTCACAACATGAAGGGAGGACTGAGAGCACCATGGCACCTCTAAAAATTGCCCCAGATCCCTAACTCTGTTCTACAGGAGGCCAGACACCCCTTTTACACCTCGAGAGGGAAGCACAGTTCCATGCCTCAACATGAGACGACATCTGACTCCCCAGTGGAATCTCCATAGGAACCCCGAGATCCATGTCAGAACTGGAGAGGAACCCTGAGTTTCTCGCCTCAACTCGACATGAGGCCCTAGTCCCTTGCACCAACTCGAGAGGAATCCCAAGAGGCCCCTCACAACTCCAGAGGATTCCTGACTTCCAAGAAACAAGATGAGAGGCTCCCTCATGTCCCGGTGGCAACTTGATGGAACCCAGACTTCCTGCTGCACATCGAGAAACACCTTGAGATTCCCCCTTCCATGTGAATTGAGGCCTGATTTCCCTGCCGTGACTCCAGTGCAATCCTGCACTCCCCCTCGCAACTTGAATGGAGACTTGACTTCCCTGAGGCAATAGGAGAGGCTCCCTGAGTTCCCCATGGTACCTAGAGAGGAATCCCAAGCCTCCCGCCGCAACTCGAGAAAAACCAGCAGATTCCCCGGTCAACACGAGATGAGGTCCTTTTCTCCTACAGCTCCAAGAGAGCAATCCAGAGTTCCCTGTCCATACTCGAAAGGAGACGTGAATGCCTTCATGCAACTCAAGGGGCCCAGAGATCCCTGTAAAAACTCGAGATGAAACCCGAGTTCCCCACCACAAGTTGAGAAGAACCCCGTGGTTCCCACCTCCTCTGGAGATGAGGGCCTATTCCCTGCTTCAACTCAAGAGGAATACCAACTACCCCTCACATCGCAAGAGGAGGCCTGTCTTACCTATTGAATCTTGAGTGGAACACCCCGGATCCTGCTGCAAGGAAAAAGGACACTGAGTTTCCCCTCAGCTCCAGATAAGTCCTGATTCCCCTGCACCGGCTCCAATAGAACAGAGAGGATCTCCTCACAACATGATGGGAGGCTTGACTCCCCAGCTGATCCTCTTGAAGAAGCCCAGATTCCCCACCTGAACTCGTCAGGAGGCTTGACAGCCCTTTGACCACTCAAGAGGAAAGCCAAGTTCCATGCCTCGACCCCAGACGAGGCCTGACTCCCTAGTTGAAGCTTTATAGGAAGCCAGAGATCCTTGTTGCCGCTGCAGTGGAACACTGAGTTGACCGACTGAACTCTAGACACGGCCCTATTTGCCGGCAGTGACTCTAAAGGAATCCTGACGTGCCCCTCGCAACTCAAAAAGAGACCTGACTATTCTGAGGCAACAAGAGCGGGTCCCTGAGGTCCATGTCATACCTTGAGAGGAACCCCAAGCTTCCCGGCGCAACTCGAGAAACACCACGAGATTCTTCCCTCAACGCGAGATGAGGCCCTTTTCCAGAGCAGTGTCTCGAGAGGAATCCCACATTCCTCTTGAAACGTGAAAGGGTACTGGACACCCTTTATGCAACTCAGGAATTTACCAGAGATATCCGTCCCCACTCAAGAGGAATACCGAGTTTCATGCCACAACTCAAGAAGGGCCCTGTTTTTCCCTGCCTCCCCTCGAGAGGAGGGTCAATTCCCCTGCTTCATCGGTAAAGGAATCCCGATGTTCCCGTCGCACCTCAAGAGGAGGCCGGTCTCACCTTGAAACTCGAGCACCTCGCTGGGAGTCGTGCCTCCATTTGGAAAGACCCCGATGTCCCCATCCACTCCAGATAAGCCTGATTGCCCTGCACCGACTCAACTGTAACCCCGAGGATCAATTCTAAACACGAAGCGAGGTGTGACAGCCCTGTGGCACCTCGAGAAAAAGCCCCAGATTCCTATGTCAACTCGACAGGGAGCCTGACACCCCTTTTACACCTCGAGTGGAAAGCAGAGTTCCATGTCTCCACACGAGATGAGGACTGACTCCCCTGTTGAAACTCCATAGGAACCCCGAGATCCATGTCAGACCTGAAGAGGAGCTCTGAGGTTCCGGCCTCAACTCGAGATGAGGCCCTATGCCCCTGCACCGACTGGAGAGGAATCCCGAGAAGCCCCTGGCCACTGGAATGGAGGCTTGACTTTTTGGAGGCAAGATGAGCAGGTCCTGGAGGTCCCCATCACAACTCGAGAGCAATCCCAAGTTTCCTGCTGCAACTCGAGAAAACCCAGGAGATTCTCCCCTAAACGCCAGATGAGGCCCTTTTCTGCTGCAGCATCTTGAGAGAAATCCCACCTTCTCTCTTGAGCCTCAAAAGGGTACTTGACACCCTTTATGCAACTCAAGAAGTTCCACGACATACCCATCTGCACTCGAGAGGAACACCGAGTTTCCCACCACAACTCAATAAGAGCCCCGTTTTCCCCTCCTCATCTCGAGATGAAGGTCCATTCCCCTGCTTCTTCTCCAAAGGAATCCCGACGTTCTTGTCACACCTCAAGAGGAGGTTGTTCTCACCTTGAAACTCCAGAGGAACTCCAGGGGTCACACCACAATTCGAAAAGACCCCGATGTCCCCATCCTCTCGAGATAAGGCCTGATTCCCCTGCAACGACTTGAATGCAACCCCGAGTATCAACTCACAATGCGAAGGGAGTACTGAAAGCCCTGTAGCACTTCTAGAAACAGCCCCAGATCCCTACCTCAGCTTGAAAGGAGGCATGACACCCCTTTTACACCTCGAGAGGGAAGCACAGTTCCATGCCTCAACATGAGACAATGTCGGGCTCCCCAGTGGAATCTCCATAGGAACCCCGAGATCCATGTCAGAACTGGAGAGGAACCCTGAGTTTCTCACCTCAACTCGACATGAGGCCCTAGTCCCCTGCACCAACTTGAGAGGAATCCCGAGAGGCCCCTCACAACTCCAGAGGATTCCTGACTTCCGAGAAACAAGATGAGAGGCTCCCTCAGTTCCCCGTGGCAACTCGAGGGAACCCAAACTTCCTGCTGCACCTTGAGAGACACCTTGAGATTTCCCCTTCCATGCAAATTGAGGCCTGATTCCCCTGCCGTGACTCCAGAGCAATCCCACGCTCCCCCTTACAACTCGAATGGCGACTGGACTTCCCTCAGGCAACACGAGAGGCTCCCTGAGTTCCCTGTGGTCCCTGGAGAGGAATCCCAAAACTCCCGCCACAACTCAAGAAAACCCAGGAGATTCCCCCGTCAACATGAGATGAGGCCCGTTGTACCTACAGTGCCCAGAGAGCAATCCCGAGTTCCCTCTCCAGACTCGAGAGGAGGCGTGACTCCCTTCATGCAACTCAAGGGGACCCAGAGATACCCGTCACAACTCACGATGAAACCCGAGTTTCCCGCCACAAGGTGAGAAGAGCTCCGTGTTTCCCACCTCCTCTGGAGATGAGGGCCCATTCCCTGCTTCAACTCAAGAGGAATACCAACTACCCCTTGCACCACAAGAGGAGGCCTGTCTCACCTATTGAATCTCAAGTGGAACCCCGCGGATCCTGCTGCAAGGAAAAAGGACACCAAGTTCCCCCTTAGCTCCAGATAAGTCCTGATTCCCCTGCACTGGCTCCCATGGAACACTGAAGATCCCCTCACAGCATGATGGGAGGCCTGACTCCCCTGCTGATCCTCTTGAAGAAGCCCAAGTTCCCTGCATGAACTCGACAGGAGGCCTGACACCCCTTTGACAACTCGAGAGTTAAGCAGAGTTCTGGGCCTCAACCTAGACAAGGCCTGACTCTCTAGATGAAGCTTGATAGGAAGACCTAGATCCCTGTCGCTGCCGGAGAGGAACACTAAGTCGACCAACTGAACTCTAGACATGGACCTATTCGCCGGCAGACTCGAGAGGAATCCCGACGTGCCCCTCGCAACTAGAAAGAGACCTGACTTCTCTAAGGCAACACGAGCGGGTCCCTGAGGTCCCGGTCGCAACTCAAGAGGAACCCCAAGCTTCCCACCGCAATTCAAGAAAAACCACAAGATTCTCCCCTCAACGCAAGATGAGGCCCTTTTCCAGAGCAGTGTCTCAAGAGGAATCCCATGTTCCCTCTTGAAACGTGAAAGGCTACTGAACACCCTTTATGCAACTCAGGAAGTTCCCCGAAATACCCGTTCCCACTTGAGATGAACATCGAGTTTCACCACAATTCAAGAAGAGCCCTGTTTTCCCCTGCCTCCACTCGAGATGTGGGTCAATTCACCTGCTTCATCAGTAAAGGAATCCCGATGTTGCTGTTGCACCTCAAGAGGAGGCCGGTCTCACCTTGAAACTCAAGTGCTTCCCGGGGAGTCGTGCCTCCATTCGTAAAGGCCCCGATGTCCCCATCCACTCCAGATAAGCCTGATTGCCCTGCACTGACTCAATTGTAACCCCGAGGATCGACTCTAAACATGAAGTGAAGTGTGACAGCCCTGTGGCACCTCGAGAAAAAGCCCCAGATCCCTATGTCAACTCGACAGGAAGCCTGACACCCCTTTTACACCTCGAGAGGAAAGCTGAGTTTCATGTCTCTACACAAGATGAGGACTGACTCCCCTGTTGAAACTCCATAGGGACCCCGAGATCCATGTCAGACCTGGAGAGGAGCCCTGAGGTTCCAGCCTCAACTCGAGATGAGGCCCTATGCCCCTGCACCGACTGGAGAGGAATCCCGAGAAGCCCCTGGCAACTGGAATGGAGGTTTGACTTTTCGGAGGCAAGATGAGCAGGTCCTTGAGGTCCCCATCGCAACTCGAAAGGAACACCAAGTTTCCTGAGAAAACCCAGGAGATTCACCCCTCAATGCCAGATGAGGCCCTTTCCCGCTGCAGCGTCTGGAGAGAAATCCCACCTTCCCTCTTGAGCCTCAAGAGGGTACATGATACCCTTTATGCAACTCAAGAAGTTCCCCAACATACCTGTCTGTACTCGAGAGGAACACCGAGTTTCCTGCCACAACTCAAAAAGAGCCCCGTTTTCCCCTCCTCATCTAGAGATGAGGGTCCCTTCCCCTGCTTCTTCTGCAAAGGAATCCCGACGTTCCCGTCATACCTCAAGAGGAGGCTGTTCTCACCTTGAAATTGGAGAGGAACTCTAGGGGTCGAGTCTCCCTCTCTCTGTCTATGCCTCCCTGTGTGTGTGTGTCTGTGTGTTCATGTGCATGCGTGTGTGTGCTCACAAGCGTTTGTCTCCCTCTTGCCATCTTCGAGTCTGTCTCTGAACCTTCGTCTCTTTCTGGCTATGTGTCTCTTAAAACTGGGCCTCCCTCCCTCCCTTCCTCCAGCCCTGGACTCTCATAGGTGCTATGATTGTGGCTCTGGCTGATGAGCTTGTGCCGACCGACTGTCTCACTTGGCATGGGTGCGTGCTAGTGACTGTTTGTGTGCCTGCATGTTACTCGTCTGCTCTCTCAGGAAATCCCTGCCCTTGGCAGGCGGCGTGAGGCAAGAGGGGCCTAGGTAGGGCAAAGGGGCAGAGCTGACACTCTCCGGTCGACCATGCTGGTGGCTCCCCAGGTGTTTGGGCACTGGGCAGATGCTGGGTATCAGAGACAGATAAAGAGAGAGAGAGGCATCAAGAGGATCACACAGGCTTCCCATTCCCTTGACCTCCACACACTCCCCCTCCATTCTGGGTATCCACCCGGCCCCCTTGTCAGCCCGACCACAGCCTTGCCCACTCACACACTCACACACACACTCTCACTCACTCACCCTCTGGCCTGGGGACTGGGTCTGGGTCTTGCCTAAGGTAGCCAAGCCTAAGGGGACCTTTGAGATCTCAGCTGCAAACAAGAAGTCTTGGGGACCCTACTGGTGACTGCCAGCCCCAGGGCACCATGTCCATCCTGGGCTCAGCCCAAGGATGACACCCCTCCCTTGGGGAACCTGCTAATTCCTCACAGCCTTTCTCTGAGGTATGTCATGGTGGGTGCCAGTGTGTCTGTCTCGGGTCGGATGCCATTCTCTCTCCCATGTCTGTCTCGCATTTTCCATCTGTCAGTGGCTCTGTGTCTCCCTCTCTCTGTCTGTGCCTCCCTGTGTGTGTGTCTGTGTGCAGTTGTGTGTGTGCACACACGTGTCTGTCTCCCCCTCGCCATCTTTGAGTCTGTCTCTGAACCTTCATCTCTTTCTGGCTCTGTGTTTCCTGATACTGGGCCTCCCATCCCTTCCTCTGCCCCCGGCCTCTCCTAGGTGCTATGACTCTGGCTCTTGCTGATGAACTTGTGTCTGTCGTCTGTCTCACTTGGCCTGGCTGCGTGTGAGTGTCTGTGTGTCTGTCCGTGTGCTTGCCTGTCGCTCATCTGCCCTCTCAGGAAGGCCCTGCGCTTGGGGGGTGGTGTGGGGAAAGGGGGGTCTCGGTAGGGCAAAGGGGCGGGGCTGACGCTCTCTAGTTGATCATGCTGGTGGCTCCCCATGCGTTTTGCACTGGGCAGGTGCAGACAGGATGGGCTCTCCAGGCCCCAGCTGGCTGCACTGCCTGCAGGAGGCTCAGGCCCAAAGCCGTGCTCAGAGGAGGCCACCAAGACAGACACCTTTGGGGCCACGTGGGCCTGAGCAGCAAATGGGATGGTGGGGCAGGGCCTGGGAGGCAGGCCTGGAGGTGGATGAGAGCTGAGACCTCCTCGACCCTCACCCAATCTTCAAGCTTCCACACACATTCCCAGCCGCCTGCTCTGGGTCCCAGAAGCCTTCCGGACGCGGGTGCTGGCCAAGGGTGACAGTGTGTGGGGGCCGGGAGGCTTCGGCCAGCCGCCCGGCTGCCCGCCCTGGCTGCCCGGAGTCCGGTGGCCGGTCCTGCGGCGCATATACAGCGCATGTCAGGGGAGAAGTGCGCCTGGCTCTCCCAACCAGCAGGCAGGTCAGAGCGAAATTGAGACGCAGCGCAGGGCTTTCAGGGTGCCTGGCAGCAGCCGCCTCTGTCTACAAGCCTGAATAGGCCTGATCTCATCTGATCTCGGAAGCTAAGCAGGGTCAGGCCTGGTTAGTACTGGATGTGAGACCACTTGGGAATACCAGGTGCTGTCGTCTTTTTGCCTCCCCTCTCCTTTCGCCCCGTGTGGTTGGTGCCACAAAACCCACCTGCCCCTGATTTTCCATTCTGCAGTTACAATATACCTTCAACCACAATAAGCAAAACCTACCTGCCCCTGATGTTCCCATTTCTGTGCCCAGAAAATGAGACTAACTACAATCCACCTGCAATCCCGTGGATGGAGGAATAGGCTGCAATCCGCACCCACACACCCAGGCTATTTTCCAGCTAAGGAAATGGCAACCCACATGTTCTTGCCTGGACAATGGGATCCCTTTTCAGTACATGAGGTGAAATAGCATAGCAAATGAGGACATGACCACTTTTCAGTCATGTCATTGACATGGGTATTTTTAAAATTAGATTAGCACTTTGCCCTTCTTTACACATCAGTCATGATTACTTATCTCAATAGCTAGTTTCTATTTTATGTCAGGAAGTATCTACTAAGATAGTCACTGTTCATATTATTCTCTTAAGTCTGCACAGTGATGGAAGCCAACTCCCTAGCCTGGAAGGACGGGGTCCTGGGCACCGTATCTGACTTTTGACAGTTGACTTTGCACTTTCAACAAGAGATAATGTGCCCTCGCTAAGAGGCACTGAGTGATTGTCATCTGAGACAGAATCTATGGGACTGCATCCCAAATCTTCCCACCCTCTCCTCTCCCACAGAGTCCATAAGACTGTTCTATACATCAGTGTCTCTTTTGCTGTCTCATACACCGGGTTATTGTTACCATCTTTCTAAATTCCATATATATGCGTTAGTATACTGTATTTTTGTTTTTCCTTCTGGCTTACTTCACTCTGTATAATAGGCTCCAGTTTCATCCACCTCATTAGAACTGATTCAAATGTATTCTTTTTAATGGCTGAGTAATACTCCATTGTGTATATGTACCACAGCTTTCTTATCCATTCATCTGCTGATGGACATCTAGGTTGCTTCCATGTCTTGGCTATTATAAACAGTGCTGCGATGAACATTGGGGTACACGTGTCTCTTTCCCTTCTGGTTTCCTCAGTGTGTATGCCCAGCAGTGGGGTTGCTGGATCATAAGGCAGTTCTATTTCCAGTTTTTTAAGGAATCTCCACACTGTTCTCCATAGTGGCTATACTAGTTTGCATTCCCACCAACAGTGTAAAAGGGTTCCCTTTTCTCCACACCCTCTCCAGCATTTATTATTTGTAGACTTTTGGATCGCAGCCATTCTGACTGATGTGAAATGGTACCTCATAGTGGTTTTGATTTGCATTTCTCTGATAATGAGTGATGTTGAGCATCTTTTCAAGTGTTTGTTAGCCATCTGTATGTCTTTTTTGGAGAAATGTCTATTTAGTTCTTTGGCCCATTTTTTGATTGGGTCGTTTATTTTTCTGGAGTTGAGCTGTAGGAGTTGCTTGTATATTTTTGAGATTAGTTGTTTGTCCGTTGCTTCATTTGCTATTATTTTCTCCCATTCTGAAGGCTGTCTTTTCACCTTGCTAATAGTTTCCTTTGATGTGCAGAAGCTTTTAAGGTTAATTAGGTCCCATTTGTTTATTTTTTGCTTTTATTTCCAATATTCTGGGAGGTGGGTCATAGAGGATCCTGCTGTGATGTATGTCGGAGAGTGTTTTGCCTATGTTCTCCTCTAGGAGTTTTATAGTTTCTGGTCTTCCGTTTAGATCTTTAATCCATTTTGAGTTTATTTTTTTGTGTATGGTGTTAGAAAGTGGTCCAGTTTCATTCTTTTACAAGTGGTTGACCAGATTTCCCAGCACCACTTGTTAAAGAGATTGTCTTTAATCCATTGTATATTCTTGCCTCCTTTGTCGAAGATAAGGTGTCCATATGTGCGTGGATTTATCTCTGGGCTTTCTATTTTATTCCATTGATCAATATTTCTGTCTTTGTGCCAGTACCATACTGTCTTGATAACTGTGGCTTTGTAGTAGAGCCTAAAGTCAGGCAGGTTGATTCCTCCAGTTCCATTCTTCTTTCTCAAGATCGCTTTGGCTATTTGAGGTTTTTTGTATTTCCATACAAATTGTGAAATTATTTGTTCTAGCTCTGTGAAGAATACTGTTGGTAGCTTGATAGGGATTGTGTTGAATCTATAAATTGCTTTGGGTAGTATACTCATTTTCACTATATTGATTCTTCCAATCCATGAACATGGTATATTTCTCCATCTATTAGTGTCCTCTTTGATTTCTTTCACCAGTGTTTTATAGTTTTCTATATATAGGTCTTTAGTTTCTTTAGGTAGATATATTCCTAAGTATTTTATTCTTTCCGTTGCAATGGTGAATGGAATTGTTTCCTTAATTTCTCTTTCTGTTTTCTCATTATTAGTGTATAGGAATGCAAGGGATTTCTGTGTGTTGATTTTATATCCTGCAACTTTACTGTAGTCATTGATTGTTTCTAGTAATTTTCTGGTGGATTCTTTAGGGTTTTCTATGTAGAGGATCATGTCATCTGCAAATAGTGAGAGTTTTTACTTCTTCTTTTTTCAATTTGGATTCCTTTTATTTCTTTTTCTGCTCTGATTGCTGTGGCCAAAACTTCCAAAACTATGTTGAATAGTAATGGTGAAAGTGGGCACCCTTGTCTTGTTCCTGACTTTAGAGGAAATGCTTTCAATTGTTCACCATTGAGGATAATGTTTGCTGTGGGTTTGTCATATATAGCTTTTATTATGTTGAGGTATGTTCCTTCTATTCCTGCTTTCTGGAGAGTTTTTATCATAAATGGATGTTGAATTTTGTCAAAGGCTTTCTCTGCATCTATTGAGATAATCATATGGTTTTTATTTTTCAATTTGTTAATGTGGTGTATTACATTGATTGATTTATGGATATTGAAGAATCCTTGCATCCCTGGGATAAAGCCCACTTGATCATGGTGTATGATCTTTTTAATTTGTTGTTGGATTCTGATTGCTAGAATTTTGTTAAGGATTTTTGCATCTATGTTCATCAGTGATATTGGCCTGTAGTTTTCTTTTTTTGTGGGATCTTTGTCAGGTTTTGGTATTAGGGTGATGGTGGCCTCATAGAATGAGTTTGGAAGTTTACCTTCCTCTGCAATTTTCTGGAAGAGTTTGAGCAGGATAGGTGTCAGCTCTTCACTAAATTTTTGGTAGAATTCAGCTGTGAAGCCGTCTGGACCGGGGCTTTTGTTTGCTGGAAGATTTTTGATTACAGTTTCAATTTCCGTGCTTGTGATGGGTCTGTTAAGATTTTCTATTTCTTCCTGGTCCAGTTTTGGAAAGTTGTACTTTTCTAAGAATTTGTCCATTTCTTCCACGTTGTCCATTTTATTGGCATATAATTGTTGATAGTAGTCTCTTATGATCCTTTGTATTTCTGTGTTGTCTGTTGTGATCTCTCCATTTTCGTTTCTAATTTTGTTGATTTGATTTTTCTCCCTTTGTTTCTTGATGAGTCTGGCTAATGGTTTGTCAATTTTATTTATCCTTTCAAAGAACCAGCTTTTGGTTTTGTTGATTTTTGCTATGGTCTCTTTTGTTTCTTTTGCATTTATTTCTGCTCTAATTTTTAAGATTTCTTTCCTTCTACTAACCCTGGGGTTCTTCATTTCTTCCTTTTCTAGTTGCTTTAGGTGTAGAGTTAGGTTATTTATTTGACTTTTTTCTTGTTTCTTGAGGTGTGCCTGTATTGCTATGAACTTTCCCCTTAGGACTGCTTTTAAAGTGTCCCACAGGTTTTGGGTTGTTTTGTTTTCATTTTCATTCGTTTCTATGCAAATTTTGATTTCTTTTTTGATTTCTTCTGTGATTTGTTGGTTATTCAGCAGCGTGTTGTTCAGCCTCCATATGTTGGAATTTTTAATAGTTTTTCTCCTGTAATTGAGATCTAATCTTACTGCATTGTGGTCAGAAAAAATGCTTGGAATGATTTCTATTTTTTTGAATTTACCAAGGCTAGCTTTATGGCCCAGCATGTGATCTATCCTGGAGAAGGTTCCATGTGCGCTTGAGAAAAAGGTGAAATTCATTGTTTTGGGATGAAATGACCTATAGATATCAATTAGGTCTAACTGGTCTATTGTATCGTTTAAAGTTTGTGTTTCCTTGTTAATTTTCTGTTTAGTTGATCTATCCATAGGTGTAAGTGGGGTATTAAAGTCTCCCACTATTATTGTGTTATTGTTAATTTCTCCTTTCATACTTGTTAGCATTTGTCTTACGTACTGTGGTGCTCCGTGTTGGGTGCATATATATTTATAATTGTTATATCTTCTTCTTGGATTGATCCTTTGATCATTATGTAGTGACCTTCTTTGTCTCTTTTCACAGCCTTTGTTTTAAAGTCTATTTTATCTGATATGAGTATTGCTACTCCTGCTTTCTTTTGGTCCCTATTTGCATGGAAAATCTTTTTCCAGCCCTTCACTTTCAGTCTGTATGTGTCCCCTGTTTTGAGGTGGGTCTCTTGTAGACAACATATGTAGGGTCTTGTTTTTGTATCCATTCAGCCAGTCTTTGTCTTTTTGGTTGGGGCATTCAACCCATTTACGTTTAAGGTAATTACTGATAAGTATGTTCCCGTTGCCATTTACTTTATTGTTTTGGGTTCTGAGTTTATACACCGTTTTTGTGTTTCCTGTCTAGAGAATATCCTTTAGTATTTGTAGGAGAGCTGGTTTGGTGGTGCAGAATTCTCTCAGCTTTTGCTTGTCTGAAAAGCTTTTGATTTCTCCTTCATACTTGAATGAGATCCTTGCTGGGTACAATAATCTGGGCTGTAGGTTATTTTCTTTCATCATTTTAAGTATGTCTTGCCATTCCCTCCTGGCTTGAAGAGTTTCTATTGAAAGATCAGCTGTTATCCTTATGGGAATTCCCTTGTGTGTTATTTGTTGTTTTTCCCTTGCTGCTTTTAATATTTGTTCTTTGTGTTTGATCTTTGTTAATTTGATTAATATGTGTCTTGGGGTGTTTCTCCTTGGGTTTATCCTGTTTGGGACTCTCTGGGTTTCTTGGACTTGGGTGATTATTTCCTTCCCCATTTTAGGAAGTTTTCACTATTATCTCCTCAAGTATTTTCTCATGGTCTTTCTTTTTGTCTTCTTCTTCTGGAACCCCTATGATTCGAATGTTGTAGCGTTTAATATTGTCCTGGAGGTCTCTGAGATTGTCCTCATTTCTTTTAATTCGTTGTTCTTTTATCCTCTCTGATTCATTTATTTCTACCATTCTATCTTCTAATTCACTAATCCTATCTTCTGCCTCTGTTATTCTACTATTTGTTGCCTCCAGAGTGTTTTTAAATTCACTTATTGCATTATTCATTATATATTGACCCTTTTTTATTTCTTCTAGGTCCTTGTTAAACCTTTCTTGCATCTTCTCAATCCTTGTCTCCAGGCTATTTATCTGTGATTCCATTTTAGTTTCAACATTTTGGATCAATTTCACTATCATTATTCGAATTCTTTATCAGGTAGATTCCCTATCTCTTCCTCTTTTGTTTGGTTTGGTGGGCATTTATCCTGTTCCTTTATCTGCTGAGTATTCCTCTGTCTCTTCATCTTGTTTAAATTGCTGAGTTTGGGGTGTCCTTTCTGTATTCTGGCAGTTTGTGGAGTTCTCTTTATTGTGGTGTTTCCTCACTGTGTGTGGGTTTGTACAGGTGGCTTGTCAAGGTTTCCTGGTTAGGGAAGCTTGTGTCGGTGTTCTGGTGGGTGGAGCTGTATTTCTTCTCTCTGGAGTGCAATGAAATGTCCAGTAATGAGTTATGAGATGTCTATAGTTTTGGGGTGACTTTGGGCAGCCTGTATCTTGAAGCTCAGGGCTGTGTTCCTTTGTTGCTGGAGAATTTGCTTGGTATGTCTTGCCCTGGAATTTATTGGCCCTTGTGTGGTGCGTGGTTTCAGTGTCGGTATGGAGGCATTTGATGAGCTCCTGTCAATGAATGTTCCTTGGAGTCAGGAGTTCCCTGGAGTCAGGGTTTGGACTTAAGTCTCCTGCTTCCGATTATCGGTCTTATTTTTACAGTAGTTTCAAAACTTCTCCTTCTATACAACACCATTGATAAAACATCTACATTAAAGATGATAAGTTTCTCTACAGTGAGGGTCACTCAGAGAGGTTCACAGGGTTACATGGAGAAGAGAAGAGGGAGGAGGGAGTTAGAGGTGACCCAAATGAGATGAGGTGAATCAATAGTGGAGAGAGTGGGCTAGCCAGTAGTCACTTCCTTATGTGCACTCCACAACTGGACCACTCAGAGATGTTCACGGGGTTATACAGAGAAGAGAAGAAGGAGGAAGGTAACAGAGGTGGCCAGAAGGATAAAAGAGGGGAATGAAAAGGAGGGAGACAGATCCAGCCAGTAATCAGTTCCCTAAGTGTTCTCCACCGTCTGGAACACACAGAAATTCACAGAGTTGGGTAGAGTAGAGAGGGGTTAGGGAGGAGACACAGGCGACCTGGTGGAGAAAAAGGAGAGTCCAAAGGGAGAGAGAGCAGTCAAGCCAGTAATCTCACTCCTAGTGAAAAAATGGGTCCGAAGATTGGGTCCTTAAAGGTACAAAATTGGTAACAAATACATAAAAGCAAAATTAAAAATCTAGAGTAGAGTTTGGAATTTCAAAAATACGACGTTAAAGAAAAGAAGGAAAAGAAAGAGAGAAAGAACAACAAACAAAAACAAACAAGGTCAAAAATTATAAAGAAAGTACAGGTACAAAATTGATAACTAATACCAGAAAGCGAAAATTAAAAATCTAGAGTAGAGTTTGGAATTTCAAAAATACGATGTTAAAGAAAAGAAGAAGGAAAAGAAAGAGAGAAAAAACGAACAAACAAAAACAAACAAGGTCGCGAAAATTATAAAGAAAGTACAGGTACAAAATTGATAACTAATACCAGAAAGCAAAAATTAAAAATCTAGAGTAGAGTTTGGAATTTCAAAAATACAATGTTAAAAAAAAAAAAAGAAGAAGAAAAATAAAGAGAGAAAACAAACAAACAAATACGAACAATGTCACAAAAATTATAAAGAAAATACAGGTACAAAATTGATATCAAATACCAAAAAAGCATAAATTAAAAATCTAGAGTAAAGTTTGGAATTTCAGATATACAATGCTATATAAAAGAAGAAGAGAAAGAAACAGAGAAGAAGAAGAAGAAAAAAAAGTCACAGAAATTGTATAAAAAAACTATAGGTACAAAATTGATAACATATACCAAAAAGCGAAAATTAAAAATCTAGAGTAGAGTTTGGAATTTCAAAAATACAATGTTAAAGAAAAAGAAGAAAAAAACAAAAACAAAAAAAAAAAAACCAAGGTCAAAAATTATAAAATATATATATATGAAGTTTGCTGAAGAAGAAAAAAAATCGGGTCTTTTTTTTTTTTTTTTTTTTTGCAAAGTAATAGGTTATAAAAGTGAAAATTAAAGGAACAATAGAGGACTTACAATTTTTTTTTAATTAAAAAAAAAAAAAAATGATCGTAAAAATAATAAAAATATATCTAGGACTTTTTTGTTTTTTTTTTTTTGTGTGGTGTTGTGGGTTCAGTTCATTTTTGGCTAGTTCCTTGGTCAGATTTATATTTCTCAAGATCTATAGGCCCCTTCTACATAGTCCGTAGTAACCACAGGGTTTTGATCTATTGCCTGTAGCTTCCAAGGCGTTTCCCTCTGTTATATCTTCTTCTGTTTGCTAGTCTCTTCAGTATCTGGTTTCCGCCTGACTCAAAGGGGCACGGTGGAGGACACTTTTTTTTTTTTTTTTAGGCTTACTTGTTCAGTCGCTGTGTGGGGAGGGAGAGGGGATGCTGCAAACAAATAACACTGGCGTGGGCTGCAGTGCCTCAGCCACCCTGGGTCTGCCCGCTCACGGCGCGTGTAGCCTCCCTGTCCACACTGCTCGGACTCTAGGTTGTTCCGCGGGAACAATCCGAGGCTGGCCCTGGGCTGCATGCACCTCCCAGGTCCAAGCCGCTCAGGTTCAGGCACTCGGGTAGTCCTCAGAGGCGCAGACTCAGTTGGGCCTGCGTTTTGTGCTCTTCCCAGGTCCGAGCGCCAATTTGCTCTTCCCAGGCGGCGCCAATGCTGCGACTTATCGCCTCCCGCCACTCGGTTATCTGGATGTAAAACCGCGCACCTTCTCAGGCAGATGTTGACCGTCCAGACCCCCAAGAAGTTTTAGTTAGCAAGGAAGCCTGCTTACAATTTTATAGATAATGTCTCTCTGGGGCTGCGATTGCCCCCTTCTGGCTCTGGCTGCCTGTCACCGGAGGGGGAAGGTCTGCAGCCGGCTATCTCTGTTCAGTCCTTTGTTCCGTGCGCGGGCCTGGCGGTCTTAGGTTAGGGCTGGCTTTTCGCGCGTGGTAGGTATCCCACAGTCTGGTTTGCTAGCCCAAATTATTTCGCTCAGATAACGCTCAGGGTATTCAGGCCAGATTCTTACTCTCAGCGATGCAGCCCACGCCGCGCCTCCCTGCCCAGCCCCAGCTTGCTAATGGCGGATGCAGGCGTCTGTGCTGCTTCTCTGCTGGGGGAGTTACCGTAGGGCTCGCAATCTGCGAGTTTTAAATTGTTTATTTATTTCTTCTCCCTGTTATGTTGCCCTCTGTGCTTCCAAAGCTTGGCACAGATTCGGCAGTGAGAAGGTTTCCTGATGTTTGGAAACTTCTCTCTTTTTAAGATTCCCTTCCCGGGACGGAACTCCGTCCCTCCCTCTTTTGTCTCTTTTTTTGTTTGTTTTTAATATTTTTTCCTACCTCCTTTCGAAGAGTTGGGTTGCTTTTCTGGGTGCCTGATGTCCTCTGCCGGCATTCAGAAGTTGTTTTGTGGAATTTACTCGACGTTTAAATGCTCTTTTGATGAATTTGTGGGGGAGAAAGTGTTCTCCCCGTCCTACTCCTCCGCCATCTTGGCTCCTCTCTTTCCTTGTTTTTTAAGCTAGGGGATGCTTTCTGTGAAGCTTACATAGGAGTTACAAAAATAAAGACATAAGAGAGCCTCCAGGAACTACCAGCGATTGTAGATTGGGGTCTGAGAACAACTTCTCCTATCCATCCTTGCTTTGCAGTGAGGAACTGTGGCCCAGACACAGCTGGTAGGGAGACAAAGACAAGTCTGTCTCCCCACTGTCACACTTCTCCCCGTCCCAGACGGGCACACAGACCAGATGCCTGACAACACATAGCAGTCACTCTGGGGGATACCTCACACTTTTCTAATTTAGCAGCATTTTAGTTCACACATGTGACAATGCACAGAAAAAGTAAAAGGCATTAATGGTTTAAACCATACAACGTATTGTTAAACTACATTGAAAGTTAATTTTACTTGGATTAAAGCATAGTCTCTACCTGGGCCCCACCTGAGCCTCCTTCGGCTTTCTGCTCTCCCACCACCCCACCCTCTGTGCCATCCCCACCTGCTAAGCACACTCTGGACACGCTAGCCTTCCTGCTGCCCTGTGCACACAGTCCTGCCCTCTCCAGGGGATCTGGGTGCCTGGGGATCTCTGCACACACACCCTCCCTCTCCCTGCTCCATGCAGCACTCCATTCCCTGTTGCTCTCTCCACCAAGTCGATCCTCAAACAAATGCTATAGAATTCACTTGTTTGCAGACTTATTTCTCTATCTTGCTTGACTAAACCAAACTCTATGAAGACAGATATTTTGTAATTCTTTTCCTTACTGACTCCCCAGCACCTAGAACACTGCCTGACACACAGTA
This sequence comes from Bos mutus, assembly GCF_027580195.1. NCBI lineage: Eukaryota > Metazoa > Chordata > Mammalia > Artiodactyla > Bovidae > Bos > Bos mutus. Next base: position 1,544,351 of record NC_091638.1, read on the forward strand.
GATGTGTAAAATACTTGAGTGTTGTGGAAGGGGATGAAAGGTGAAACCAAGGAATGATGAAACCATGGAAGCAAAGCAGGAGCCCCAGGAGAGTGGGCACTGAGCAGGGCACAGGTCACCATGCCATTGCTAGGGCTGCACCTAAGTTCAAGGTACATCTTTCAGAACAAAGTCACTGAGAACAGCAAGGCATAATCACTCACCAATAGGTATCACTGTGGCAACAATACTAACAAGCAGCTTTAACACACAAGTGTTTTCCCAAATACTATATTTCACTAAATTAATCAAAAGATTTGTCTCTTATCCTGACAGATCTCTATTTTCAACTCAACACAAGAGCTGGCCATTTTTGAAGAAAGATCTTCAACATCAAAGTGAGGACATTTAATATTAAAGCAAATCCAGGTTCTAGAACACTTCTGTTTTCTGCTGCTTTTAGTCATCTTCATATCCTCCAGAACACAACAGGCTTGAGACAAGACCCTGGGACTTTGTAGAAATGAGGACATTTTCTCTTCATTGTCTGTCTATGCAGTCGTTGCAGGCAGAGCCCACAAGGTCTCCAGGGGGGTCACAAATAGCCTTTCCCTTAGAGACACATACAGTGTTTCCTGTTTTTTTTTTGTTGTTGTTGTTGTTGTTTGGTTTTGTTTTGTTTTTAATAGTCCTAGGTCATGCAACCTGCTCCAAAAAGCAAACATCTGGATTCTGATGGTAAAAAGAATATCAACACCTCGCCAAAACAAAGAACTAGAGAGTGTTATCAACATTCCACTGTTTTGAACACCTACATCTAAACTTTGACCTGAATTGAGTTCATCCTCTCACCCTCACGTCTTTCACTACTTCCTTGAATCAGTGTGTTATGATGCCAAGGAGAAATTAATACGTCAAAATATTCTCTTCAAGATCATAAGCTGGAACACAGGAGTTCTAGAGGGCTCAGATTTTAAGGTGAAATAAATGTACAGAATAACTACAAAGTAAGGGGGAAAATGAGAATAATCAAGAGAAGAAAGAAAAACAAACATCGAGGAGAAGGGAAACAAGAAGAATAAGAAGGAAAAAGAAGGAAGGGGAAGCAAAAGAGTAAAGGGAAGCATGAAAACTCACAAAGGGCTGCCCACCAAGGGATGACACAGGCTGGGCTGTGCCCAGTGAAGGGCCTCTGAGCACCAGGCCAGTCAGGAGCCTGTGAGCAGGTGGGGGAGAAATCCATCATGTTCCAGTGTCCTCAGAGTGTGGACCACTCATGTAAACTACCAGGGCCCTGGCCTACCACCCCTCCTCCAAGAACTGGGGAGCTTTTCAGAACTGCCTTCTGTCAGCCCTGCGCCCTCAGACAGTCCCTCTTCATCATCAGGACAGGTATTTTCGGAGTGACCCAGAGAGAGCTCTCAAGAGCACATCTCAAACTGCCAACTCTTCCACTCACCCTTCCAAAGGATTAAAAAACTCAGTTTAGTTCAGTTCAGCCACTCAGTCAGGTCTGCCTCTTTGCCACCCCATGGACTGCAGCACACCAGGCTTCCCTGTCCATCACTAACTCCTGGAACTTTCTCAAACTCACGTCCTTCAAGTCTGTGAAGACATCCAACTAGAAGTCTAAGAAACTAGACTGGTTTAAAAAAAAAAACATTACTGTCTGAAGTAGAGTGGGAGAAAGAACATTCCTGACAAAACTTTAAATGTTCCATTTGAAAAAAGAAAACAAAAACCTCACAAAAATTTCTGGGAGCTCAACAATTCCAAATATGCTTCAAAAATGATCTATTTATCATCACAAATAAGCCAGTGACTTACAAAACAAAACATGCCTGGATGAGGTTTACATCTGTAGAGAGGACAGGAAGAAAAAAGGTAGGATATGCCACTCTGCTAGGAATGGAACATAAATCAAATACCCTTTAAAATATAGAAAATACACCTTCTGAAAATGAACTAAGTAGTCTCTCAAAACTTTTACATTTTAAAGGAAAATTTTCTTATATAAAATTACTAAATTATACCTTCTTTAATGATGCATTTGATTCGAATCTAATCAATTTAATTGAAAGAAAATACCATGACTTATGATTAGCAGCCTAACCAATGGTAGATATCTTTACTCTGGTATGCCATGTCCTTACACAAATGAAGATGGGGTTAAAAATGTAATTTCCCTAAAAGGGGTCAACCTGTATTCTGCTTATTTGATTATTTAATAGTCTGGATCTGTCCTCATTGCCAACAAAGGATGTTCACACAGAGGCATTAGCCTGTATATATGAGAGGAAATGTGGGATGTTCATGGAGTTCTCAAGGCAAGAATACTGAAGTGGTTTGCCATTCCCTTTTTCAGTGGACCACATTCTGTCAGACCTCTCCACCATGACCCGTCCATCTTGGGTGGCCCCACAAGGCATGGCTTAGTCTCATTGAGTTAGACAAGGCCGTGGTTCATGTGATCAGATTGGCTAATTGTCTGTGACTCTGGTTTCAGTCTGTCTGCCCTCTGATAACCTCTCACAACATCTACCATCATACTTGGGTTTCTCTTATCTTGGATGTGTGGTTTCTCTTCACAGCTGCTCCAGCAAAGCGCCACAGCTCCTTACATTAGACCTGGGGTAGCTCCTCTCAGCCACCACCCCTGACTTTGGGCATGGGGTGGCTCCTCTCAGCTGCACTTGTGTGCAGAATCAAGGTGGAATCAACATTGCCAGAAGAAATATCAAAAACTTCATATATGCACGTGACACCACCCTTACAGCAGAAAGTAAAGAACAGAGGGATGGTATGGGGAGGGAGGTGGGAGGAGGGTTCAAGATGGGGAACACGTGTATGCCTGTGGCAGATTCATTTTGATATATGGCAGAACCAATACAATATTGTAAAGTTTAAAAAAAAATTAAATTAAAAAAGAACTAAAGAGCCTATTGATGAAAGTGAAAGAGGAAAGTGAAAAAGTTGGCTGAAAGCTCCACATTCAGAATACTAAGATCATGGCATCCAGTCCCATGACTTCATGGCAAATAGATTGGGAAACAGTGGCTGACTTTATTTTGCTGGGCTCCAGAATCACTGCAGATGGTGCTTGCAGCCATGAAATTAAAAGACGCTTACTCCTCGGAAGGAAAGTTATGACCCACCTAGACAGCATATTAAAAAGCAGAGACATTGTTTTGTCAACAAAGGTCTGTCTAGTCAAGGCTATGGTTTTTCCAGTAGTCATGTATGGATGTGAGAGTTGGACTATAAAGAAAGCTGAGTGCTGAAGCATTGATGCTTTTGAACTGTGGTGTTGGAGAAGACTCTTGAGAGTCCCTTGGACTGCAAAGAGATGCAACCAGCCCATCCTAAAGGAGACCAATCCTGGGCATTCACTGAAAGGACTGATGTTGAAGCTGAAACTCCAATACTTTGGCCACATGATACAAAGAGCTGACCCATTGGAAGTCAGCAAAAACCCTGAATCTAGAAAATATTGAGGGCAGGAGGAGAAGGGGATGACAGAGGATGAGATGGTTGGACGGCATCATCAACTCAATGGACATGGGTTTGGGTGGACTCCAGGAGTTTGTGATGGACAGGGAGGCCTGGTGTGCTGCGGTTCATGGGGTCACAAAGAGTCGGACACAACTGAGTGACTGAACTGAATGCAAACTGATTTAAGAAAAACTGAACATAGAAAATCATCTCCAGGAGACATGGTTGATCTGCTTGAGAGCATTTTATTCCTGAGTCAGGTGGCAGGTTGAGAGATAACACACCCTGGTCCCTTACAGAATCTCTGCTTTTCTTCAAGTGAACATGGATTCAAGCATCAGGACAAACCTGGAAATCAGTTAAGAATGTACTTCACACTATTTTTCATCCCACAGAAGCTCCTTTATTTAGAAGCTGTAGAAACACTTCTTTTGGATACTAGAGGACAGAAGAGTTGTCCTTCTGAGACTATTGCTTTTCGTCTCACAGACACAGGGCATGATCCAGCTGTGTTCCCACTTCCCTTTCTACCTTACACCTGAGGGATAAATGTCAACCACCTTTAAAAACGTCAAGTTCTTCTGAAATTCATTTCAGCATGCTAGTTTATCTCAGTGCTATACTCAATTCCTTTCAATTTAATCTATTTCCCTCTATCATCTTTTTGTATACCTCACATATTCATAAGCTGCTCATATTTTTTTTTTTTGAACCAAGGTGGATTACCATTCTTTCAGCCAGCTAATAAACACAGGTCTTAGGATTCCTATACAAAAAGTTTGTCATGTTTCCACCAGCTATCCTTCTATTTTCCTTCAGGATTTTCTGCGCCCAAATTGCTTTTCTCAATTCAGTCCTCTGTTCAATCTCTTGACCATTCACATTTTTAAAGAAAGATAATGGACTTGGACTTCCCTAGTGGTTCAGTGGTTAATAATCCACTTGCTAATGTTGGGGACAGGAGTTTTATCCCTGGTTCAGAAAGATCCCACATTCCAAGGGACAAGAAAGTCCACTAGTTGTAACAACTGAAGCCGGAGGGCCTAGAGCCCATGCTCCACAACAAGAGAAGCCACTGCAATGAGAAGCCCCAGCACCACAACTAGAGAATGTCTGCACATAGCGACAAAGATCCAGCCCAGCCAGAAATAAATAAATAAAATTAAAAATTTTGGAAAGCATTTATTGAAACAAAGAAAGGGACTTTTCTGGGGTTCCAGTGGCTAATAATCCATGTTCCCCACTGGAGGGGCCCAGGTTTGATCCCTGGTTGGGGAACTAAAAATCACACATGTAGCAATGAAGATCCTATGTGCTGCAACTAAGACCAGGAACAGACAAATAAACATATATATTTTTTTAATTTATTTTAAAGGAGATAACGGCCTTGATTTTCCAAAGATGCACCAAGAATGATCAAGTCACTCTTCACACCTTCACCCTGTTCTCCACGAATTCAAAACTAAAATTAAGTCTCTCTTTGCATAAATCTATCAAGTAACCTTTGAAGCTTGGTGATGAGCCCTTAAAATGGTCCTCGGGCTCTTTCAGCACACACAGAATTCCATCAAATATAATACTTGGATCCATGTGCTAAGTAGATATTTTATTAATATTTATATATTTTTCAACAAAAGATCTTCATTTATTCACTCTATATTTAAGTATATACAGTATCCAAAGGTCTTGAAATGTTAGGAGTCTACACAGAAGACAGATAGTAGATACAGATCAGATATATACCTAAATAATTCACATGATAGAGATATGAATAAAATGCCAGGAGGCTCCAGAAAAACCACCATGGTGGGGGTGGGTTGCATCAAATAAGTAAAGGGAAATGAAGAGGGAGAAGATAAGGCCAAAAGATAACTGAAAAGGATCTCTTCTTATTAAGGTTTCTGCTACAAACTTCTGGAGCAAGCACATTACTCTCTAACTTCCTTTCCAGCCTGTCCTTCTAGGAGATTTCACTCTACGGACTTCAAATGGTCAGTCCCAGCACCTCAGGCTTCTCTGTGGAGGCAACACAAAGACACTGTAGGAACCGAAGATCCCCAAGAACCCACAAAGCCTGAGGCCTCACTGCAGCCTCTGCACCTAGATTCACATAGAGGAAGGTCTGTTTCTTCACAGTAGATGAAGGTGGAGAAAGCCAGTTTCACAAAATGTATTGTGGAAAAACAGAAGTTCAGTCCCTGAGAAAGGAAGAAAAGGCAGCACCACAAATCTGAATTAGCCTGCCATGCGAATTAGTGGGGCTTTCCAGGTGGCACTAGGGGTAAAGAATCCACCTGCCAATGCAGGAGACAAGGGGACCCCAGTTTAATCCTTGGGTTGGGAAATGGCAATGGAAACACACTCCAGTATTCTTGCCTGGAGAATCTGTTGAACAAGGAGACTGGGGGATACGGTCCATAAGTTCACAAAAGTCAGACACAACTGAAATGACATAGCATGCACACATGGGGATTAGAAACCAGTGTAAAGAAGAGCCAAAAGGCAAAAGAAAAGTCAAAGAAAAATCAAGTTGTCGATTTTCTAAGATAGAACCACAAGTCTTTCTTCTTCAGAAAGAAAAATAATCAGTGAGTTCTTTTACTTTAAAACAAAGCTGAAAGGGACCACATGCTGCAGACAGCAATTTTAGCTTTGAAGTCATTACACACAGATCACAGTCAAGTGCACTGGAAATAGTTTATAACTATTAATAATCACATTATCAGTATTTGCAATTAATACCTATTTTTCAAAAAATGTAGGGTCTATGCATGGCACTGTGTTACTGACATCCTCACTTACCTGCTTATGACAGGGAGGGTGAATGGTCCCGGAATGAGAATGCCCTGAAGAATCCCACAGAATCACAGTAGGAAAAGTTTTAGCAAGGGCCATTAGACCATTTTGGATAAAACAGTTACTGGGCTCTTGGGTTTATTAACAGATCAGCTGGAGAAAAATAAGTCACTACATTAAACTATTTTCTACTTATCTCCATCATTCTCTTTAAGAATACACAAAAGGGAACCCTCTTACACTGTTGGTGGGAATGCAAACTAGAACAGCCACTATGGAGAACGGTGTGGAGATTCCTTAAAAAACTGGAAATAGAACTGCCATACAACCCAGCAATCCCACTGCTGGGCATACACACTGAGGAAACCAGAATTGAAAGAGACACGTGTACCCCAATGTTCATCGCAGCACTGTTTATAATAGCCAGGACATGGAAGCAACCTAGATGTCCATCACCAGATGAATGGATAAGAAAGCTGTGGTACATACACATAATGGAGTATTACTCAGCCATTAAAAAGAATACATTTGAATCAATTCTAATCAGGTAGATGAAACTGGAGCCTATTATACAGAGTGAAGTAAGCCAGAAAGAAAAACACCAATACAGTATACTAACGCATATATATGGAATTTAGAAAGATGGTAACGACAACCCTGTATGCAAAACAGCCAAAGAGACACAGATGTATAGAACAGTCTTTTGGACTCTGTGGGAGAGGGAGGGGGGATGATTTGGGAGAATGGCATTGAAACATGTATAATATCATATAAGAAATGAATCGCCAGTCCAGGTTCGATGCAGGATACAGAAAGCTTGGGGCTGATGCACTGGGATGACCCACAGGGATGATATGGGGAGGGAGGTGGGAAGGGGGTTTCAGGATGGCAAACACGTGTACACCCGTGTACATACTGATGTATGGCAAAATGGATACAATATTTTAAAGTAAAAAATAATAATAATAATAAAATTTTAAAAATAAAAGGAGACAAATTGTTATATTAAAAATTGCTACTCTGGCATTTTGCAAGTTATATTAAATAACAAAGAAAAAATTAGTTTGAAAATGTCTCAGTCTCAATTCCAACTATCATCTCTTACCAAACTAAAATTCATATTATTACTAATTAACTTTCTGTCTAGCATTCCTCCAGTTTACAAAAAAAAAAAAAAAAAAAAATCAGTAACATAAAATGTTTCATAACTTTTTTAAACTGCCCTAAAATTTTAGAGAATAATATAAATGTTTCAGTTAAAGTTGAGAAGTTCACCCTAGCAATGAAAACAATGAAAGCATCACTGTAATCACTGGTGTAAAACACAAGATATGAACAACTGTTCTATACATCAGTGTCTCTTTTGCTGTCTCGTACACGGGGTTATTGTTACCATCTTTCTAAATTCCATATTTATTTTTTTTTCTCTAATTTAATTTTATTTTTAAACTTTACATAATTGTATTAGTTTTGCCAAATATCAAAATGAATCCGCCACAGGTATACATGTGTTCCCCATCCCGAACCCTCCTCCCTCCTCCCTCCCCATACCATCCCTCTGGGCCGTCCCAGTGCACCAGCCCCAAGCATCCAGCACCATGCATCGAACCTGGACTGGCAACTCGTTTCCTACATGATATTTTACATGTTTCATTGCCATTCTCCCAAATCTTCCCACCCTCTCCCTCTCCCACAGAGTCCATAAGACTGTTCTATACATCAGTGTCTCTTTATAGAACAGTCTTATGGACTCTGTGGGAGAGGGAGAGGGTGGGAAGATTTGGGAGAATGACATTGAAACATGTAAATATCAGGTAAGAAATGAGTTGCCAGTCCAGGTTCGATGCACGATACTGGATGCTTGGGGCTGGTGCACTGGGACGACCCAGAGGGATGGTATGGGGAAGGAGGAGGAGGAGGGTTCAGGATGGGGAGCACATGTATACCTGTGGCGGATTCATTTTGATATTTGGCAAAACTAATACAATTATGTAAAGTTTAAAAATAAAATTAAATTAAAAAAAAAAAAAAAACAAAGACCTACCATAGCCAAAAATAAATAAAAAAAGATACGAACAACTGTTAAAATATCTCCTATGAAATTGATTGATTCTACTGTAGCTACACCTACCTATTTCCTAACCAGTAAGTAACTTCCAGAAAAACATCTACTTCTGCTTTATTGACTACACCAGAGCCTTTGACTCTGTAGATCACAACAAACTGTAGAAAATTCTTAAAGAAATGGAATACCAGACTACCTTACTTCCTCCTGAGAAGTCTGTATGCAGTTCAAGAAGCAACAGTTAGAACTGGACATGGAACAACAGACTGGTTCCAAATTGGAAAGAAATATGTCAAGGCTGTATATTGCCACCCTGCTAATTTAACTTATATGTAGTGTACATCATGTGAAATGCTGGGCTGTATGAAGCACAAGCTGGAATCAAGTTTGCTGGGAAAAATATCAGTAACCTCAGATATGCAGATGACACCATCCTTATGGCAGAAAGAAAAGAAGAACTAAAGAGTCTCTTGATGAAAGTGAAAGAGAAGAGTGAAAAAGCTGGCTTAAAACTCAACATTCATAAAACTAAGATCATGGCATGTGGTCCCATCACTTCATAGTAAATAGATGAGGAAACAGTGGAAATGGTGAGAGACTTTATTTTCTTGGGCTCTAAAATCACTGCAGATGGGGACTGGAGCCATGAAATTAAAAGACACTTGCTCCTTGGAAGAAAAGCTATGACCGACTTAGCATATTAAAAAGCAGAGACATTACTTTACCGACAAAGGTCTGTCTAGTCAGAATTATGATTTCTCCAGTAGTCATATATGGACATGAGTGTCAGACTATAAAGAAAGCAGAGTGCTGGAGAATTGATGCTTTTGAACTGTGGTGTTGGAGAAGACTCATGAGAGTCCCTTGGACTTCAAGGAGATCCAACCAGTCTATCCTAAAGGAAATCAATCAGTCCTGAATGTTCATTGGAAGGAATGATGCTGAAGCTGAAACTCCAATACTTTGGCCACCTGATGTGAAGAACTGACTTACTGGAAAAGACCCTATTGCTGGGAAAGATTGAGGGCAGGAGGAGAAGGGGATTACAGAGGATGAGATGGTTGGATGGCATCACTGACTCAATGGACATGAGTTTGAGCAAGCTCTTGGAGTTGGTGATGGACAGGGAAGCCTGGCGTGCTGCAGTCCATGGGTTCACAAAAAGTTGGACACAACTGAGCAAGTGAACTGAACTGAAGTAACTTTTAACATAAACAAATAAAAATGTATTTAATAGGATAAATATTTTAAGTTATATAATTTTTCTTTTAAAACTAAGCTGTTTTACATGCTTGTTTTTTTCAAGTGTTACGTAATCAACCTCTCATCTCTGAAGATCTACCTCAGCCCTTGATCAACTGTTCTCTGTGCCACAAGAAAGTCAAAGTCCTACACAGAACATGTTTCTTATATCACATCTCTTGTTTGTGCTTCAAAAAAGGGGTACACAAGGTTTGTTGTGGGCCCCAATCAGTGCCTCAGTGCAAAGAAGGAAGTAAGTGCATCACTTCAGGATGAGGAGAAAAACAGACTGTGAGCAGTAGGCCCCCTATGCAGATCTTTGGACAGTAGTCTAAAATAAAGTCACTGAGGATGTAGGCCATTGTTGGCTTTAAAGGGACTCATGAGGAATATAATGACTGCATTCTGGATGCTAATCTATGCTTTCACACTTAGATAATTCTAGAAGTATCCCTATGCTGTAGGTTTTGTCCTTACTACCATTTTACAGGTGCAGAAACCAAGGACAGAAGTTAGCAAACTTGCCCAAGGTTACAAGCTGATACACAGCAGAGCCCAAGATCCCTGGTTACGCTCTTCACAGAGGTCCCAGCTAGGCGTCCACCCAACATCTTTCTCTCAATAAGCCAATGGGAATAAAATACAAAATTCTTAACTCTAACACCATGCTATGATACCATTTAGGAAAATTTGATGAGGGTGAGATTTCTGAATTGTAATAATGCCCTTGTATTTACTCTTCCCTGATGGATCAGATGTCAATATTCCTCATCAGTCCACCAAGAAGAAACTGCGATTTATTAAGCCAAAATGAAAACAGAACCGAGGAATAAGACAACCAAATTCCATAAAAACATTTGTATACAAATATGACTCTTAATGCAATACAATGAAGTGTTTTTCTAGCTTCAGGCTCCATAAAAAGCTGATGTTAATGTCATGTAACCTTCAAGTACATCAAAAATAACACAAAACCCTTTAGGACAACACAAGGGACATAAAGAAAAAAACAAGAAGAAATATCTTTTAGAAAAATTTTATATTTGAAGAGTGTACAATTTTTTTAATTACTTAAAATTTAGATTTAGTAGAATGTATAACTTCATTCAGCAAAGGAGAAAAGGAAAGATATAAACATCTGAATGCAGAGTTCTAAAGAATAGCAAGAAGAGATAAGAAAGACTTCTTCAGTGATCAATGCAAAGAAATAGAGGAAAAAAACAGACTGGGAAAGACTAAAGATCTCTTCAAGAAAATTAGAGATACCAAAGGAACATTTCATGTAAAGACGGGCTCAATAAGGGACAGAAATGGTATGGACCTAACAGAAGCAGAAGATATTAAGAAGAGGTGGCAAGAATACACAGAAGAACTGTACAAAAAGATCTTCACGACCCAGATAATCACGATGGTGTGATCACTCACCTAGAGCCAGACATCCTGGAATGTGAAGTCAAGTGGGCCTTAGAAAGCATCACTACGATCAAAGCTAGTGGAGGTGATGGAATTCCAGTTGAGCTATTCCAAATCCTGAAAGATGATGCTGTGAAAGTGCTGCACTCAATATGCCAGCAAATTTGGAAAACTCAGCAGTGGCTACAGGACTGGAAAAGATCAGTTTTCATTCCAATCCCAAAGAAAGGCAATGCCAAAGAATGCTCAAAGAACCACACAATTGCACTCATCTCACACGCTAGGAAAGTAATGCTCAAAATTCTTCAAGCCAGGCTTCAGCAATATGTGAACCATGAACTTCCTGATGTTCAAGCTGGTTTTAGAAAAGGCAGAGGAACCAGAGATCAAATTGCCAACATCTGCTGGATCATGGAAAAAGCAAGACAGTTCCAGCAAAACGTCTATTTCTGCTTTATTGCCTATGCCAAAGCCTTTGACTGTGTGGATTACAATAAACTGTGGAAAATTCTTCAAGAGATGGGAAGACCAGACCACCTGATCTGCCTCTTGAGAAATTTGTATGCAGGTCAGGAAGCAACAGTTAGAACTGGACATGGACCAACAGACTGGCTCCAAATAGGGAAAGGAGTTCGTCAAGGCTGTATATTGTCACCCTGTTTATTTAACTTCTATGCAGAGTACATCATGAGAAACGCTGGACTGGAAGAAGCACAAGCTGGAATCAAGATTGCCGGGAGAAATATCTGCATATCAGATATGCAGATGACACCACCCTTATGGCAGAAAGTGAAGAGGAACTCAAAAGTCTCTTTATGAAAGTGAAAGTGGAGAGTGAAAAATTTGGCTTAAAGCTCAACATTTAGAAAACGAAGATCACGGCATCCTGTCCCATCACTTCATGGGAAATAGATGGGGAAACAGTGGAAACAGTGTCAGATTTTATTTTTCTGGGCTCCAAAATCACTACAGATGGTGACTGAAGCCATGAAATTAAAAGACGCTTACTCCTTGGAAGGAAAGTTATGACCAACCTAGATAGCATATTCAAAAGCAGAGATATTACTTTGCCAACAAAGGTTCATCTAGTCAAGGCTATGGTTTTTCCTGTGGTCATGTATGGATGTGACAGTTGGACTGTGAAGAAGGCTGAGCGCCGAAGAATTGATGCTTTTGAACTGTGGTGTTGGAGAAGACTCTTGAGAGTCCCTTGGACTGCAAGGAGATCCAACCAGTCCATTCTGAAGGAGATCAGCCCTGGGATTTCTTTGGAAGGAATGATGCTAAAGCTGAAACTCCAGTACTTTGGCCACCTCATTGGAAAAGACTCTGATGCTGGGAGGGATTGGGGGCAGAAGGAGAAGGGGATGACAGAGGATGAGATGGCTGGATGGCATCACTGACTCGATGGACGTGAGTCTGAGTGAACTCCGGGAGTTGGTGATGGACAGGGAGGCCTGGCGTGCTGTGATTTATGGGGTCACAAAGAGTCGGACACGACTGAGCGACTGATGTGATCTGATCTGATAACTTCATCTCTCCTCTGTCAGTTATCTCTAAAGGCAAAGAAAAAGCTAATAAAAGCTCAAAAAGAGTAATAAGGGGAGAGCCAGGGAAGGAGGTGTGGTGGTGGCCACCTCTGAAGCCAAGAGAGAGAAAGTTCCCTTCTGAGCTTTCAGCCCATACAGTGGGTGGCTTCCTTCCAGGTAGGGGCCTCAGCTGGACCCCAAAGCAGTGGTTCTCCGACTCTGTATACACAGTACTAACTGGATAGCTCTAGTTTCCCAGTCCCCACAACTATGAAGATAGGGTGTAAGAATTTTCAATTTAACAAGCTTCCCAGTGATTTAGCTTGATTTATATGAACATTATAATCTAAGAAATACTTTGAAGAGAAACCCAGACTCACTACTCATCAGATGCTTCACATATATTTGATGTTACTTTCAAAACATACACTCTTTCCATGGGCCTACCTGTGTCAGCATCCATAGGCCTGTGTTCTTCATCATGAGGTTTAGATGGTGGCCAAACAGCAGAGACCGTCCTGGGAAACTGCCTTTCGATATAATCCAGTGAGTGTGTGGGTTGACTAACTGCAGCCCAGGAGTAAAGTTGGTCTTGCTATATTAAAAAAAAAAAAAAAAAGCTATTTTAATTCAATCATGAAAAGTGGAGTCTTCTTAATTGATACTTGCAACACCATTTCTATCATAAATATATGTGTGGTAGGCATATATATAGACGCAAACATACATAAAACAGGAAACAGCATTTTATACTATTCAATGTAGATTCATCACATAAACTTTCTTTCACACATTTTGTTTCCATAACCATATGTGTTTCAACTTCTATGGTAAAATTTAAGTCTCTTTCTTTGGAGGTACAAGACCATGTGGGTCTGCAGGGAATTACAAGGTCAGAAAACCCACCCAACAGAGTCCTCTGACTAAGCATCTTCAATGCACTGGAATAAGATGTTGCGTTGAAATCTGTGTAAACACTTGTGGCAAAATCAGAGAACAGGCAGTGCTGGGCACTCAGGGACAATAAACAACTTCCTCGCCTTCAACAACAGAAAGCCCAGGAAACTAAATATCCTCAATCCAGGTCAGGAACAGTTTGGGAGAGAAACTATAAAAAAATAAGTGAACTTGCCAAGAAAAAAGAAATGGACAGGAATCTGGCAAAGAAAGCTCTTCCCAGCTGGAGACCAACAGAATCTGGACAGAATGAGAAGCAGGATCATAGCTACACCTCGTGCCAGGAAGCCAAGTGGGAACCTTAGAAAGGAGGCCACTCTGAGGCTGTAGACACCCTTGGAAACTGTAGACACCCTTGGAAACTGCTTCAGGATGCAGGCACCAATGTACACAAGCCCTGAGTTCTCTTCATGACATCCTCCTTACTCACAGGTATATTTCCCTAAACCTTTTGATCAACACAGCAAATAAAGTAGAGAAAGTAATTGAGTGGTAGAAACCAAACCAAAAAACATAATGTAAACACCATGCTGAGACTGAACTTGAGTCAACCAATGGAGAGGCATTGCTATTTCCAAAGATTTGCTTCACAAATTAATTGAAGAACTTCCTAAAATATTCTTCAGTGTCAACAGTAAAATACAATGTATATATCAGTTAGTTTAAGCTTCACCTTTAGGGACATTCACTGCCCCTATCCAAGAACTCAGATTCTCAGGTCTCATTCAGGAAAGGTCCCACTGTAGACCCTTCAGCCAGTCACATCTTTCACTTACCTACATCTTGGTTGACACCAGGTCTACTAAATAACAGGAATAACTTTTTATTGGAAAAATGAGTGGTTTAATTAACATGATATTACAAATGAGCTCTCATTGGTACAAGTAAAGGAATTTAATGGACATGGACCAGCAAATCCCTATCCAGGGATTAGACATCAGAGAATATCCTCATTCTGGCAAGAACAAGGTGAGATGTGGGCAAGGGGCAATATCAAGGCTCAATGTCCCCTTCACATCCACAAAATGTGAACCTCTCATGTAAGGAGCAGCCAAGCACCTGGCAGGAGAGTGAGCTGTATGTTTCCCAAAAGGGGGACTCTGATTTAGAGAGTTTCATCATCCTAATAATAAACCCACTCAGTCTCAGACTTAATTTGCTCCACAGAAAAGAGTCAGCACCAGCAGCCATGGGGACAAGTGGTTTCACTCAGGATTTCATCATTCAGCAAATATGAAGTTTGCTAAAAATGCTCCATAAGAGCCTACATAAACCACAAACAGCCTGGCCAGTCCTGCAGTCTTTCAGCCCCACCCCAGGACTGTAACATATACAGACCTGTACGGTGACAAAACCTCTCCTTCATCGTACGGCTCCACAAGCAGGGAGTAAGCAAGCACTAAGTTCTGCTGTAGTTCTTCACGAATCAAATGTCAACTCTTCCACCTGTCCTTTTTTCTATAACCCTCCTATTCATCCTCCCAAATTCATCTCCCTACATGTCCTAAATCAAGCTCGACTCCACTGGAATGCCCCAACCTAGCCTTCCCCATGCACAGCATCTAACCAAATATTAAGTCCCATTGGGGTCTCCCCCGACTCCCAAATCACAGCATGTTAGCCCCGCCTCTTGTTGACAGTTAACAGCATACAATCCAGGTCAGTGGCTGAACACGTTTCTGAGTACACTTCGCCGTCCCTTAACCGCCTGAACTACTTCAGCACAGGAAGAGTGTACACAAGTCCTGTAAAATTCCCAAGCACTCCATAAAAGCCACTTAATGTCTACTGCATCAACACATTTGTCAGATAAGAAGAAAAAGCAAGAGAGATGGTTTGTCAACATGAGAGCAGCTGGAGCTGTGATCTCATTTTTTTTTTTCATCTGCTTATTAACAAAAGTACCAGAGGGGTACTTTGTGTGCATTAAATGGAAAACAAAGGTGTCAAGCAATCCATTATATCTAAACCTATTCACAACTGTACCATGTAAAAAACAAAAAAACAAAAACAACAAAAAACCATGGGGCAAACAAATCTCCTGGGCTAGAACCAGAACTGCACCCCAGACACATCTCCTAACTTTATAATACCTTCATGTCCTCACCAGTAACTCAGAAACAATGCCTGTTCTTGTCTTTCTGCAGGACTGGAGTGAGAAGGGCAAATGCTACATGAAAAGAGCTGTGTAAACCACATGGTGTAACTCAAACATAACTACCACAACAGCTATTTGCTTTGATTTATTTTTTTAATTTTTATTTTTGGTACATTAAATTTACTCATAAAAATTCTAAAAATGAACAATTTTGCCTTTTTAACAAAGTATAATAAAACTCCCTAAACAATACTTGACATTTACAATTTAAAATCAAATTAGCATATTATTAAATATTTACAAAACTGTATCTTTTAAAGGGCTTCCCTAGTGGCTCAGACGGTAAACAATTTGCCTGCAATGTTGGAGACCTGGATTGGGAAGATCCCCTGGAGAAGAGAATGGCTACCCACTCCAGGATTTTGGCCTGGAGAATTCCACGGACTGTATAGTCCATGCATTTGCAAAGAGTCAGACACAACTGAACAACTTTCACTATCTTTAGTTTTTTTTTTTTTTTTTTTTATTGGAGGCTAATTACTTTACAATATGGTAGTGGGTTTGCCATACATTGACATGAATCAGACATAAGTGTACATGTGTTCCCCATCCTGACCCTCCCTCCCCATCCCATTCCTCAGGGTCATCCCAGTGCACCAGCTCTGAGCACCCTGTCTCATGCATCAGTCTGGACTGGCGATATATTTCACATATGATGATATACATGTTTCGATGCTATTCTCTCAAATCATCCCACCTGCACCTTCTCCCATGAAGTCCAAAAGTCTGTTCTTTACATCTGTGTCTCTTTTGCTGTCTCGCATATAGGGTCATTATTACCATCTTCCTAAATTCCATATATATGCATTAATATACTGTTTTGGTGTTTTTCTTTGACTTAATTTGCTCTGTATAATAGACTCCAGAAGTTATGTGCAACTTTGTAGAACTGACATAAAAGAATGGCTCAAAAATGGGAGAATTTTCCTTCATTCCTAAAAAGAAAATGCATCCAAGAAGCTGTGAAGATTCTTGAGAACATGAGGCCTTTAGTTTCAGTACCAGTGCCTGTCTTGTGCATCTAAGAACTTTGCACAGGTGAGGAGCTACTTACAACACTGGGATGGATTGGCTGGAGCTCCACTCCCTCCAGTAGCAGTGTAGTAACACTGACCTTTGGCCTCAACCAGCACAGTATGTAGTTTTCACATGTTGATTAAAGATACTCAGTTTGATTCAGAACCTTGGGACTTTTAAGTAATTGAGCCTCTTCAGAACCCTTGGCTGTAAATGTCACTTGCCTCACTTTCTGGAAGTCATCTACACTTTGGAAAGGATAGCCAACCCGCTCAGGTGCCACAGGCCCATCCACTGGGACAGGTGGTCAAGCTAAGCAGGGTCACGGTTTCCCTTACAATGTTTAAGACTCTTCAACATGTAATGCCATCAGTTACCAGTGTGTAAAACAAACAAGGCATCAAATAAGCCACCACAGAGGCAGGAAGAGTGACAGTGACAGGGGTGTGAGGAGGGTCCAACCCAGTTCCCACTTAGCAAATGCTCACTAGAAACAATGGAATGAGTGGACAGATGCAAATCTCCATCAGTTTGTGCTCAAACAGGAATGCATTACAGCTGTATAACATTAGGCAAAGTTACTACCCACTATGCTCCTCCACATGTAGTGTGCAGTGTAGACTAAATATGTGATCTTCCTTCAGTAAAGGACCTAGAATTCTGAGTAGTGAATTAAAATACTGAACCTACTAACTGCTATACCAATAAGCTGACTCATGTAATTTTGGAGGATTATAAATGATGCTGTTTTTTTTTTAATACCCAATCATATATATGTATTTATTATTCTAGGTGCTAGCTCCCATTTTCTCAGTGCTGTTTATCAATTAGAAGTTTTTAGCATTTATATCCTTTCCAATTTTCAATATTATAAAAACTAGAAAATAAGGTAGAAAATTGAGTGTTCTGCTTAAAAACAACAACAACAACAACAAAAGATTAGTGTTTTGTCCTCATGGTGTATTCTACTTCAGTCTGTATATGCCACTTTCTCCATTCTTGGAGATACAAAATGTGAGTAGAAACTTTAAAATATGACGAATTACACAGAGCAAATTGACTGGCACCACAACTACCTGGTTACCACATTTGGAAACTGAGCCCATGATTTCAGGAAAATGATTACATAATTGAAAGAGTCAGTCTGATCTGTTTCTAGCTGATGAGGACATCTTCTGAGGAAATGCCACATGGTCTTTAGGCTCACTGACTGTGGTTGCTTCTGGACAGAAAATTCATAAGAGAGAAAACACTGCTAGCAAATATTCCCAAGTTCAAGTAAGGGATTTACTTGAGAACAGGTCTCATGGGTAGGCAGCTGAATGCTTTGTGTTCTGTGTGTCTCCTGTTTATGTTTTACCATTCTCAATTCAGAATGGCCTCATTGGAGATAGCACTCAGCACATGAACTTTCAAAGACAGATGGAAATTTCTCTAAGACATCTGATGACTGAAACACAGCTATACAATGTCTAAATTCATTTCCTTCAATTAGAATGTCATACTTAAAGTTTGTTTTAATTTTTTGCCATGTTTAGTATAATAACACTAACTTCTTACATTTATCAAAATAGTTACAAGGGGGTGGGCAGGGCTGAGTTAAGGGGTCTGTCCAGAGATGGCTATGGACTTAGAAAGTTATTTTAGGCACCATGTCTGCTGATGGTAGAGCCATGTTCTGGACCAATTGGTTGGTTGGCCTGAGGTGTCCTAGCACTGAAACTTACAGGCTGTTGAGGAGCCCAAAGTATCTGCCTCTGACTCCAGCCAGAGTTCACATAGGCCCCTGCTGTGTCTGCCATCAGCTTTTATGACTCCAGAGAGAGCTACAGTTGCCTCCCTGCCTCTCCAGGAGACCCTCCAAGACAGGCATTGTGACAAAATGAAAAAAAATTTCAACTTGGGGAAAACAAGATTTGATGTCTGGATCCCAAGTCAGAGGCAAGCCTACCAAGCTTGAAGCTTTGCTCTTCAGAACACAGGCACAAGTCACACCTAACAAGAAATAAACACAAACAACCCAACCAAAATTTCCCTCCAAGGGCAAAAACCAAAAGGAAGAAGTACAATCCTAAAGCCTGAGAAAAGGAGACCTCAAGTGGAGCAAGTCAGAAGAAAGTGATGAAAAGACAGAGAAGTATAGTACAAATGAAAGAGCAAGCCAGAAACTCAAAAGACCAAATAAATGAAGAGGAAATAACCAATCTCCCTGAAAGATAATTCAGAATAATGAGAGTAAAGGTGTTCTGAAGACTTGAAAATAGAATGGAGAAAATGCAAGAAGCATTTAACACAGTTAATCCAATCACCAAGGACATAGAAGAAATAAAGAATAAGCAAACAGAAATGAACAACACAATTACTGAAATTAAAAATACGATAGAAGTAACCAATAGCAGAATAACTGACAGAGAAACAGATAAGTCAGCTGTAGGATAGAGTGGTGGAAATAACTACTGAAGGGCAGAATAAAGGGAAAGCAATGAAAGGTCGAGGATTGCCTCAGAGACTTTTGGGACAATATTAAACAAATCAACATTTGAGTTATAAGGGTCCCAGAGGAAGGGAAAAAAAAAAAAAGGTGCTGAGAAAATTTTTGAAGAAATTAGAGTTGAATCCCCCACATGGGAAAGGAAATAGTCAATCAAGTCCAAGAAGCACAGAGAGTCCCATATAGGATAAACCCAAGGAGAAACACACTGATACACATATTAATCAAGCTAACAGAGATTAAACAGAAAGAAAGAATATTAAATGCAGCAAGGTAAAAACAACAAGTAACATACAAGAGAAAACCCATGCAATTAATAGTTTATCTTTCAGCAGAAACTCTGTAGATCAGAAGGGAATGGCAGGCTATATTTAAAGTACTGAAAGAGAAAAATCTACAACCAAGATCTTATTCAAAATTGATTAAGTCAAAAGCTTTACAGACAAGATGAAATTAAGAGAATTCAGCACCACTAAACCAGCCCTGAAACAAGTAATAAAGGTACTTTACATAGCCAGTAAATACAAGAGAAAGGAAAGAAAGAAAACCTACAAAAACAAACTCAAAAATAATCAAGAAAATGTCAATAAGAACATATGTATCAATAATTAGCTTAAATGCAAATGGATTAAATGCACTAACCAAAAGATACACACTGACTGAATGGATACAAAAACATGACCTATTTGTATGCTTCCTCCATAAGACCCACTTCAGACCTAGAGACACATAGACAGAAAGTAAAAGGATGGAAAAAGATATTCCATGTGAATGGAAACCAAAAGAAAGCCAGAGGGCAATCCTTATTTCAGAAAAAAAAAATAGACTTTAAAATAAAGAATATTATAAGAGGCAAAGAAGGACACTACATAATGATCAAGGGATCAATCCAAGAAGAAGACATAATAATTGTAAATATTTATGCACCTAACATAGGTGCATCCAAATACATAAGGCAAACACTAACAGGCATAAGACAGAAAATCTACAGCAACATAATAATAGTAGGGGACTTTAACACGCCACTTACACCAAAGCAAAGATTATCAAAACACAGAATCAATAAGGAAACTCAAAACTTAAATGAAACATTAGACCAAATGGATCTAATTGATGTCTTCAGGACTTTCGCTCCAAATGCAGAATACACTTTCTTCTCATTGCACATGGAATATTTTCCAGGATAGTAGACCATATCTTGGGCCACAACTCAAGCCTCAGTAAATTTAAGAAAATTGAAATTGCATCAGCTGTTTTCTCTGACCACAATGCTATGAGACTAGATATCAAGTATAGGGGGAAAAACTACAAAAACACAAACTCAGGGAGACTAAACAATATGTTACTAAATAAGAAAGAGGGTACTGAAGAAATTCTTCAAGAGATGGGAATACCAGACCACCTGACCTGCCTCCTGAGAAATCTGTATGCAGGTCAGGAAGCAACAGATAGAACTGGACATGGAACAATGGACTGGTTCCAAACTGGGAAAGGAGTATGTCAAGGCTGTATATTATCACCCTGCTTATTTAACTTATATGCAGATTATATCATGAGAAATTCTGGGCTGGATGATGTACAAGCTGGAATCAGGATTGCCAGGAGAAATATCAATAACCTCAGATATGCAGATGATACCACCCTTATGGCAGAAAGTAAAGTAAAACTAAACAGCCTCTTGATGAAAGTGAAAGAAGAGAGTGGAAAAAGTTGGATTAAAACTCAACATTCAGAAAACTAAGATCATGGCATCCAGTCCCATCACTTCATGATAAATAGATGGGGAAACAGTGGAAACAGCAACAGACTTTATATTTTAGGCTCCAAAATCACTGTGGAAGGGGACTGCAGCCATGAAATTAAAAGACGCTTGCTCCTTGGAGGAAGAGTTATGACTGACCTAGACAGCATATTAAAGAGCAGAGACATTATTTTGCCTAAAAGTTCTGTCTAGTCAAAGCTATGGTTTTTCCAGTAGTCATGTATGTGATGATTGGACCATAAAGAAAGCTGAGCACTGAAGAACTGAGGCTTTTGAACTGTGGTGTTGGAGAAGACTCTTGAGAGTCCCTTGGATTGAAAGAAGATCCACCCATTCTTAAGGAAATCACTCCTGAATATCCATTGGAGGAACTTATGCCGAAACAGAAACTCCAACACTTTGGCCAACTGATGTGAAGAACTGACTGATTTGAAAAAAAAAAAAAAACACACTGATGCTGGGAAAGATTGAAGGTGGGAGGACAAGGGGATGACAGAGGATGAGATGGTTGGATGGCATCACTGATTCAATGGACATGAGTTTGAGTAAACTCTGGGAGTTGGTGATGGACAGGGAGGCCTGGCATGCTGAAGTCCATGGGACTGCAGAGTTGGACACGACTGAGTGACAGAACTGAACTGAACTACTAAAGAAATAATAAAGGAATTCGAAAGATTCCTAGAAACAAATAACAATGAAAGCATGACAACCCAAAACCTATGGGATTCAGCAAAAGAAGTTCTAAGAGGGACGTTTACAGCAATACAATCATATATCAAGCAACAAGAAAAGCATCAGATAGGCAAGCTAACTCTACATATAAAGCAGCTGGAAAAAGAAGAACAAAAAAACCTCAAAGTCAGCAGAAGGAAGTAAATCATAAAGATCAGAAGAAAACAAATGAAAAAGAATGAAGGAAACAATAGCAAAGATTGATAAAACTAAAAGCTGGTTCTTTGAGAAGATAAACAAAATTGGCAAACCACTAGCCAGACTCATCAAGAAAAAAAGGGAGAAAAATCAAATCAACAAAATTAGAAATGAAAAAGGAGAGGTTATAACAGACAACACAGAAATACAAAGGATCATGAGAGAATATTGTGAGCAACTATATGCTAATAAAGTGGACAATATAGAGGAAACAGATTCTTAGAAAAGGTCAAGCTGCCAAGACTGAACCAGGAAGAAATAGAAATTATGAACAACTGAATTACAAACACTGAAATCAAAACTGTAATCAAAAATCTCCCCAAAAAACAAAAGCCCAGGGCCAAATGGCTTCACAGGGGAAGTCTATCAAACATCTAGAGAAGAGTTAATGCCCATTTTTCTGAAACCCTCCCAAAAAATTGCACAGAAAGGAGCACTTCCAAACTCATTATGTGAGGCCACAATCATTCTGATGCCACAACCAGGCAAAGACAATATGAAAAAAAGAAAATTACAGGCCAACATCACTGATGAGCATAGAAGCAAAAATATTCAACACAATTCTAGGAAACAGAATTCAATTCAGTTCAGTTGCTCAGTCGTGTATGACTCTGTGACCCCGTGAATCACAGCACCCCCGGCCCCTCTGTCCATCACCAACTCCTGGAGTTCACCCAAACTTATGTCCATCGAGTCAGTAATGCCATCTAGCCATCTCATCCTCTGTCATCCCCTTCTCCTCCTGCCCCCAATCCCTCCCAGCATCAGGGTCTTTTCCAATGAGTCAAGTCTTCGCATGAGGTGGCCAAAATATTGGAGTTTCAGCTTCAACATCGGTCCTTCCAGTGGACACCTAGGACTGATCTCTTTTAGGAGGGACTGATTGGATCTCCTCGCAGTCCAAGGGACTCTCAAGAGTCTTCTCCAACACCACAGTTCAAAAGCACCAATTCTTCAGTGCTCAGCTTTCTTCACAGTCCAACTCTCACATCCATACATGACTACTGGAAAAACCATAGCCTTGACTAGGTGGACCTTCAACAACACATTAAAAAGCTCATACACCGTAATCAAGTTGGGTTTATTTTAGGGATGCAAAGATTCTTCAATATATGCAAATCAATCAACATGATTGATACGAACAAACTGCAAGATAAAAACCATACGATTATCTCAATTGATGTAGAAAAAGCCTTCAACAAAATTCAGCACCCATTTATGATGAAAACTCTTCAAAAAATGGGCATAGAAGGAACCTATCTCAACATAGTAAAGGCCATATATGAAAAGCCCACAGCAAACATTATTCTCAATGGTTAAAAACTAAAAGCATTCCCTGTACGATCAGGAACAAGAGAAGGGTGTCTACTCTCACCAATATTATTTACTATAGTTTTGAAAGTCCTAGCTATGGTGATTAGAAAAGAAAAAGAAATAAAAGGAATCCAGATTGGAAAAGAAGTAAAAATCTCACTGTTTGCAGATGATGTGATACTTACTATACATAGAAAACCCAAAAGAAACTATCAGAAAAGTACTAGAGCAGACTTGGGATACAAGGTCAATACACAGAAATCACTTGCATTCATATATACTAACAATGAAAAATCAGAAAGAAAAATTAAGAAATCAATACCATTCTCCATTACAACAAAAATAATAAAATATCTAGGAATAAACCTACCTAAGGAGACAAAAACCTGTATACAGAAAACTATAAGACACTGATGAAATAAATCAAAAATGATATAAACAGATGGACAGATATTCCATGTTCCTGGGTAGGAAGAATCAATTTTGTGACAATGACTATACTACCAAATGCAATCTACAGAATCAATGAGATCCCTATCAAATTACCAATGGCATTTTTCACAGAACTAGAATAAAAAATTTCACAATTCATATGGAAACACAAAAGACCCCAAATAGCCAAAGGAGTCTTAAGAAAGAAGAATAGAGCTGGAGGAATCAACCTTCCTGACTTCAGATTGTACTACAAAGCTACAGTCATCAAGACAGTATGGTAGTGGCACAAAAACAGAAATATAGACCAATGGAACAAGATAGAGAACTCAGACACAAACCCATGCACCTATGGGTGCCTTATTTCTGACAAAGGAGACAAGAATATACAATGGGGCAAAGACAGCCTCTTCAATAGTGGTGCTGGTAAAACTGGACAGCTATATGCAAAAGAATGAAATTAGATCACTACCTAATGCCATACACAAAGATAAACTCAATATGGATTAAAAACCTAAATGTAAGACCAGAAACTATTAAACTCTTAGAGGAAAGCATGAGCAGAACAGTTGATGACATAAATCAAAGCAAGATCTTCTGTGACCCACCTCCTAGAATAATGGAAATAAAAACAAAAATAAACAAGTGGGACTTAATTAAACTTAAAATATTTTGGACAGGAAAGGAAACTACAAACAAGGTGAAAAGACAACCCTCAGAATGGGAGAAAATAATAGCAAAGGAAACAATGACAAAGAATTAATTTCCAAAATATATAAACAGCTCATACAACTCAATACCAGAAAAGCAACCAACCCATTCAAAAAGTGGGAAAGGAACCTGAAGAGACATTTCTTCAAAGAAGACATACAGATGGCTAACAAACACATGCAAAGATGCTGAACATCACTCATTATTGGAGACATGAAAATCAAAACTACAATGAGATACCACATTACACCAGTCAGAATGCCCATCATCAAAATGTCTACAAACAAGAAATGCTGGAGAAGGTGTGGGGAAAAATGGAACACTCTTGCATTGCTGGTGGGAATGTAAACTGATACAGCCACTATGGAAGATTGTATGGAGATTCCTTGAAAAGCTAGTAATAAAACCACCATATGACCCAGCAATCGCACTCCTAGGCATATACCCTGAGAAAACCAAAATTGAAAAAGACACATGTACCCCAAGGTTCATTACAGCACTATTTACAATAGCTAGAAAATGGAAGCAACCTAGATGACCATCGACAGATGATTGGATAAAGAAGCTGTAGTACATATATACAATGGAATACTACTCAGCCATAAAGAGGAACACATTTGAATCCATTCTACTGAGGTGGACAAACCTAGAGCCTATTATACAGAGTGAAGTAAGTCACCAAGAGAAATATAAATATTGTATACTGACACATAGATATGGAATCTTAAGAGATGGCACTGATGAATTTATTTTCAGGACAGTGATGGAAAATCAGACATAGAGAACAGAGCTATGGACATGGGTGGAGGAGAGGAGGGAGAAGGGGAGATGTATGGAGAGAGTAACATAGAAATTTACAATACCATATGTAAAATAGATAGCCAATGGGAATTTTATGTATGACTCAGGGAACTGAACCAGGGACTCTGTGACAGGCTGAAGAGTGAGATGGGGAGGGAGATGGGAGGGAGGTCCAGGAGGGAAGGGATATGGGCATACTTATGGCTGATTCTTATTGATGTATGACAGAAAACCACAAAATTCTGTAAAGCAATTATCCTTTAATTAAAACAAAAATTAAAAAGATTAGGTGGCAGCTATTGCTGTCTGGGAACACATGAATAACCAGACATCTTTAAGAACATTCTTGAGTTTCAGTATTGTAAAGTGTTCTGTGAGGAATAAATGGATTCAGTCCTTGCCCTAAAAAACTTGACAGTATCATTGAAAAATAATATTCAATACATGAAAAGTATAAATTTCATAGAAGAATAAAATAAATTAAACTTTAAAAAACATCTATAAGGGTAACAATAATTTCATTCCCAAATACTAACCATTAAAACAAACAAAAAAAAACCCTAAATATTATTTTTTCTTTTGTGATGTGACAGTTTTCAACAATTTCATTGTGCTGAAATAGAATGTATTTAGAATAGTTCTTTGTTTTATAAAAATGGAAAATTTTGTCTTTTAGCACTTAACTTTTAAATCTGTGTTTGATTAGAATAATGACACATTTCCTGTATTTTAAAAAATCCTATTTAGAGGAAGTAAAAAATTTTATATATGTACACAACACCACCACAGAATGAGCACAAAATCTTTGCTTTACTAAAAGAAGCTAGTTGAGCAAATTATAGTCAGCAAAGTTCCCTGAGCATTTGTTCTGACTCTCACCACACTGTGAATTCAATTAAAACTGCCCTGTGGGATTTCTTAACCAGCCGTTTGTCATTTTCTCTATTTTGTTTCTGTTAAACATTTCAGAAATGTATGTTATCTTCCCAAGTTGGATATGTAAGCTTCTTGCCCCGAGTCACCAACCATATCCTATCACCATTTGCTTTCCCCCTGATGTTTGTATATGTAACAGACACACAATGAGTATTAAGGAACTTCAAGGGTCAAGCTGAATTAAAATTGTATTTTAACGACTTAAACCATAGTTCTATATCTGAGTAAAAGTAGGAACATGCTTCCCTGACACTACTCCACTTCTTCAATTCTTAAAGTCTGCTTTGGCTTTAATTGAACTGGATCATTTCTTCCTATTAAAGAAAAAAAAAAACAGAAGCTTCCTACCCTAGGAAGATCAGAAGATTAAAAACCACAATGTAAAAGCAGCATAAATGGGCCACAAGCCCATTTTTCTCAAATAAAAGGAAAGTTTCTTTTAGCAGATTTTCTCTAACTTTTTATTGGCTTATAAATAATATCAGGTTGGTTCTTCTTCCTCAGTTTTTGTCTCCTTGTGGCAAAGAGTTGAAACAACACACCAGTTATATCTCAAGCAGGCAGGATGTATTGGTCAAGCAACAAGCAGTACACTCTGTAGGCCTGAGAGTAGAACAGCCCCTGCAGGAGTGGCCCTGTCATTTTGACTTCTCTCCTCCCTTGTTCCCTCCCCTGAGCAGGTTCCTGGGGCCTGACTGATTACACTCTATGCAAATAGGGGAAGGTACATACATACACCCAAAACCAATCAGGGAAGAGGGTATGTTTTCAGAGAAGGGAGCCTGTTGGGTGCCTTTTCTGCCAGAGGTTCCAACTTAGGGCCATGGCTTCCCCTTTTCATAGGCCTTTCTGTTTTTTTTCTTCTAGTCACTGCTTCTTCTGACCACCATTTTGGACCCTGTTTCCTTATCCTAACTATCTAACCATAATAACCCCCGAATAACTAAGAGTTTTAACTGGAGCAAGGCAGTCTAAGAGTGTTTCACTGAATTTTTTCTACTTGAAGAGGAGAGCTGGGTTCTGGGGTGGTGCTGTTGTACAGGAAAACCTCATCACTTTCAGCCTATAGTTAAAGCAGAGTCTCGATTACTCCCTGAGAGGTATGGTTGCCTTCCCACTGGTGCTCCGAGGACGTCAGTGAGTGGGTATGTGCTGACCTACATGTGGCAATCATTTTAGTGTGGGCACTTCTCTCTCCACTCTCAGCACTGTCCTGGCTCAAGTGTCTGTCAATGTCAAAAGGTCTATATTTGAGTGTATCTAGACATTCCAGCAAGTGCATTCTCCTGCCAAACATCAAAAGTTTGACTGAGGGCAAAAAAAGTAAAAAAGTGTCACAAAGTATGGCACACATCCATTTCTTTACACCTACAGTTCACCTCTGGCTGTTGTTTAATGGTTTTCTTCAGTAGCATGCTTGTATTTCTTTCTTTTTTTCAGTTCAGTTGAGTTCAGTCACTCAGTCATGTGTGACTCTTTGCGACCCCATGAATCGCAGCATGCCAGGCCTCCCTGTCCATCACCAACTCCCGGAGTTCACTCAGACTCACGACCATTGAGTCGGTGATGCCATCCAGCCATCTCATCCTCTGTCGTCCCCTTCTCCTCCTGCCCCCAATCCCTCCCAGCATCAGAGTCTTTTCCAAAGAGTCAACTCTTCACATGAGGTGGCCAAAGTACTGGAGTTTCAGCTTTAGCATCATTCCTTCCAAAGAAATCCCAGGGCTGATCTCCTTCAGAATGGACTGGTTGGATTTCCTTGCAGTCCAAGGGACTGTCAAGAGTCTTCTCCAACACCACAGTTCAAAAACATCCATTTTTCAGTGCTCAGCTTTCTTCACAGTCCAACTCTCACATACATACATGACCACTGGAAAAACCATAGCCTTGACTAGACGGACCTTTGTTGACAATGTCTCTGCTTTTCAATATGCTATCTAGGTTCGTCATAACTTTTCTTCCAAGGAGTAAGCATCTTTTAATTTCATGGCTGCAGTCACCATCTGCAGTGATTTTGGAGCCCACAAAGATAAATTCTGACACTGTTTCCACTGTTTCCCTATCTATTTCCCATGAAGTGACGGGACCAGATGCCATGATCTTCATTTTCTGAATGTTGAGCTTTAAGCCAACTTTTAGTGTATCTATTATAGGTTTTTGATTTGTGGTTTTCATGGGTTCATATGTATTTTCTTGTAACTGTAACTATTTGCTTTAAATTGAGAGTCATGTAAGTTCAAACACATTCTGAAAAATCTACGTTTTTTGTTCCCCTCCCCTAATGTTTGTGTTTTAGATGTCATCTTGGTGATTTTCACATTTATCTCATCACTATTTATAATAGTTACAGTTTATTTTAGCATTCTTTTGTCTTTTATTTTCATACTTGGTTTAAGCACTTGATACTCAGTTCTTACTATATGTTGGCCTTTCCTAGTTGGATTTTCCCTTTCCTATAAATTCTTACCTATTTTACAATTAGAGAAGACTCTTTTAAGGGTAGGTTTAGTATTAATGAATTATTTAGTTTTTGCCTGTCAGAGTAATTCTTAATCTCTGCTTCATGATAATCTTTCTGGGTAGATTATTCTAAGGTCTAGGTTTTTCCCTTTTAGCACTTTGAATACATCATGCCACTGCCTTCTGGCCTGCAATGTTTCTGAAGACAAATCAGCTGATACTCTTACAGGGGTTCCCTTATATGTGCTTCCTTTTTTTATTCTTGTTGCTGTTAGAATTCCTTCTTTAACTTTTCCTACTTTAATTATGACATGTCTTATTGTGGGTCTGCTTGGATTCATTGTGTCTGGAACCTTCTGCTCTTTCTGTACCTGGATATGTATCCTTGTTCAGATTCAGGAGGTTTTCAGCATACTTTCCTCAAATACATATTGATCTCCTTTTCTCTCTCTCCTCCTCTGTAACCCATACAATGCGAATATTAGTATTTTTAATGTTATCCTAGAAGTCTCTTAAACTGTTTTCATTTTTTAGAATTTCCTTTTCTGATTGCTATTCTGATTGATTTTCATTATTTTACTTTCCAGATAATTGATGCATTCTTCTGTATCATCTAGTCTGCTGTTCTATTTCTTCTACTGTGTTTGCTTTTTTTTTTTTTTTTTTAATTTCACTTGTTAAATTCTTTATTTCTGATTAGGTCTTTTTTATATTTCCTAGATCCTTGTTCAGAGAAGGCAACGGCACCCCACTCCAGTACTCGTGCCTGGAAAATCCCATAGATGGAGGAGCCTGGTGGGCTGCAGTCCATGGGGTCGCTAAGATTCAGACACGACCAAGCGACTTCACTTTCACTTTTCACTTTCATGCACTGGAGAAGGAAATGGCAACCTACTCCAGTGTTCTTGCCTGGAGAATCCCAGGGACGGGGGAGCCTGGTGGGCTGCCATCTATGAGGTCACACAGAGTCGGACATGACTGAAGCGACTTAGCAGCAGCAACAGCAGCAGCTCCTTGTTAAAACTTTCACTGTGTTCATCTATTATTTCCCCTAATTCAGTTAAAATTTTCATTTCCAATGCTTTGACTCTTTTATCTAGTAAACTGTTTGTTTCTATTTGCTTAATTTGCCTGGAATCAAGTAAAAGTACCAAAATAAAGCTAAAGCATGTGATGTTTTAAAAATCATCACAAAAATAATGGTAAGAGTATATCATTTTTAAACCACCAGGAAGAAAATGAAATAATAAAAAAAATCTGATGAAGCGTTAGTAATAAGAATGCTAACTGAATTAACAATTTTTAGGTTTCAATGCATATATTAAAGTGATAAAAGTTTGAAAATTGACAAGTTAAACATCCAAGTTAAAAATTTCTCAAGAATTTGGAGGAGAAAATTCCCCAGCAAGATAGTTCAAAGAGAGTAGGAAGGAAATAGATAAAAGTATTAATAAAATGACCTCAAAAGACATTCTCTAAAAAAGAAAACTAATAGCATCAAAAACCTCTGAAAAGAATTATCAAGGAAAAATACAATTAATGAATGTTAGAAATGAAACAGCCATTAAAAACCGGCAATTAAATGTTAAAAGAATTTTATACCAAATTGTTAAAAATATTAGATGAAACAAATTATTTTTAAAAGTGAAACTTACTAAAATTGAAGAATGAAACAGAAGAATGTGAATAGTTCCATAACTGAAATTAAACTAAAATTTTTAAACTGTCTCATAAAAGAACATTTCAGACTCAGTTGGCTAGATGGAAAAAATCTGCCTAAACATTAGAGGAAAAAACACCATTAATCTTATACAAACTCCTCCAAAGGAGAACAGGAAGAAGAGAGAACATTCCTCAACTCATCAATATTTTTTTAGACCAAAACAACCCAGGTAGCAATATATAAAAAGAACATTATGAGAAAGGAAAAACACAGGCCAAGAACCTTCCTGAACATGGATGAACAAAATCTACAATGTAATAATAACAAACAAATGAAGATCATGGCATCTGGTCCCATCACTTCATGGGAAATAGATGGGGAAACAGTGGAAACACTGTCAGACTTTAATTTTTAGGCTCCAAAATCACTTCAGATGGTGACTGCAGCCATGAAATTAAAAGATGCTTACTCCTTGGAAGGAAAGTTATGACCAACCTAGATAGCATATTGAAAAACAGAGATTACTTTGCCAACAAAGGTCTGTCAAGTCAAGGCTATGGTTTTTCCAGTGGTGATGTATGGATGTGACAGTTGGACGGTGAAGAAAGCTGAGCGCTGAAGGATTGACGCTTTTGAACTGTGGTGTTGGAGAAGACTCTTGAGAGTCCCTTGGACTGCAAGGAAATCCAACCAGTCTGCTCTAAAGGAGATCAGCCTTGGGTGTTCTTTGGAAGGAATGATGCTAAAGCTGAAACTCCAATACTTTGGCCACCTCATGTGAAGAGTTGACTCATTGGAAAAGACTCTGATGCTGGGAGGGATTGGGGGCAGGAGGAGAAGGGGACGACAGAGGATGAGATGTCTGGATGGCATCACGGACTCGATGGACATGAGTTTGAGTGAACTCCGGGAGATGGTGATGGACAGGGAGGCCTGGCGTACTGGGATTCATGGGGTCGCAAGGATTCAGACAAGACTGAGTGACTGAACTGAACTGAAACTCTGTGAAACATTAAAAGAATGATATAAAACAATCTGAGTTGATTCTAAGGAAGATAAGGTAGGCTTAACATTTAAAATTAAATCCATGTAATATTTCATATTAATAAAATAAAGGAGAAAAAGTTTTCTCAGTAGAGATAATAAGAAAAGCATTTGATAAAAGGTATCGCTCATTTATGACAGAAACTCTCAGGAAACTAGGAATACAGTTGCCCTGTGTTCCAAGACCCCACAGATACCAAAATACATGGATGCTCACATCCCTTTTATAAAATGGTGCAGTTTATATCATATGCACATCCTCTCATATACAATAAATCATCTCTAGATTACTTAAAATGCCTAATACAATATGAATGCAATGTAAATAACTGTAGCCCGCAAGGCTCCTCTGTCCATGGGATTCTCCAGACAAGAATACTGGAGTGGGTTGCTATTTCCTTCTCCAGGGAATCTTCCCGACCCAGGGATCAAACCCAGGTCTCCTGCATTGCAGGCAGACGCCTTACCATCTGAGCCACCAGGGAAGTCCCAAAATACAATTTAAATGTTATGTAAATCTTTACTAGCATTCAATAAATTCAAGATTTGCTTCTTGGAAATTTCTGGACTTTTCTTTCCCAAGTATTTTTTTTTAATTTATATTTTTATTGAAGGATAATTGCTTTACAGAATTTTGTGGTTTTCTGTCAAACCTCAACATGAATCAGACATCAGTTCAGTTCAGTTCAGTCACTCAGTCGTGTCCGACTCTTTGCAACCCCGTGAATCGCAGCACACCAGGCCTCCCTTGTCCATCACCAACTCCCGGAGTTCACTCAAACTCATGTCCATCGAGTCCGTGATGCCATCCAGCCTTCTCATCCTCTGTCGCCCCCTTCTCCTCCTGCCCCCAATCCCTCCTGGCATCAGAGTCTTTTCAAATGAGTCAACTCTTCGCATGAGGTGGCCAAAGTACTGGAGTTTCAGCTTTAGCATCATTCCTTCCAAAGAACACCCAGGGCTGATCTCCTTTAGAATGGACTGGTTGGATTTCCTTGCAGTCCAAGGGACTGTCAAGAGTCTTCTCCAACACCACAGTTCAAAAACATCCATTTTTCGGTGCTCAGCTTTCTTCACAGTCCAACTCTCGCATCCATACATGACCACTGGAAAAACCATAGCCTTGACTAAACGGACCTTTTCTGGCAAAGTAATGTCTCTGCTTTTCAATATGCTATCTAGGTTGGTCATAACTTTTCTTCCAAGGAGTAAGCGTCTTTTAATTTCATGGCTGCAGTCACCATCTGCAGTGATTTTGGAGCCCAAAAAGATAAAGTCTGACACTGTTAACACTGTTTCCCCATCTATTTCCCATGAAGTGATGGGACCAGATGCCATGATCTTCGTTTTCTGAATGTTGAGCTTTAAGCCAACTTTTTTCACTCTCCTCTTTCACTTTCATCAAGAGGCTTTTTAGTTCCTCTTCACTCAGACATAGGTATACATAGATCCCCTCCCTTTTGAACCTCCCTCCCATCTCCCTCCCCCCCAGCCCTCTAGGTTGATACAGAGCCACTGTTTGAGTTTTCTGAAAAATATAGCAAATTCCTGTTGGCTATCTATTTTACATATGGTAATGTAAGCTTCCATGTTACTCTTTCCATACATCTCAGCCTCTCCTCCCCTCTCCCCATGTCCATAGGTATATTCTCTATGTCTGTTTCTCCATTGCTGCCCTGTAAATATTCTTCAGTGCCATTTTTCTAGATTCGGTATATATGCTTTAGAATACGGTATTTTTCTCTTTCTGACTTCACTCTGTATAATAGGCTCTAAGTTCATCCACCTCATTAGAAGTGACTCAAATATGTTCCTTTTTACGGCTGAGTAATATTTCATTGTGTATATGTGCAACAACTTCTTTATCCAGTCATCTGTCTCCCAGGTATTTTTGATCCACAGACTCAACCAACTGTGGATGCAAAACCCATGGATTTGGAGGGCTGACTATACAAGGGAACTTGCTTAATCTGATAAAAGGGTGAAATATTTGTCCTTGTTAGTTTGGAAATGAGGAAACAATGTCATTATAACCAATCCATCCATTTCACAAGTATTCCTGTTAAGTCTAGAAGTTATTGAACAAACAAGACAAACGAGATTAGAGAAGAAATAAAACTGCTGTTATTCATGATGACATGATTGTATGCATAAACATTTAAAATAGGGCAGATAAACAATTAGAAATAATAAATTCTATATGGCTGCTGGATACAAAATCAACATATGAAAATCAATTGTTTTCTCCAATCACAAACACAGAATACACCTGTAAAGATGCTTTTAAAAATACTTTCATGATAGTGGCATAGAAATAAACACACAGACCAACAGAACCAAATGGAGAATCCAGAATCAAACTTCCACATATATAGTTAACTAACATTTTCATAAGGAGGTTAGAAATTAGCAGTGGGGAAAGGATAGTCTCCTCAACGAATGATGTTGGGAAAACTGAATAAACACATTCAGAAGATAAAACCAGATCCCTATCACATGCCACTCAGAAACATTAACTCAAAATGTGTCAAAGACTTAAATATAAGACCTGAAACCACAGAACTCCTAGAAGAAAACATAGGGAAGAAGCTCCTCATCACTTGCCTTGGCAATGATTTTATAGACATGAAACAAAAAGCACCAAAAAAGGTGTGGGGGAAATCAACCGGTGAGACTACATCAAACTTAAAAGCTATTGCACAGCAAAAATCACAAGTCAACCTACAGGGGAAAAAATTGCAAACCATGTGTCAGATAAGGGGTTCATGTCCAAAATTTATAAAGAACTCATACAACTTAATAACAAAAATCCAATTTTTTAAATGGACATAAGAACTAAATACACATTTCTCCAAAGAAGACATATGTGGCTAAAGGTATATAAGAAGGGGCTCAGCATCACTAATTATCAGAGAAATTCAAATAAAAACTACAACTGGATATCACATAAAACTTCTAAAAATGGTGATCATCAAGACCTACAAGAGATAAGTGATGGAGAGGCTGTGGAGAAAAAGGAACCTCCTACACTGCTGGTGTGTCAGGAAATATTTAACAGGAGGATTCCTATGTGCTGTTTCTCACAAGTCCTTTGTTTCTTTTTAAGTGGAACAGCATGCTGTTCCCAAGAACTGAGGTCATTATGTGAGACAGGCTTGAATCTCCTTTAGTAAACATTCTCTTTACAACAAAACTGCTTAGTCTTGATCACCTTTCTTGAGATATGGATTGTCTCCTGACCTTGTGACCATTATTAATCTCTTGTTCCCTTGGTACCAGTTGCTGTACATTTGGTTTTCTGATCTTTAGCATTGTATAAAGAAAATTCTTGTACCACAGCCTTTATATACTCACAGAGAAATCATTAAAACACCTTTGCTTCATCAGAGCTTGGGTCCCCATATTTGTCTGTCTGTCTGTCTCTCTCTCCTCCTCTCTCCCTCCCTCCCTCCAGCTCTCTCTTTCACTTTCTTATAGTCAACTCTGGACCGCCAGGTCCCAGTCCATTAAAAGACCCCAACAAGTGGCACCCAAACAGGGTCACTGGAATACATGGCATTTCGAACAGAGAGACTCAAGACCTTTTGAGGTCGGGACCTATTGAGGTTGGACAGTACTAAGACACGGGTTATATGGCTAGAAAGCCCCATCATGTCTCTACTTTACTTCACCATTTGTTTAAAGCTCAGGGATTTTTGGTTTCGCACCAATGAATAGAGGCTTGCTTTCAAACAATGGTTAAATGTAATCCTTGGTTCCCTGATAAATGCAGTTTTGATTTAGAAACTTGGCACTGGGTCAAAGACAATGTTGAATGAGCCGCCAAGTAAGGAAAAAATATTCCAATTTATTTCTAGCCCTCACGATATTCAACAACAGACAGAACATTTATTGCATGAACATGAATTAGATGATAAAACTTTACAAAAGGCACAATTAGAAAAACATAAAATATTTCCAATTTTTCTTACTCGCCCTGCCCCAGCTGCTCCAAGTGCTCCTCCTCTGCTAACAGGCGCAACTCCAAAAGTCTCCTTTGTTAGAAGCTAATGAAAATTATACTAAATTTTTAGTGAGATTAGAAACTGATATTTCCCATACTATAATCAGAGAAGAAACCAAGAAACAGCTAGAGAAATTACTTGCTTACTTATGAGAATGCAAATCAGGAATTTCAGAGAGCTATCACTGCAATTCGTGAGACTGGGACTATTATTGGTTATTTGAAGGCTTGTCACAATCTAGAATCAGAAATTGAAAAGATGCAAATGCTAGCTGAAACAATGACTACTACCTTTAAAAAGGGAAATGAAGGATGCTTTACATGTAGAGATAAAAACCATTTAAAAAGGGACTGCCCTAAGAAGGCTAATAAAAAACCTCCACGAATTCTCCCTCGCTGCCATAGAGGAATGCATTGGGCCAAAGATTGTAAATCTAAATTTGATATTGATGGAAAACCTACTCCATGGAACTCCAAACAGGAGACCACCCCCCCCGCCCCCCGCCCCCAGGTCCCCTACCACAAAAACCAGGGGCAAATTCTATCTTTTCTTTCAAACCATCAACATCCGGCAATGCTACCATTAATATACCAACCCTAGATGATGTTTTCCTTTACCCTTAAGCAGTCCCTTCTAGAGTACCTACTGGACTTTTTGGACCCCTGCCCCCACAAACCTTCAGTCTTTTATTTGGCCGATCTAGTTTGGCTTCTAAAGGAATTACTGTTCACCCTGGAATTACTTATTCAAATTATAAAGGAGAAATTCAAATTACGATGTCATCTCAGGTTATATGGCAATTCAAAAAGGGGGATAAAATTGCTCAACTACTTCTTTTGCCTTACATTTCTATTAACTCCTCTAATAATGTACAGACAGGCGGATTCAGCAGTACAGATCAAAAACAATCATTATGGACACCATTGGTATCTGAATATGTCCAACCAAATATAAATATCAAAATTAATGGTACAAGATTTTCTAGTCTCCTCGATACTGGATCTAATATTACTATTATTTCCAAACACTTATGGCCCAAATCCTGGCCTATACAAAAAGTCCCTTGCCAAATTGCAAGAATTTCTCAAACAAAAGTATAAGAAATTTATCAAAATGTTTAGATATACCCATATGAAAGACCAAAAAGCCAGTCTACAACATTAAGACCTTATGTGATAAACGCACCCCTTAATCTAATAGGAAGGGACTTACTTATGCAATGGAAAACTCAGATATACATTCCACATTTTTCCTAAGGGCCACTGCTCATTTAACAAACAAAGCAGTTATTAAAATAACTTGGAAGAATAACGAGTCTATTTGGACAGAGAAATGGCCCGTTATGAAAGACCCAGTAAAGTCCACATTTCTGGAGTGTCTATCACTTGCATTAGAGTGTCAGGAATCTGTTTTCACTGCCCTAGAATACTGACCCTACTGCTGCTGCTGCTGCTGCTGCTAAGTCGCTTCAGTCATGTCCGATTCTGTGTGACCCCATAGACAGCAGCCCACCAGGCTCCCCCATCCCTGGGATTCTCCAGGCAAGAACACTGGAGTGGGTTGCCATTTCCTTCTCCAATGAATGAAAGTAAATTGGTTATGCCTTAAAAGCATATTTGCAAAATGTTGGTTTTAACATAAACCTCAATTTCAACTTAAATTAACTAGGTTACCATTTTTAATATCACCTAAATACAATATACTGGCCTAACAGAATGTCTTACTTCTTGACCTTGGCCATAATTACATAGGTGATCAATCTGTGATAAATCATCAAGGCATACATTTGTACTTTTCTATATATAAACTATTTCTCATTATGAAGGCTTAAAAAAAATAATCATTGGATAACCTTGGCACATATGTTAAAAAGTAAACTGACCAAATATATGTGGGTTTCTTTCTAGACACTCTGTTCTGCTCCACTGGTCTCCATCTACATGTCTGTTCTGATGGCTGTAGTACACTGTTTTGCTTTACCATCAGTCTTAAAATCAGGCACTGTTTGTAAGTCTGCACATTTTGTGTGTGGGTCTTTTCCAGAACTGTTTTATCTATTCCAGTTCTTTTGCACTTCAATATATTTTAGAATATCTCAGTTGTGTCTGACTCTTGGTGACCCCATGAACCGCAGCACGCCAGGCCTCCCTGTCAATCACCAACTCCCGGAGTTTACACAAACTCATGTCCACTGAGTCGGCGATGCCATCCAATCATCTCATCCTCTGTCATCCCCTTCTCCTCCCACCCTCAATCTTTCCCAGCATCAGGGTCTTTTCAAATGAGTCAGCTCTTCGCATCAGGTGGCCAAAGTATTGGGGTTTCAGCTTCAACATCAGTCCTTCCAATGAACACCCAGGACTGATCTTTAGGATGGACAGGTCGGATCTCCTTGCAGCCCAAGGGACTCTCAAGAGTCGTCTCCAACACCACAGTTCAAAAGCCTCAATTCTTCCCCGCTCAACTTTCTTTATAGTCCAACTCTCATATCCATATGTGACTACTGGGAAAAAACATAGCCTTGACTAGATGGACCTTTGTTAACAAAGTAATGTCTCTGTTTTTTAATATGCTGTCTAGGTTGGTCATAACTTTACTTCCAAGGAGTAAGCGTCTTTTAATTACATGGCTACATTCACTATCTGCAGTGACTTTGGAGCTCCAAAAAATAAAGTCTGACACTGTTTCAACTGTTTCCCCATCTATTTCCCATGAAGTGATGGGACCAGATACCATGATCTTAGTTTTCTGAGTGTTGAGTTTTAAGCCAACTTTTTCACTCTCCTCTTTCACTCGCATCAAGAGGCTCTTTAGGTCTTCTTCACTTTCTGCCATCAGGGTGGTGTCATCTGCATATCTGAGGTTATTGCTATTTCTCCGGGCAATCTTGATTCCAGCTTGTACTTCAGCCCAGCGTTTCTTATGATGTACTCTGTATATAAGTTAAATAGGCAGGGTGACAATATACAGCCTTGATGTACTCCTTTTCCTATTTGGAACCAGTCTGTTGTTCCATGTCCAGTTCTAACTGTTGCTTCCTGACCTGCATACAGGTTTCTCAAGATGCAGGTCATGTGGTCTGGTATTCCCATCTCTTGAAGAATTTTCTACAGTTTATTGTGATCCACACAGTCAAAGGCTTTGGCATAGTCAATAAAGCAGAAATAGATGTTCTTCTGGAACTCTCTTGTATTTTTGATGATCGATTTTGGTAATTCGATCTCTGGTTCCTCCGCCTTTTCTAAAACCAGGTTGAATATCTGGAAGTTCACAGTTCATGTATT
Source organism: Bos mutus (assembly GCF_027580195.1). Lineage (NCBI taxonomy): Eukaryota > Metazoa > Chordata > Mammalia > Artiodactyla > Bovidae > Bos > Bos mutus. The sequence continues at coordinate 1,582,831 of NC_091638.1, forward strand.
GCTGAAGCCTGGCTTAGAGAACTTTGACCATTAATTTACTAGCATATGAGTTGAGTGCAATTGTGTGGTAGTCAATGAAAACTGACTTTTTCCAGTCCTGTGGCCACTGCTGAGTTTTCCAAATTTGCTGGTATATTAAGTGCAGCACTCTCACAGCATCATCTTTTAGGATTTAAAATAGTTCAACTGGAATTCCATCACCTCCACTAGCTTTGTTCATAGTGATGCTTCCTAAGGCCACTTGACTTCATATTCCAGGATGTCTGGCTCTAGATGAGTGATCACACCATCATGATTATCTGGGTTATGAAGATCTTTTTTGTACAGTTCTTCTGTGTATTCTTGCCACCTCTTCTTAAAATCTTCTGCTTCTGTTAGGTTCATACCATTTCTGTCCTTTATCGAGCCCATCTTTGCATGAAATATTCCCTTGGTATCTCTAGTTTTCTTGAAGAGATCTCCAGTCTTTCCCATTCTATTGTTTTCTTCTGCTTCTTTTCAATAGCAAGGAGAGATAAGAAGGCCTTCCTTAGCGATCAATGCAAATAGAGGAAATGGAATATTATTCAAAAGAATACATTTGAATCAGTTCTAATGAGCTGGATGAAACTGGAGCCTATTATACAGAGTGAAGCAAGTCAGAAAGAAAAACACCAGTACAGTATACTAATGCATATATATGGAATTTAGAAAGATGGTAATGGTGACCCTATATGCAAGACAGCAAAGGAAACACAGATGTATAGAACAGTCTTTTGGACTCTGCAGGAGAAGGCAAGGGTGGAGCAACTTGGGAGAATAGCATTGAAACATGTACATTGTCATATGTGAAACAGATCGCTGATGCATGAGACAGGGTGCTCACGGCTGGTGCACTGGGATGACCCTGAGGGATGGGATGTGGAGGGAGGTTGGGAGGGGGATTCAGGATGGGGAACGCATATACACCTCTGGCTGTTTCATGTCAACATATGGCAAAAACCACTACAATATTGTAAAGTAATTAGCCTCTAATTAAAATAAATAAAAGTAAAAGACTCTGATTCTGGGAGGGATTGGGGGCAGGAGAAGAAGGGGATGACAGGGGATTAGATGGCTGGATGGCATCACTGACTCGATGGATGTGAGTCTGAGTGAACTCCAGGAGTTGGTGATGGACAGGGAGGTCTGGCGTGCATGGGGTCACAAAGAGTCGGACACGACTGAGCGACTGAACTGAACTGAACCAAAATATATAAATAAATGAATAAATTCATGTTTTACTGGTGACATGAAGTGAAGTGAAGTCACTCAGTAGTGTCCAACTCTGCGAACCCATGGACGATAGCCTATCAGGCTCCTCCATCCATGGGATTTTCCAGGCAAAAGTACTGGAGTGGGTTGCCATTTCCTTCTCCAGGGGATCTTCCCTACCCAGGGATTGAACCCAGGTCTCCCGCATTGTAGGCAGATGCCTTATCCTCTAAGCCACCAGGGAAGCCCTATTTTACTTGTAATCGCTGTTTAGTACTGTCATTGGAATTTTTGAAATAAACAATCATGCCATTTGCACAGAGAAAGTTTTACTTCTCTCTAATCTTTATGTCTTTTATTTCTTCTTCTTGTCTTAGTCCAATGGCTAGAACCTCCAGGGTAATGTTGACTAGAAGAGTATGTATAAAAACAATGCAGCATGTGAGTTACTCCAGCAGCAGGTAAAGTAAGCAACCCTGCCTGTTCCCATTCTTGGGTTGAAAACATTCCGTCTTTCACTATTCATTTTGATGTCAGCTGTAAGTTCTTCATAGGTATCACCTACCAGTGTGAGGCTGTTCTCTTCCTAGTTTGCCAAGACTTTTTACTATGAAGGAGCATTAAATTTTCTCAAATGCTTTCTCTGCATTTGTTAAGATGATCATATACTTTTCTCCCTTATGCTTTAATTTTCAAATGTTCAAAACCAAGCTTGCATTCCTCTTTATGTATCACGAGATTAAATTTGCAAATATTTTGTTAAGGAATGTCCTATTTATTTTTATCAAGGACACAGCAACACTTTCCTAATGACTGTCTGGTTCTGGTACTAGGGAAATTTTAGTCTCATAATAAGCAGAATGTGTTCCCTTCTCCTCTATTTTTTGAAAGAGGTTATATATAACTGGTATTATTTCTTCTTTAAAAAGTGCAATTCACCCCTGAAGTCACCTCAACCCAGGATTTTCTTTGTTTTGCTAACAAGCTTGTTTTATTAATGACAAAAAAAGTTTAACAAGGAACAGGGAGTAAAACCTTAAAACAATGTTAAAAGATCTGTGCATGTGGATACATACAAGGATGAAAATAATTATTATTCACTGAGATGGTTTAAAAAATTTGTAAGCGCTCAAGAGAAAGTAAAAATGTCCAAACTTCCATGACCTTGGGCTTTTATAAATTTCCTCTCAGTGAACATATATTATTTGCAACAACAACAACAACAAATAATCCAACAAATAACAGTCATAGTTTTAAGTACATGGAAGGGAATCTCCTCACACCTACTTCTAAGCCAGTAGGTTTGATGGGGTTCCTGACTTGGTGACAAGTTTAGAGCAAAGCATGTTTCACTGTGAAGATGCTATTAGCTGGTTTCACTTGTCTTCCATTTCTCACAGTCAGGGCAAAGTAACATCTGACTTTCAGGAAAGTGAAGAATACCATTTTAAACTTCAGAAAAATAAATGACCCAATCAAAAAATGGGCCAAAGAACTAAATAGACATTTCTCCAAAGAAGACATACAGATGGCTAACAAACACATGAAAAAAATGCTCAACATCACTCATTATCAGAGAAATGCATATCAAAACCACTATGAGGTACCATTTCACGCCAGTCAGAATGGCTGCAATCCAAAAGTCTACAAGCAATAAATGCTGGAGAAGGTGTGGAGAAAAGGGAACCCTCTTACACTGTTGGTGGGAATGCAAACTAGTACAACCACTATGGAGAACAGTGTGGAGATTCCTTAAAAAACTGGAAATAGAACTGCCTTATGACCCAGCAATCCCACTGCTGGGCATACACACTGAGGAAACCAGAAGGGAAAGAGACACGTGTACCCCAATGTTCATCGCAGCACTGTTTATAATAGCCAGGACATGGAAGCAACCTAGATGTCCATCAGCAGATGAATGGATAAGAAAGCTGTGGTACATATACACAATGGAGTATTTACTCAGCCATTAAAAAGAACACATTTGAATCAGTTCTAATGAGGTTGATGAAACTGGAGCCTATTATACAGAGTGAAGTAAGCCAGAAGGAAAAACACCAATACAGTATACTAACGGATATATATGGAATTTAGAAAGATGGTAACAATAACCCTGCATACGAGACAGCAAAAGAGACACAGATATATAGAACAGTCTTTTGGACTCTGTGGGAGAGGGAGAGGGTGGGATGATTTGGGAGAATGGCATTGAAACATGTATAATATCATGTATGAAACGAGTCGCCAGTCCAGATTCGATGCACAATACTGGATGCTTGGGGCTGGTGCACTGGGACGACTCAGAGGGATGGTATGGGGAGGGAGGAGGGAGGAGGGTTCAGGATGGGGAACACATGTATACCTGTGGCGGATTCATTTTGATATATGGCAAAACCAAGACAATATTGTAAAGTTAAAAAATAAAATAAAATTTAAAAATAAATAAATAAACTGAGAAAAAAATAATAATAAACTTCATGACCAGGAAAGGGGATGTGATGGTTCAGGTTTGTCAGGAATAAAGCTGTTACTGTTCAATAGTAAAGAAAAAGACGTTAGATATAAGGGCAGGGGGAATTCATGTTGAGCCTGGGACAATGGAGAATATCTTTCCAATGACTAGAGGTCATTTAGAAAATGTTGATATTAATATATTTCTAATGAGGCCATACCAACTCACTCTAAGCTCCAGTTATCATATGGAAGACGGATATAAAGAGACATTTCATAGGGTATATTTAGAAAACCACAAGAAGGTTTTGTGGTTTTACCTTTTAAAAGGTAAAAGAGTACCTTTTACGAAGGTACTCTTCGTAATTTGGTACTAGTTGAACAAATAGCCCAACTTCTCAAAATTTATTGTGTCTCTGTCTTTATTTTACCACAAGAATATCCTACCAGAAGATGGCGGAGGAGTAGGACGGGGAGAACACTTTCTCCCCCACAAATTCATCAAAAGAGCATTTAAACGTCGAGTAAATTCCACAAAACAACTTCTGAATGCCGGCAGAGGACATCAGGCACCCAGAAAAGCAACCCAACTCTTCGAAAGGAGGTAGGAAAAAATATTAAAAACAAAAAAAAAGAGACAAAAGAGGGAGGGACGGAGTTCCGTCCCGGAAGGGAATCTTAAAAGAGAGAAGTTTCAAACATCAGGAAACCTTCTCTGCGAATCTGTGCCGAGCTTTGGAAGCACAGAGGGCAACATAACAGGGAGAAAAAATAAATAAACAATTTAAAACTCGCAGATTGCGAGCCCTACGGTAACTCCCCCAGCAGAGAAGCAGCGCAGACGCCTGCATCCGCCATTAGCAAACCGGGGCTGGGCAGGGAGGCGCGGCGTGGGCTGCATCGCTGAGAGTAAGAATCTGGCCTGAATACCCTGAGCGCTATCTGAGCGAAATAATTTGGGCTAGCAAACCAGACTGTGGGATATCTACCACGCGAAAAGCCAGCCCTAACCTAAGACCACCAGGCCCGCGCACGGAACAAAGGACTGAACAGAGATAGCCGGCTGCAGACCTTCCCCCTCCGGTGACAGGCAGCCAGAGCCGGAAGGGGGCAATCGCAGCCCCAGAGAGACATTATCTATAAAATTGTAAGCAGGCTTCTTTGCTAACTAAAACTTCTTGGGGGTCTAGACGGTCAACATCTGCCTGAGAAGGTGCGCCGGTTTTACATCCAGATAACCGAGTGGCGGGGAGGCGATAAGTCGCAGCATTGGCGCTCGCCTGGGAAGAGCAAATTGGCGCTCGGACCTGGGAAGAGCAAATTGGCGCTCGGACCTGGGAAGAGCACAAAACTCAGGCCCAACTGAGTCTGCGCCTCTGAGGACTACCCGAGTGCCTGAACCTGAGCGGCTTGGACCTGGGAGGTGCATGCAGCCCAGGGCCAGCCTCGGATTGTTCCCGGCGGAACAACCTAGAGTCCGAGCAGTGTGGACAGGGAGGCTACACGCGCTGTGAGCAGGGGCAGACCTAGGGTGGCTGAGGCACTGCGAGCCCACGCCAGTATTATTTGCTTGCAGCATCCCTCCCTCCCTCCCCACAGCGCGACTGAACAAGTAAGCCTAAAAAAAAAAAAAAAAAAGTGTCCTCCACCGTGCCCTTTGAGTCAGGGCGGAAACCAGATACTGAAGAGACTAGCAAACAGAAGAAGATATAACAGAGGGAAACGCCTTGGAAGCTACAGGCAGTAGATCAAAACCCTGTGGTTACTATGGACTACGTAGGAAGGGGCCTATAGATCTTGAGAAATATAAATCTGACCAAGGAACTAGCCAAAAATGAACTGAACCCACAACACCCACACACAAAAAAAAATAAACAAAAAGTCCTAGATGTATTTTTATTATTTTTACGATCATTCTTTCTTTTTTTTAATTAAAAAAAATTTAAAGTACTCTATTGTTCCTTTAATTTTCACTTTTATAACTTATTACTTTGCAAAAAAAAAAAAAAAAAGACCTATTTTTTTTTCTTCTTCAGCAAACTTCATATATATATATTTTATAATTTTTTGACCTTGTTTTTTTGTTTGTTTGTTTTTGTTTTTTTCTTCTTTTCTTTAACATTGTATTTTTGAAATTCCAAACTCTACTCTAGATTTTTAATTTTCGCTTTTTGGTATATGTTATCAATTTTGTACCTATAGTTTTTTTATATAATTTCTGTGACTTTTTTTTTTCTTCTCTGTTTCTTTCTCTTCTTCTTTTATATAACATTGTATATCTGAAATTCCAAACTTTACTCTAAATTTTTAATTTATGCTTTTTGTTATTTGATATCAATTTTGTACCTGTATTTTCTGTATAATTTTTGTGACATTGTTCGTATTTGTTTGTTTGTTTCTCTCTTTATTTTTTCTTCTTCTTCTTTTTTTTTTTTTTAACATTGTATTTTTGAAATTCCAAACTCTACTCTAGATTTTTAATTTTTGCTTTCTGGGATTAGTTATCAATTTTGTACCTGTACTTTCTTTATAATTTTCATGACCTTGTTTGTTTTTGTTTGTTCGTTTTTTCTCTCTTTCTTTTCCTTCTTCTTTTCTTTAACATCGTATTTTTTGAAATTCCAAACTCTACTCTAGATTTTTAATTTTTGCTTTTATGTATTTGTTACCAATTTTGTACCTTTAAGGACCCAATCTTCAGGACCCATTTTTCACTAGGGAGTGAGGTTACTGGCTTGACTGCTCTCTCTCCCTTTGGACCCTCCTTTTCTCCACCAGGTCGCCTGTGTCTCCTCCCTAACCCCTCTCTACTCTACCCAACTCTGTGAATTTCTGTGTGTTCCAGACGGTGGAGAACACTTAGGAACTGATTACTGGCTGGATCTGTCTCCCTCCTTTTCATCCCCCCCTTTTATCCTTCTGGCCACCTCTGTTACCTTCCTCCTTCTTCTCTTCTCTGTATAACCCCGTGAACATCTCTGAGTGGTCCAGTTGTGGAGTGCACATAAGGAAGTGACTACTGGCTAGCCCACTCTCTCCACTATTGATTCACCTCATCTCATTTGGGTCACCTCTAACTCCCTCCTCCCTCTTCTCTTCTCCATGTAACCCTGTGAACCTCTCTGAGTGACCCTCACAGTAGAGAAACTTATCATCTTTAATGTAGATGTTTTATCAATGGTGCTGTATAGAAGGAGAAGTTTTGAAACTACTGTAAAAATAAGACCGATAATCGGAAGCAGGGGACTTAAGTCCAAACCCTGACTCCAGGAACTCCTGACTCAAGGAACATTCATTCACAGGAGCTCATCAAATGCCTCCATACCGACACTGAAACCAAGCACCACACAAGGGCCAATAAGTTCCAGGGCAAGACATACCAAGCAAATTCTCCAGCAACAAAGGAACACAGCCCTGAGCTTCAAGATACAGGCTGCCCAAAGTCACCCCAAAACTATAGACATCTCATAACTCATTACTGGACATTTCATTGCACTCCAGAGAGAAGAAATACAGCTCCACCCACCAGAACACCGACACAAGCTTCCCTAACCAGGAAACCTTGGCAAGCCACCTGTACAAACCCACACACAGCGAGGAAACACCACAATAAAGAGAACTCCACAAACTGCCAGAATACAGAAAGGACACCCCAAACTCAGCAATTTAAACAAGATGAAGGGACAGAGGAATACTCAGCAGATAAAGGAACAGGATAAATGCCCACCAAACCAAACAAAAGAGGAAGAGATAGGGAATCTACCTGATAAAGAATTCCGAATAATGATAGTGAAATTGATCCAAAATCTTGAAACTAAAATGGAATCACAGATAAATAGCCTGGAGACAAGGATTGAGAAGATGCAAGAAAGGTTTAACAAGGACCTAGAAGAAATAAAAAAGAGTCAATATATAATGAATAATGCAATAAGTGAAATTAAAAACACTCTGGAGGCAACAAATAGTAGAATAACAGAGGCAGAAGACAGGATTAGTGAATTAGAAGATAGAATGGTAGAAATAAATGAATCAGAGAGGATAAAAGAACAACGAATTAAAAGAAATGAGGACAATCTCAGAGACCTCCAGGACAATATTAAACGCTACAACATTCGAATCATAGGGGTTCCAGAAGAAGAAGACAAAAAGAAAGACCATGAGAAAATACTTGAGGAGATAATAGTTGAAAACTTCCCTAAAATGGGGAAGGAAATAATCACCCAAGTCCAAGAAACCCAGAGAGTACCAAACAGGATAAACCCAAGGAGAAACACCCCAAGACACATATTAATCAAATTAACAAAGATCAAACACAAAGAACAAATATTAAAAGCAGCAAGGGAAAACAACAAATAACACACAAGGGAATTCCCATAAGGATAACAGCTGATCTTTCAATAGAAACTCTTCAAGCCAGGAGGGAATGGCAAGACATACTTAAAATGATGAAAGAAAATAACCTACAGCCCAGATTATTGTACCCAGCAAGGATCTCATTCAAGTATGAAGGAGAAATCAAAAGCTTTTCAGACAAGCAAAAGCTGAGAGAATTCTGCACCACCAAACCAGCTCTCCAACAAATACTAAAGGATATTCTCTAGACAGGAAACACAAAAACGGTGTATAAACTCGAACCCAAAACAATAAAGTAAATGGCAACGGGAACATACTTATCAGTAATTACCTTAAACGTAAATGGGTTGAATGCCCCAACCAAAAGACAAAGACTGGCTGAATGGATACAAAAACAAGACCCCTATATATGTTGTCTACAAGAGACCCACCTCAAAACAGGGGACACATACAGACTGAAAGTGAAGGGCTGGAAAAAGATTTTCCATGCAAATAGGGACCAAAAGAAAGCAGGAGTAGCAATACTCATATCAGATAAAATAGACTTTAAAACAAAGGCTGTGAAAAGAGACAAAGAAGGTCACTACATAATGATCAAAGGATCAATCCAAGAAGAAGATATAACAATTATAAATATATATGCACCCAACACGGGAGCACCACAGTACGTAAGACAAATGCTAACAAGTATGAAAGGAGAAATTAACAATAACACAATAATAGTGGGAGACTTTAATACCCCACTTACACCTATGGATAGATCAACTAAACAGAAAATTAACAAGGAAACACAAACTTTAAACAATACAATAGACCAGTTAGACCTAATTGATATCTATAGGTCATTTCATCCCAAAACAATGAATTTCACCTTTTTCTCAAGTGCACATGGAACCTTCTCCAGGATAGATCACATCCTGGGCCATAAAGCTAGCCTTGGTAAATTCAAAAAGATAGAAATCATTCCAAGCATTTTTTCTGACCACAATGCAGTAAGATTAGATCTCAATTACAGGAGAAAAACTATTAAAAATTCCAACATATGGAGGCTGAACAACACGCTGCTGAATAACCAACAAATCACAGAAGAAATCAAAAAAGAAATCAAAATTTGCATAGAAACGAATGAAAATGAAAACACAACAACCCAAAACCTGTGGGACACGGTAAAAGCAGTCCTAAGGGGAAAGTTCATAGCAATACAGGCACACCTCAAGAAACAAGAAAAAAGTCAAATAAATAACCTAACTCTACACCTAAAGCAACTAGAAAAGGAAGAAATGAAGAACCCCAGGGTTAGTAGAAGGAAAGAAATCTTAAAAATTAGAGCAGAAATAAATGCAAAAGAAACAAAAAGAGACCATAGCAAAAATCAACAAAACCAAAAGCTGGTTCTTTGAAAGGATAAATAAAATTGACAAACCATTAGCCAGACTCATCAAGAAACAAAGGAGAAAAAAATCAAATCAATAAAATTAGAAACGAAAATGGAGAGATCACAACAGACAACACAGAAATACAAAGGATCATAAGAGACTACTATCAACAATTATATGCCAATAAAATGGACAACGTGGAAGAAATGGACAAATTCTTAGAAAAGTACAACTTTCCAAAACTGGACCAGGAAGAAATAGAAAATCTTAACAGACCCATCACAAGCATGGAAATTGAAACTGTAATCAAAAATCTTCCAGCAAACAAAAGCCCCGGTCCAGACGGCTTCACAGCTGAATTCTACAAAAATTTAGAGAAGAGCTAACACCTATCCTGCTCAAACTCTTCCAGAAAATTGCAGAGGAAGGTAAACTTCCAAACTCATTCTATGAGGCCACCATCACCCTAATACCAAAACCTGACAAAGATGCCACAAAAAAAAAAACTACAGGCCAATATCACTGATGAACATAGATGCAAAAATCCTTAACAAAATTCTAGCAATCAGAATCAACAACACATTAAAAAGATCATACACCATGATCAAGTGGGCTTTATCCCAGGGATGCAAGGATTCTTCAATATCCATAAATCAATCAATGTAATACACCACATTAACAAATTGAAAAATAAAAACCATATGATTATCTCAATAGATGCAGAGAAAGCCTTTGACAAAATTCAACATCCATTTATGATAAAAACTCTCCAGAAAGCAGGAATAGAAGGAACATACCTCAACATAATAAAAGCTATATATGACAAACCCACTGCAAACATTATCCTCAATGGTGAAAATTGAAAGCATTTCCTCTAAAGTCAGGAACAAGACAAGGGTGCCCACTTTCACCATTACTATTCAACATAGTTTTGGAAGTTTTGGCCACAGCAATCAGAGCAGAAAAAGAAATAAAAGGAATCAAAATTGGAAAAGAAGAAGTAAAACTCTCACTATTTGCAGATGACATGATCCTCTACATAGAAAACCCTAAAGAGTCCACCAGAAAATTACTAGAAATAATCAATGACTACAGTAAAGTTGCAGGATATAAAATCAACACACAGAAATCCGTTGCATTCCTATACACTAATAATGAGAAAACAGAAAGAGAAATTAAGGAAACAATTCCATTCACCATTGCAACAGAAAGAATAAAATACTTAGGAATATATCTACCTAAAGAAACTAAAGACCTATATATAGAAAACTATAAAACACTGGTGAAAGAAATCAAAGAGGACACTAATAGATGGAGAAATATACCATGTTCATGGATTGGAAGAATCAATATAGTGAAAATGAGTATACTACCCAAAGCAATTTATAGATTCAACGCAATCCCTATCAAGCTACCAACAGTATTCTTCACAGAGCTAGAACAAATAATTTCACAATTTGTATGGAAATACAAAAACCTCGAATAGCCAAAGCGATCTTGAGAAAGAAGAATGGAACTGGAGGAATCAACCTACCTGACTTCAGGTTCTACTACAAAGCCACAGTTATCAAGACAGTATGGTACTGGCACAAAGACAGAAATATTGATCAATGGAATAAAATAGAAAGCCCAGAGATAAATCCACGCACATATGGACACCTTATCTTCGACAAAAGGAGGCAAGAATATACAATGGATTAAAGACAATCTCTTTAACAAGTGGTGCTGGGAAATCTGGTCAACCACTTGTAAAAAGAATGAAACTGGACCACTTTCTAACACCATACACAAAAATAAACTCAAAATGGATTAAAGATCTAAATGTAAGATCAGAAACTATAAAACTCCTAGAGGAGAACATAGGCAAAACACTCTCTGACATACATCACAGCAGGATCCTCTATGACCCACCTCCCAGAATATTGGAAATAAAAGCAAAATAAACAAATGGGACCTAATTAACCTTAAAAGCTTCTGCACATCAAAGGAAACTATTAGCAAGGTGAAAAGACAGCCTTCAGAATGGGAGAAAATAATAGCAAATGAAGCAACCGACAAACAACTAATCTCAAAAATATACAAGCAACTCCTACAGCTCAACTCCAGAAAAATAAACGACCCAATCAAAAAATGGGCCAAAGAACTAAATAGACATTTCTCCAAAAAGACATACAGATGGCTAACAAACACATGAAAAGATGCTCAACATCACTCATTATCAGAGAAATGCAAATCAAAACCACTATGAGGTACCATTTCACACCAGTCAGAATGGCTGCGATCCAAAAGTCTACAAATAATAAATGCTGGAGAGGGTGTGAAAAAGGGAACCCTCTTACACTGTTGGTGGGAATGCAAACTAGTACAGCCACTATGGAGAACAGTGTGGAGATTCCTTAAAAACTGGAAATAGAACTGCCTTATGATCCAGCAACCCCACTGCTGGGCATACACACTGAGGAAACCAGAAGGAAAGAGACACGTGTACCCCAATGTTCATCGCAGCACTGTTTATAATAGCCAAGACATGGAAGCAACCTAGATGTCCATCAGCAGATGAATGGAAAAGAAAGCTGTGGTACATATACACAATGGAGTATTACTCAGCCATTAAAAAGAATACATTTGAATCAGTTCTAATGAGGTGGATGAAACTGGAGCCTATTATACAGAGTGAAGTAAGCCAGAAGGAAAAACATAAATACAGTATTCTAACGCATATATATGGAATTTAGAAAGATGGTAACAATAACCCTGTGTATGAGACAGCAAAAGAGACACTGATGTATAGAACAGTCTTATGGACTCTGTGGGAGAGGGAGAGGGTGGGAAGATTTGGGAGAATGACATTGTAACATGTAAAATATCATGTAAGAAACGAGTTGCCAGTCCAGGTTCGATGCACGATACTGGATGCTTGGGGCTAGTGCACTGGGACGACCCAGAGGGATGGTATGGGGAGGGAGGAGTGAGGAGGGTTCAGGATGGGGAACACATGTATACCTGTGGTGGGTTCATTTTGATGTTTGGCAAAACTAATACAATTATGTAAATTTAAAAAAAAAAAAAAAAAAAAAAAAAAGAATATCCTACCAATAGTAACATAATACAAATAACATACACTCTCAGAATTAAAGGAAACAAAGCTATCAAGTTGGGGGGGAACAGCTTTTACAATGACTTTCCTTAAACCTTTTTGTTGGCTCCAGATAACATATAAATATAGTGTGTATAATATTTTGTAGCACTTGAGTTAATCCCACAAGTAAAGATAGGAAACTGGAAATAGTGTAAGTCCTGTTTCTGATTAATTTTATATAGGATGTGGTTGGTCAAGCTCTGTTTGTCCAAATATTTAAGAAATCAGTTGAAGAGAAAACATCATATGAGTTCTCCTTGGTGGCATCGCTAGCACAGTGTATAGTTGGGAAGTAGAGGATATTCACATGAGGACAAGAGTAAGAATTACGATTCCAAAAAGCAAATAACAAGTATGATATTGAACACACAAACATGGTACTAATTAGCTCAATTCTTCCAAGACGTGACATCTGAATTCAAACACTTAAATTACCAACATTCAACCCATTATTTTCTCAACAAGACGCCTTAAGAGAATCTGGATACAACAGGGGCTGCATTCAGGGTTCAGAAGGAAGTTGCTTAACAATTAAGCAGACACAGTTACTGGACAGGTGAGTTGGTCAGTGGTGTACTGACAAGAGGGATGAGGTGTGAAAGCACAACCTTGGAAGATTCCATCAAGTGGATCAAACTCAGGCAAAGGAAAGTAGATGGGCTTCTGTGATTTTTAAGAAGTATTTAACCAAGAAGTTTGTTTTTATTCACCTCGGTTGACTATGAAGGAACAAAAATGTCACTCAAGTGTAAATGTCTCTTTCTTAATCATATATTAGGGAGGAAACATGTCTCACAGACCTTACTCATGGCATATATTAGAATATATTTATTATGTAACACCAGTAATGCTGTGAACATCATTCAGGGAGGTCAGCTGACTTACTCAAGGTCATTGTAAATCCCCTCCCCAAAAGCAAGGTTTCCTACATCCAACTAAGCATACCAGATTTCCTGAAATACACAGAGCCTATACTCTGAGTCCCTGAAAACTAATGGTTTAAAAAAAAAATTCCAAGCTGAATATAACTTGACATTCTGTCTAGTTTAAGTATGTAACATTGCTTCTAGTATTATCTAGCTGAAATAATTTTTTTTAATGCAAGAGGTAGGATGTTGTGGCAATTAGCACCTTGGTTCCTATTTTTAATTTTGAACAATTACTTAATTTCCCTGAACCTCACTCTTCCATGGGTAAAATGAGGATGCATGTGTAAGCTCAGTCATGTCTGACTTTTTGAGACCACATGGACTATAGCGCCAGGTTCTTCTGTCCATGGAATTTTCCAGGCAAGAAATACTAGAGTGAGTTGCCATTTCATACTCCAGGGCATCTGCCTGACTCAGAAATTGAACCCGGGTTTCTTGCATCTCCTGCATTGATAGGCAGATTTTTTACCATTGAGCAACCTATAGCTTGAGATAATTTTTGCGATCACAGTGCTTCAAGCTGTAGTAAATGTTTAATAAATAGCACCAAATACAGTTAATAATAATAATAGTTAATATCATAATCATTTACTACTCTCACCTTCATATGACCCAGATGGCAAAGCTATTACTTTTCTCAATGACTGACATTTCCAGGAAAGTACTGAACTAGTAGAACAGTGGTTTTAAAAAAACATTTCAGCAAAGGTACACATGTCCACAGATCTCACACTGCTACACACACACTTAAACTCTCATGAATAATTAACTGAAACCAATGACTTCACTCCTGATGCACTGGAAAATGCTATAAAATTTCCTCCATTTCCACAGAAGATGGTTTCACCATAAAGTATTACTAATAGCACAACACTGCTAGGGACAAAATCATCTGTCAGAGTAAACAATGCAAACTGTTAGGTAAGTCAATAGATACACTTTCTGTGACTGAAAAAAAAGCTTTAATTTTCACTGTTTGGATTTCAGAATTACAATTGTAGTCCAGAATTGTCTGCATTACAAGTAAGAGGAAATGAGGGAGGCCTTCAAGATGGCAGAGGAGTAAGATGTAGAGATCACTTCCCTCCCCACAAACACATCAAAAATACATCTGCACGTGGAATAACTCCTACAGAATACCTATTGAACAGTGGAAGAAGACCTTCCAAAAAAGCAAGCTAATCTCTACATAATGGAGTAGGGCAAAATAAATAAGAAAAAAAAGAGAGATACAAAGGATTTGGCTTGGAACCCACACCTCAGGGAGGGAGCTGTGAAGGAGGGAAAGTTTTCACACACCTGGAAAACCCCTCATGGGTGGGGGCGGGGGAACCTTGGAATCTCAGAGGAGAGTGCAGCAACAGGTGTGTATAAGGCAATACTGAGAGAATTCTACACAGGGATGGAAGCTAAGCCTTGCCTTAGCTGCCCAGCCTGAGATACTTGTCTGCATGCCTTCCAGGGCAGGTAGGGGCTGGGCGCTAAGGCTCAGGCTTTGGAGGTCTGAATCCAGGGAGAGGACTGGGAGTGACTGCCATGAAGACAACCTGAGGGGGCTAGTATGATACAGCTGAGGGAGTCCACAAAACAAAACCGGGGCCTCCCAGGGAGGCACGAGATCATAATTGCAGGGAAGCTCTAACTCCACAGCTCACAGACGGCAAGATGCCACCTTGCAAGTGCCACAGGTGGGATTAGCCACAGCTGCAGTCTGTGACCACAGAGGCGGGAATGCTGGCTGGCTGCTGCCAAGGCCAGCTTGTATGCCAGAGGCTAGTTGGGGATGGGGGGCGGTGGGGAGACAGGCTGTAGTCTGTGACCCCAGAGGTGAGTGTGTGGACTCCCACCAAGCTGTGAGCAGGTGCAGGTCACTGCGGACACCTGTCTGGGAGCCTGTGCACCCTAGCGTTATTGAGGGACCCATGACCCAGGGCCAATTCCCTAGGAGACTGCATGACCCACCTCAGGCTATAACAACTTCCCACAGGCCTCTGCTGCTTCAGGCAGTCCCCACACATCACAACTGTGACTGCCGTATCCCTCCCTCTCCCTGGCCACACTGAGCAAGTGAGCCCTAAACAGCCTCTTCTTTCTCCCTCCCCTTGTCTGGGTGGGAAACAGATGCCAGAGGGTGGCCTACAAACACAGGCAGGGCCAAAACCAAAATGGAGCACACCAGGGGTTGTGTGGCTAAAGAGGAAGGAAATTTGCTTGTGGAACCACAGCAAATTTCCCCAGTTGGGATGAAATTCCCCCAGTTGCTTGAGACTGTGGACTTTGGGGGCAATGGTGGACTTTGGAAGCAAGTACAAGCTAGAGTAAGGCCAGATCCAAGTCTGAGCTGACCTCACAGTGCCCAAGGCAGGTCTAGAGAACTTTCTAGTAGTATCAGAGGACTTCCTGAGCAGGCAGATTGGCTGGACCTCGCTGTAGGGGAGAGGGCACTCACAGCTGAGTCCAGAGGAAAATGTTTTTCTTACTAACACTATCTATATTTTTTGCCTTTTTTTTTCTGCTATGTTCTATTGCTTTTTTTATTATTATTATTATGTTAATTTTTATTTTCTAATTATGCTTTTTATGCTTTTATTTTTTTAATTTTATTTTTCCTATGTCTGTAGTACTTTTTCGCTATATTGTATTTTTTCCATGTTTTTGGTTTTGGTAGTTTACAATGCAGTGTTTGTTTTCATTTATGGGTTTGTTTATTGATCTGACTACTCTCTTCTTAGTTCCCCTTTTCATTCTTCCCTTTTCTTTTCTTGTCTCTTCTTTTTGTGAGTGTGAGTATCTGAGTTTATTTGTGTTTTTGTCTGTTCAGTTTTACCATTTGTTTCAGGGTTTTGTCTGTCCATTCTTTGTGTGTTTGATTTTTTTCCTTTCTTTTTCTCTATTTCTTTCTTTCTCTTTCTTCTCTGTGCTGTGTAGAGTCTTGGTGCTCCAGCCAGGGGTCAGGCCTGAAACCTCCAAGTTAGGAGACCTGAGTCCAGGATGCTGGACAACCAGAGAACTCCCAACCTCATGGCATATTAATCAATGAGAGCTCTATCAAAGGCCTCCATGTTATTACTAACACCAAGACGCACCCAAGGCCAGCAAGCTCCAATGCCAGAGCTGCCCAAAGTCATACCAAGCTCACAGACACTCCAAATACACCACTGGATATAGCACTGCCCTTTCAGCAAGACAAGTCCTAGATCCACTCACCAGAACACAGGCACCAGTCTCCCCCCTACCAGGAAGCCTTCACAAGACACTGGTCCAATCCCAACCAGGGGAACAAACCTCACAAGTAAAAGGAACCTGCAACCTTGCAAGCTGTTGAAAGGAGACCCCAAACACATTAATTACACAAAATGAAAATACGGAGAAACATACGGCAGATGAAGGGCAAGGTAAAAAAAAAAAAAAAAAAAAACCGACAAGACCAAACTAATGAAGAGGAAATAGGCAGTCTACCTGAAAAAGAATTCAGAGTAATGATAGTAAAGATGATCCAAAATTTCAGAAATAAAATGGAGGTATAGATAAATAGGATTGAGGTGTGGATTGAGAATATACAAAAAGTGTTTAATAAAGACCTAGAAGAAACAAAAATCAGACAATCGGCAATGAAAACACAGTAATTGAAATAAAAAATACACTTGAGTGAAACAATAGCAAAGTCACTGAGGCAAAATACTGGATAAGTGAGCTGGAACATAGAATGGTGGAAATAATGGAAGCAGAGAAGAATAACGAAAGAATGAAAACAAAAAAGGACAGTCCCAGAGGCTTCCAAGACAACATTAAGCACACTGACATTTGGTCCAAGAGGAAGAAGATAAAAGAAAGGGTATTAGAAAATATTTAAGGAGATTATATTTTAAAACTTCCCTAACATGGGAAAGGAAATAATCACCCAAACCAAGGAAGCCCAGAGAGTGCCATACAGGAGAAGCCCAAAGAGAAACACACCAAGACACACATTAATCAAACCAACAAAAATTAAACACAAAGAAAAAGTACTAAAAGCAGCAAGGGAAAAGCAACAAATAACATACAAAGGAATCCCCATAAAGTTAACAGCTGATCTTTCAGCAGAAACACTTCAGGCCAGAGGGAGTGGCAGGATATACTGAAAGTGATGAAAGGGAAAAGACTACAACCAAGATTACCCTACCCAGTAAAGATCTCATTCAGACTGGATGGAGAAATTGAAAGCTTTACAGATAAGCAAAAGTTGAGAGAATTCAGCAACACAAAACCAGCTTTACAACAAATGCTAAAGGAACTTCTCTAGGCAAGAAACACAAGGAAAGAAAAGACCTACAAAAGCAAACCCAAAACAATAAAGTAAATGGTAACAGAATCATATATATAAAAAACTACCCTAAATGGAAATGGATTAAATGCTCTAACCAAAAGATACACACTGGCTGAATGGATATAAAAACAATATCCATATATATGCTGTTTACAATAGACATACTTCAGGCCACGGGACATGTACGGACTAAAATGAAGGGGCTGGGAAAAGAGATTTCATATGAATGTAAATCAAACGAAAGCTGGAGTAGCAATATGCATATCAGATAAGACAGACTTTAAAATAAAGGATATTACAACAGACAAGAAAGGATACTACATAATAAACAACAGATCAATCCAAGAAGTTATAAAAGTTATAAATGTATATTCACTCAACATAGGAACACGACAATACATAAGGCAAATGCTAACAACTACAAAAAGGGAAATCAATAGTAACACAGTAACAGCAGGAGACTTTAACACTACCACTAGGACTAAAGGATAGATCATCCAAAAGAAAATTGATAATGAAACACAAGCTTTAAATGATACATTAGCCCATATGAACCTAGCTTTTTTCTACAGGATATTCCATCCAAAAGCAGTAAAATATACTTTTTTTCTGAGGTGCACATGGGATGTTCTCCAGGAAAGATTACAGCATGGGTCACAAAGTCAACCCCTTGTTAATTTAAGAAAATTCAATTGTATGAGTCATTTTTTCTGACCAAAATTCTATAAGACTAGATATGAATTACCAGAAAAAAAAAAAAAACACACACACACACACACACAAACACATGGAGGCTAAACAATACACTTTTAAATAACCAAGAGATCAGTAAGAAATCAAAGAGGAAGTCAAAAGATAGCTATAAACAAGTGACAATGAAAACATGACAACCCAAAACCTATGGAATACAGCAAAAGCAGTTCTATGAGGGAAGTTTAGAGCAATACAATTCTACCTAAGAAATAGGAAAAAACATGATCAAGTGGAGTTTATCCCAGGGATGTAAGGATTCTTCAACATATGTAAATCAATCAATGTGATACAAAATATTAACAAATTAAAACAAAAAACATGATCATCACAATAGATGTAGAGAAAGTTTTCCACAAAATTAAATATCCATTTATGATTTTAAAAGCTCTCCAGAAAATTGGCACACAAGGAAAATTTTGTTGTTGTTCAGTCACTAAGTTGTGACCAACACTTTTGTGACCACATGGACTGTAGACTGCCAGCCTCCTCTATCCATGGGATTTCCCAGACAAGAATACTGGAGTGGGTTGCCATTTCCTTCTCCAGGGTATCTTCCTGACCCGGGTATCGAATCCACATCTGCATTGGTAGGTGTATTCTTTACCACTGAGCCACCTAACTCAACATGATAAAGGTCATATAACCCACAGCAAACATTATTCTCAGTGGTGAGAAACTGAAAGCATTTCCTATAAGATCAGGAACAAAACAAGGGTGCCATTCTCACCACTGTTATTCAATATAGTTTTAGAAGACCTAGACATGGCAATCAATAAGAAAAGAAATAGAAGGAATGCAGATTGGAAAAGTGGAAAACGAAATGGCAAACCACTCCAGTATTCTTGCCTAGAGAATCCTGTGGACAGAGGAGCCTTGTGGGCTTCTGTCAATAGGGTAGCACAGAGTCTAACATGACTGAAGCAACTTAGCATGCATGCATGCATTGGAGAAGGAAATGGCAACCTACTCCAGTATTCTTGCTTGGAGAATCCCAGGGACAGAGGAGCCTGGTGGGCTGCGTCTATGGGGTCCCACAGAGTCGGACACAACTGAAGCGACTTAGCAACAGCAGCTGCAGCAGCAGGTTGGAAAAGAAGATGTAAAACTCTCACTATTTCCAGATGATGTGATACTATACATCAGATCAGATCAGTCGCTCAGTCGTGTCTGACACTTTGCGACCCCATGAATTAGAGCACACCAGGCCTCCCTGTCCATCACCAATTCCCAGAGTTCACTCAGACTCACATCCATCGAGTCAGTGATGCCATCCAGCCATCTCATCCTCTGTCGTACCCTTCTCCTTCTGCCCACAATGCCTCCCAGCATCAGAGTCTTTTCAATGAGTCAACACTTTGCATGAGATGGCCAAAGTACTGGAGTTTCAGCTTTAGTATCATTCCTTCCAAAGAAACCCCAGGGCTGATCTTCAGAATGGACTGGTTGGATCTCCTTGCAGTGCAAGGGACTCTCAAGTGTCTTCTCCAACACCACAGTTCAAAAGCATCAATTCTTCAGTGCTCAGACTTCTTCACATTCCAACTTCAACATCCATGCATGACCACAGGAAAAACCATAGCCTTGACTAGACGAACCTTTGTTGGCAAAGTAATGTCTCTGCTTTTTAATATGCTATCTAGGTTGGTCATAACGTTCCTTCCAAGGAGTAAGCGTCTTTTAATTTCATGGCTGCAGTCACCATCTGTGGTGATTTTGGAGCCCAGAAAAATAAAATCTGACACTGTTAACACTGTTTCCCCATCTATTTCCCATGAAGTGATGGGACCGGATGCCATGGTCTTCGTTTTCTGAATGTTGAGCTTTAAGCCAACTTTTTCACTCTCCACTTTCACTTTCATCAAGAGGCTTTTTAGTTCCTCTTCACTTTCTGCCATAAGGGTGGTGTCATCTGCATATTTGAGGGTATTGATATTTCTCCTGGCAATCTTGATTCCAGCTTGTGTTTCTTCCAGTCCAGCATTTCTCATGATGTACTCTGCATATAAATTAAATAAACAGAGTGACAATATACAGCCTTGACGAACTCCTTTTCCTATTTGGAACCAGTCTATTGGTCCATGTCCAGTTCTAACTGTTGCTTCCTGACCTGCATACAAATTTCTCAAGAGGCAGATCAGGTGATCTGGTATTCCCATCTCTTTCAGAATTTTCCACCGTTGATTGTGATCCACACAGTCAAAGGCTTTGGCATAGTCAATAAAGCAGAAATAGATGTTTTTCTGGAACTGTCTTGCTTTTTCCATGATCCAGTGGATGTTGGCAATTTGATCTCTGGTTCCTCTGCCTTTTCTAAAACCAGCTTGAACATCAGGAAGTTCATGGTTCACATGTTGCTGAAGCCTGGCTTGGAGAATTTTGAGCATTACTTTACTAGCGTGTGAGATGAGTGCAATTGTGCGATAGTTTGAGCATTCTTTGGCATTGCCTTTCTTTGGGATTGGAATGAAAACTGCCCTTTTCCAGTCCTGTGGCCACTGCTGAGCTTTCCAAATTTGCTGGCATATTGAGTGCAGCACTTTCACAGCATCATCTTTCAGGATTTGAAATAGCTCAACTGGAGTTCCATCACCTCCACTAGCTTTGCTCGTAGTGATGCTTTCTAAGGCCCACTTGACTTCACATTCCAGGATGTCTGGCTCTAGGTCAGTGATCACACCATCGTGATTATCTGGGTCATGAAGAACTTTTTTGTACAGTTCTTCTGTGTATTCTTGCCACCTCTTCTTAATATCTTCTGCTTCTGTTAGGTCCATACCATTTCTGTCCCTTATCAAGCCCATCTTTGCATGAAATGTTCCCTTGTTATCTCTGATTTTCTTGAAGAGATCCCTAGCCTTTCCCATTCTGTTGTTTTCCTCTATTTCTTTGCATTGATCACTGAAGAAGGCTTTCTTATCTCTTCTTGCTATTCTTTGGAACTCTGCATTCAGATGTTTATATCTTTCCTTTTCACCTTTTCTTTTCACTTCTCTTCTTTTCCCAGCTATTTGTAAGGCCTCCCAAGACAGCCATTTTGCTTTTTTGCATTTCTTTTCTATGGGGATGGTCTTGATCCCTTTCTCCTGTACAATGTCACGAACCTCATTCCATAGTTCATCAGGCACTCTATCTATCAGATCTAGGCCCTTAAATCTATTTTTAATTTCCACTGTATAGTGATAAGGGATTTGATTTAGGTCATACCTGGTCTAGTGGTTTTCCCTACTTTCTTCAATTTAAGTCTGAATTTGGCAATAAGGAGTTCATGGTCTGAGCCACAGTCAGCTCCTGGTCTTGTTTCTGCTGACTGTATAGAGCTTCTCCATCTTTGGCTGCAAGGAATATAATCAATCTGATTTCGGTGTTGACCATCTGGTGATGTCCATGTATAGAGTCTTCTCTTGTGTTGTTGGAAGAGGGTGTTTGCTATGAACAGTGCATTCTATTGGCAAAACACTATTAGTCTTTGCCCTACTTCATTCCGTATTCCAAGGCCAAATTTGCCTGTTACTCCAGGTGTTTCTTAACTTCCTACTTTTACATTCCAGTCCTCTATAATGAAAAGGACATCTTTTTTAGGTGTTAGTTCTAAAAGGTCTTGTAGGTCTTCATAGAACCCTTCAACTTCAGCTTCTTCAGCATTACTGATTGGGGCATAGACTTGGATTACTGTGATATTGAATGGTTTGCCTTGGGAACAAACAGAGATCATTCTGTCGTTTTTGAGATTGCATCCAAGTACTGAATTTCGGACTCTTTTGTTGACCATGATGGCCACTCCATTTCTTCTGAGGGATTCCTGCCCACAGTAGTAGATATAATGGTCATCTGAGTTAAATTCACCCATTCCAGTCCATTTCAGTTCGCTGATTCCTAGAATGTTGACATTCACTCTTGCCATCTCTTGTTTGACCACCTCCAGTTTACCTTGATTCATGGACCTGACATTCCAGGTTCCTATGCAATATTTCTCTTTACAGCATCGGACCTTGCCTCTATCACCAGTCACATTCACAGCTGGGTATTCTTTTTGCTTTGGCTCCATCCCTTCATTCTTTCTGGAGTTATTTCTCCACTGATCTCCAGTAGCATATCAGGCACCTACTGACCTGGGGAGTTTCTCTTTCAGTATCCTATCATTTTGTCTTTTCATACTGTTCATGGGGTTCTCAAGGCAAGAATACTGAAGTGGTTTGCCATTCTCTTCTCCAGTGGACCACATTCTGTCAGATCTCTCCACCATGACCCGCCCATCTTGGATTGCCCCACGGGCATGGCTTAGTTTCATTGAGTTAGACAAGGCTGTGGTCCTAGTGTGATTAGATTGACTAGTTTTCTGTGAGTATGATTTCAGTGTGTTTGCCCTCTGATGCCCTCTTGCAACACCTACCGTCTTACTTGGGTTTCTCTTACTTTGGGTGTGGGGTATCTCTTCATGGCTGCTCCAGCAAATGACAGCAAATCTCTTACCTTGGACGAGGGGTATCTCCTCACCGCTGCCCTTCCTGACCTTCAACGTGGGATAGCTCCTCTAGGCCCTCCTGCGCCCGCACAGCCACAACCCTAAAGATGCCACAAGAATACAATCAATGAATTTAGCAAAGTTACAGGATACAAAATTAATACACAGAAATCTCCTGCATTCCAATACACTAACGATGAATAATCAGAAAGAGAAATTTAGGAAACAATGACATTTATCACTGAAACAAAAAGAATAAAATATCTAGGAATAAAACTACCTAAAGTGACAAAAGAACTGTAGGCAGAAAACTGCAAGACACTGATGAAAGAAATGAAAAACGAGAAAAACGTATGGACAGATAAACCATGTTCTTGGATTGAAAGAAGCAATATTGTGAAAATGACTATACTACCCAAAGCAATCTACAGATTTCGTGCAATCCCTATCAAATGACAAATGACATTTTTCATGAAACTAGTACAAAATATTTTAAAATTTTTATGGAAACACAAAAGACTCTGAATAGCCAAAACATTCTTGAGAAAGAAATACAAAGCCTGAGGAATCCAACTTCCAGACTTCAGACTATACTATAAAGCTACAGTCATCAAGACAGTATGGTACTGGCATAAAAACAGAAAGACACACCAAAGGAATGAGATAGAAAGCCCATAAATAAGTCCATACATCCATGGGCACCTTATCTTTGACGAAGGAGGCAAGAATATACAATGGAGAAAATACAGCCTCTTCAATAAGTGGCTCTCTGGTAGCTCAGACAGTAAAGCGTCTGCCTATAATGCAGGAGACCCAGGTGTTCAAACCCTGGGTCAAGAACTTCTCCTGGAGGAAAAAATCGCAACCCACTCCAGTAATCTTTCCTGGACAATCCCACGGACAGAGGAGCCTAGTAGACTATAGTCCCTGGGGTCCCAAAGAGTCAGACACAACTGAGCGACTTCAATTTAAATAAGTGGTGCTGGCAAAACTAGACAGCTATATGTATTATAAAAGAATGGAACTGGAACACTTCCTAACACCACACACAAAAATAAACTCAAAATGGATTAAAGACTTAAATGTAAGGTCAGAAAGTATAAAACTCTTAGAGGAAAACATAGGTAGAACACTCTTTGACATAAATCACAGTAAGATCCTCTCTGACACACCTCCTAGAATAATGTTAATAAAAACAAAAGTCAACACATTGGACCTAATTAAACTTAAAAGTTTTTACATAACAAAGGAAACTGTAAACAAGATGAAAAGACAACCCTCAGAATTAGAGAAAACAGCTGCAAATGAAGCAACTGACAAAGGATTAATCTCTGAAATATATAAAACAATTCAAAATAAGAATAACAAACAACCCAATCAAAATAGGCAGAGAACCTAGACAGACATTTCTCCAAAGATAACATCAGATCAGATCAGATCAGATCAGTCGCTCAGTCATGTCTGACTCTTTGCGACCCCATGAATCGCAGCACGCCAGGCCTCCCTGTCCATCACCAACTCCCAGAGCTCCCTTAGACTCACATCCATCGAGTCAGTGATGCCAGCCAGCCATCTCATCCTCTGTAGTCCCCTTCTCCTCCTGCCCCCAATCCCTCCCTGCATCAGAGTCTTTTCCAATGAGTCAACTCTTCACATGAGGTGGCCAAAGTACTGGAGTTTCAGCTTTAGCATCATTCCTTCCAAAGAAATCCCAGGGCTGATCTCCTTCAGAATGGACTGGTTAGATCTCCTTGCAGTCCAAGGGACTCTCAAGAGTCTTCTCCAACACCACAGTTCAAAAGCATCAATTCTTCGATGCTCAGCCTTCTTCACAGTCCAACTTCAACATCCATACATGACCACAGGAAAAACCATAGCCTTGCCTAGACGGACTTTGTTGGCAAAGTAATGTCTCTGCTTTTGAATATGCTATCTAGGTTGGACATAACTTTCCTTCCAAGGAGTAAGCGTCTTTTAATTTCATGGCTGCAGTCACCATCTGTGGTGATTTTGGAGCCCAGAAAAATAAAATCTGACACTGTTAACACTGTTTCCCCATCTATTTCCCATGAAGTGATGGGACCGGATGCCATGATCTTCGTTTTCTGAATGTTGAGCTTTACGCCAACTTTTTCACTCTCCACTTTCACTTTCATCAAGAGACTTTTTAGTTCCTCTTCACTTTCTGCCATAAGGGTGGTGTCATCTGCATATTTGAGGGTATTGATATTTCTCCTGGCAATCTTGATTCCAGCTTGTGTTTCTTCCAGTCCAGCGTTTCTCATGGTGTACTCTGCATATATGTTAAATAAACAGAGTGACAATATACAGCCTTGATGAACTCCTTTTCCTATTTGGAACCAGTCTGTTGGTCCATGTCCAGTTCTAACTGTTGCTTCCTGACCTGCATACAAATTTCTCAAGAGGCAGATCAGGTGATCTGGTATTCCCATCTCTTTCAGAATTTTCCACCGTTGATTGTGATCCACACAGTCAAAGGCTTTGGCATAGTGAATAAAGCAGAAATAGATGCTTTTCTGGAACTGTCTTCCTTTTTCCATGATCCAGCGGATGTTGGCAATTTGATCTCTGGTTCCTCTGCCTTTTCTAAAACCAGCTTGAACATCAGGAAGTTCACAGTTCACATATTGCTGAAGCCTGGCTTGGAGAATTTTGAGCACTACTTTACTAGCGTGTGAGATGAGTGCAATTGTGCGATAGTTTGAGCATTCTTTGGCATTGCCTTTCTTAGGGATTGGAATGAAAACTGCCCTTTTCCAGCCCTGTAGCCACTGCTGAGTTTTCCAAATTTGCATAAAGATGGCCAATAAACATATGAAAAGATGCTCAACATCACTCATTACTAGAGAAATGCAAATGAAAACTGCAATGACGTATCACCTCACACCAGGTACTTCCCAGCTGATACTACTTCCCAGGTACTACTCAGATGGTAAAGAATCCACCTGCAATGCAGGAGACCTGGGTTTGATCTCTGGGTTGGAAAGTTTCCCTGAAGAAAGGAATGGCAACCCATTCTAGTATTCTTGCTTGGAGAATTCCATGGAGAGAGGAGCCTGGTGGCTACAGTCCATGGGGTCTCAGAAAGTCAGACATGACTGAGTGACTAATACAAGTACACAAGTCAGAATGACCACCATCAAAAAATAAAATGTTTGGAGAATAAGTGGAGAAACGGACCCTGACCTTGTTGCCCTGTTGGTGGGAACATAATCTGATACAGCCACTATGGAAAACATGATGGAGATTCCTTAAAAACTAGGAATAAAATGACCATATGATCCAGCAACCCCCTTACTAGACAAATAAGCTGAGAAAACCACAATTATGAAATACACTTGTACCACAACGTTCACTGCAGCACTATTTACAACAGCAAGGACATGGAAGCAACGTAGGTGTCCACTGAGAGATGAATTGATAAAGAAGTTGTGGTACATATATACAATGGAATATTACTTAGCCATAAAAAAGGAATGAATTTGAGTCAGTTGTAGTGAGGTGGATGAACCTAGAGCCTGTTATACAGAGGGAAGGAAGTCAGAAAGAGAAAAACAAATATATATTAATGAATATATATGGAATCTAGAAAAATGGTACTGATAAACCTATCTGGATGGAAGGAATGAAGACACTAGATGACCTAGGTGGGTAGGATGCAGGTGGAATGGAAGGGAGGCTCAAGAGGGAGGAGATATGTGTAGAGTTATAACTAATTCATGTTGTTGTATGGCAGAAACCAACATAACCTTGTAAAGCAATTACCCTCCAATTAAATAAAAAAATTAAGTCACTAGAAAAGAAGAGAAAATGAACTCCAACGTGTAAATTATGTTCTTTCACTGTTTCTAAAGATTTCAAAGGGCTTCCCAAGTAGCAAAATATATATTTGTTTCTAAGCCTTAGTTTTACTTTTTTTTTGTCTTTAGCATAAATTATTGCTCAGATGATTATCAGCTATGTCTGTTCAACCTTTACTCACCTGCAGACACTCAAATTCCATCTTCCTGATCAGAACATTTTGCTTTATCTTTTTGGGAGACAGGACCCAACACAGCTTTTCTATGTTTCATGCGGTTTTTCACCACAAAAGTGAATTTCTCTTACCATCCCAGGCTCAAAGTATCTGCTGACCCTGTCCTGCTCTAGTTCAGATATTAGAAGTGTCTTTGTTTTTCTTTTCTTTTTTTAAAAAGCCTTCTTTTGAGGCAAGTTCATGGCCGCTGTTTCAGAGATGCAAGCCTGCCAGCGCCTCCTCCCACACCACTGAAGGAGCCAGCTTTCTGATGGAGCAAGACATCCCCAGCATGCCTTTGAAACCACAGTGTGAGCAACACAGATGAATTAAATAGAAGCTCCCATGCAGAGACTTCAGTCTTTTCAGCAAGTAATCAATAAATCTGAAGTATCCTAAAATAAAATTTCATAAGCAGACTGGAATGTAATTTAAATGAATGGTTTTGATCTGCCTCAAACCAAGCTGAAAGCTTCTCTTTGCAAGGGCCTTCCAAAGTCCCAGCCACCATTTTAAAAAAGGCATCTAGTTAGGTTTGTTGTTTGCTGTTAAAAGATGTAACTAAGGAGTCCTTTCATTGACAAACTGAAAATTGTTCAAAAATTTTGAGAGTATGAATTATTTAAAATTACTCAAATATTACATCTTCCATCCAATCTCCCAATCTAGAAACCTGTTGACTTTTGACAACCCTGCACATTCTAAGTCTAGTCAGTAGCTGAAACCAACCATCTCCAATTCAGACCCATCTCTAAAATGAGACAGTCATTCACCTCAATTGCCCCGGTTCTCTCAAACCTTGTTTAAAAGATTTCAGTAATCTCTTCCTTGCTTGCCACACTCATGCAGTCACCTCCCACTGTGCAGGGAGACCTCAGCTAAAGCAAAGACAAGCACAGCCATCTTCTGCCAGGAAAACAACTTACAGATCTCCAATGACTCTGAGATGGAATTCTGCGTCCTGGTCTGGCCCATACATGTTCCCTAACCCATGGCCATCTGCCCACCACATCTCCTCCCATTCTTCTCAAGGGCCCCTTTGCTCCTGCCACCCCAGATGACTCCCTGTTTTCTGGATGTGCCAGGATCGATCAGAGCCCCATGCTTCTAGGGCAGATGATTTCTCTCAAAGACCTCTTGGCTTTCCACCTGGCAAACTCCTACTTAGCCTTCAAGTACCACTATGAATGCCCCCTCTCTGGGTGTGGTGGGGGGTTTCTCCCATGTCCTACCCCAGGAAGTTAAGTGTGGCATTGTCTGTGTTCCCACAGCACATTTAGCATCTGCAATTCCTATTTCACATGTGGTCTGTGTGCTCCCCACCCCCAGTTAAGCAGGAGCTCCCCTGAGACATGCAGGTGTGCTATTCCTAGGTGGATATGGATACTAACACTGGAAGAATCCCCTACTGCATATTAGCTTCATCATGATCTCACACAAAGTACATGAACTTCAAGCCAGGCAACTCCTCAGTTTAAATCACAAATCCCAGCACCACTATCTTCTAGAAGCTTAGCTGTGGAGCCTTGTGCTTCCTTGTCTGTAAACAACCAATTTATGAGGAGGCAGGAGGGAGAACTAAGGAAGAATGAGATACATGAACACTGACTTGAGACATCCAGGTATGCATGTATCAACAAGAACAATGAAAAGATAGCTCTGACACCCACTCTGTGTTGGGCATGTGGTCATCAACCATCCATCTTTACCAAGTGGTAACAGAGGCCCATAGAGGTCATGGGGGCTGTCATGACCCAATGTCATGGGGCAAGTGCCAAGACTCAAACCCCCTGGGGATCTAACTATACACTCCGAACATCAATTCACTTATCTAAGTACCTGATATTTCATTTAATCCTTATCAAAATCCTGTTGACTTTCCTCACTTTGTGGATGAAAAAACTGAGCCTCAAATAAATAATTTGTCCCAAATCATATAGTTACAAGGTAAACAAGCTAGGACTCAAACTCAAGTGTGTCTAAACTCAAAACACTTCAGTCAAAATCCCATGGGCATTTTATACAAGGTGCAAACATACTGTAAAATGAAGACTGACAGGAATCTCAGGCAAAGTACCTCTGTGGTGGCGATTCAATATGAAGCCAGGTTCCCTCTGGTTAAGATGATCAGGAAAATATCCTGGAAGGATTTTAAAAGTATTTAAAAACAAAACTGGACACTAAAGTAATGAAAATTATTATTGGAAACCAAAACAAAAGGCTCGAGAGCACTCAGGACAAGGTTGAAGTCGGCAGACCAGAGATAGAGAATTGTGGGGCACTCGGGGAACCAGGGACAGTCACAATGGAGAGAAGAGAAGGCAGGGGTGTACACCATTTGAGCAGCAACGGGGGCCCTCAGCAAAGCAGAGCAGACCCAGTTCTGGTGAGAATGAGCCATGACAATAAGCAGGTGGGAAATGTGAAGACTTATCCAGGCTCTTGCCCAAAGCAGGTGGTGGCAGTCCTTGGCTCACAGACAGGCTTCCCAAGAATTGAGTGGCACAGGTGGGGGCCACAGGGCCCCAGGACAGAGGGAGGTGGAAGGAAGCCACAGTCATGCCTTCAAGAAAGAAGGATCATTTGACATTTTGCAAAGGAGTCTGATTTCAGATAAGCTGAATTTGAGATATGAATGGAACATGGAGGCTTTCAGCAGCCAGACATGCACAATCAGAGACTGCAGATATGACAGGAGGTGGGCACTTGCATGCAAATCAGTGCATATGCACACATGTGTGTGTAAAGACAAGGGGGTGTGGGAAGAATTGTAAGGAATCTACTTTCTTTCAATACATTTTAGCAGCAGGAAGAAGAAAGGTTAAAAAAAAATCCTGTTTTATAGCAGATGAAGTGAAAGGGAGTTTCCAGGAAGCATTGTTTAAAATGGCCTGAGATACAACCAGAAGTAAGGAAAATGAATTCTCAAAGTTAAGGGAATAGTCATCATTTCAGAAATATCCAAAATATGTTGATTGGCTTGGAAATTGGATAATAAAGGACAAAATACTGGTAGAAAAGTAGAAGCAAATTTTCCAGATATTTGTAAAAAGAAAAAAAAATCAGTCCATATAAGATGAAATCAAGGAAGATCACATAAAACTATAGACTTCCCACTAAAATAAGGAGGAGTCCCAGAGCAGAATAAGTGGGTTGGATGGTTGCTGAGAAGAAGGAAAGACATTTGAAACATGGAAGGGCCAACAGCAGGTGACAGGAGGTTAAAAGTGTGCTGAGTGGTCAGGAGTAAGCAAGTGGCTCAGAAAAGGCCTCCTGAAAGTTATCTGGACTTCCTGCAAAAACTGCTGACAACTCTGAAGAGGAGAGTCAGAAGCGATGAGCAGTAAGGTGGAAAATCCAGGAGGTCAAACACTGAGAAATGCAAGTTCATCTCTGCACAGACGTGCTTAGTAGAGAAGCATGAGTTCCAGAAACAGAATTTCCTAATTGGTATATAGCATGGCTTTGTTTCTATGTACAGGTTCCAAGCCTGGGCCTCCAGCTCACAGCAGAAATGGAGACAGGCTAATGGGCCATCATGATGAGGTTCCCAGTGATACGAGAGCAGGTAGAGGGAGGGGATAGCCTGGTAGGAAGATGCTGTATGACACTACTGATGTGTGCACATGCACACACACACACACACACACACAGCCTCACTATGAAATTAAGGGAACCAAAGAGAAAGCCAACAAACATAGAGATTTTAAACAACTATCATCTGATAAAAAGAAACCAATGTTAAGTTCAGTTCAGTCGCTCAGTCATGTCAAACTCTTTGTGACACCATGGACTTCAGCATGTCAAGCTTCCCCGTTCATCCATCAGGTAGGTGATGCAATCCAACCATCTCATCCTCTATTGTCCCTTTCTCCTCCTTCCTTCAATCTTTTCCAGCATCAGAGTCTTTTCTAGTGAGTCAGGTCTTCACATCAGGTGGCCAAAGTACTGGAGTTTCAGCTTCAACATCAGTTCTTCCAGTGAACATTCTGGGCAGATTTCTTTTAGGATTGACTGGTTTGAATTCCTTGCAGCCCAAGGGACTCTCAAGAGTCTTCTCCAACACCACACTTAAAGAGCATCAATTCTTTGGTGCTCAACTTTCTTCATGATCCAACTCTCATATCCATACATGACTACTGGAAAAACCATAACTTTGACTAGACAGACATTTGTTGGTCAACTAAAGTCTCTGCTTTTTAATATTCTGTCTAGGATGGTCATAGCTTTTCTTCCAAGAAGCAAGCATCTTTTAATTTCATGGATGCAGTCACTATCTGCAGTGATTTTAGAGACAAGAATATAGAGTCTGTCACTGGTTCCATCATTTTCCCATCTATCTGCCATGAAGTGATGGGACCAGATGCCATAATCTTACTTTTCTGAATGTTGAGTTTTAAGCCAGCTTTTTCACTCTTCTCTTTCACTTTCATCAAGAGGCTCTTTAATTCCCCTTCACTTTCTTCAATAACAGTGGTCTCACCTGCATATCTGAGGTTATTAATATTTCTGCCTGCAATTTTGATTATAGCTCGTGCTTCATCTGGCCTGGAATTTCACATGATGTAGTCTAAATATAAGTTAAATAAGCAGGGTGACAAAAAACAACCTTGAAATACTTCTTTACCAATTTTGAAACAGTCCACTGTTCCATGCCCAGTTCTAACTGTTGCTTGTTGATCTGCGTACAGGTTTCTTTGTGGTCTGGTAAGCTGGTTTGGTATTCTCATCTCTTTAAGAATTTTCCAGTTTTTTTGTGATCCACACAGTCAAAATTTTAGCATAGTCAAAGAAGCAGAAGTAGATGTTTTTCTGGAAATCTCTTGCTTTTTCAATGATCCAACAGATGTTGGCAATTTGATCTATAGTTCCTCTACCTTTTCTAAATCCAGCTTGGACATCTGGAAGTTCTCATTTCGCATACTGTTGAAGCCTCACTTGGAGAATTTTGAGCATATTTTGCTAGTATGTGAGATGAGTGCAATTGTGCGGTAGTTTGAACATTCTTTGGGATTGGAATGAAAACTGGACTTTTCCAGTCCTATGGCCACTGCTGAGTTTTCCAAATTTGCTGGCATACTGAGTGCAGCACTTTCACAGCATTGCCTTTTAGTATTTGAAATAGCTCAGCTGGAATTCCATAACCTCCACTAGCTTTGTTTGTAGTGATGCTTCCTAAGGCTCACGTGACTTCACAGTCCAGGATGTCTGGCTCCAGGTCTGTGACCACACCATCGTCATTATCTGGGTCATTAACATCATTGTTGTATAGTTCTTCTGTGTATTCTTGCCGCCTCTTCTTCATACCTTCTGTTTCTGTTAGATCCAGAAATAAAGACGTTTCCATCTTTTATTATGCCGACCTTCAAGCATCACTATGCACAAAGCTAGTGGAGGTGATGGAATTCCAGTTGAGCTATTTCAAATCCTAAAAGATGACGTTGTGAAAGTTCTACACTCAATAGGCCAGCTAATTTGGAAAACTCAGCAGTGGCCACAGGACTGGCAAAGGGCAGTTTTCATTTCAATCCCAAAGAAAGCCAATGCCAAAGAATGCTCAAGCTATCACACAATTGCACTCATCTCACATGCTAGTAAAGTAGTCCTCAAAATTCTCCAAGCCAGGCTTCAACAATACATAAACCATGAACTTCCAGATGTTCAAGCTGGTTTTAGAAAAGGCAGAGGAACCAGAGATCAAGTTGCCAACAACCACTGGATCATCGAAAAAGCAAGAGAGTTCCAGAAAAAACATCTATTTCTGCTTTATTGAATATGCCAAAGCCTTTGATTGTGTGGATCACAACAAAATGTGGAAAATTCTTCAAGAGATGGGAATACCAGACCACCTAACCTGCCTCTGAGGAAATCTGTATGCAGGTCAGGAAGCAACAGTTAGAACTGGACATGGAACAATAGACTGGTTCCAAATAGGAAAAGGAGTAAATCAAGGCTGTATATTGTCACCCTGCTTATTTAACTTATGTGAAGAGTACTTTATGAGAAATTCTGGGCTAGATGAAGCAGAAGCTGGAATCAAGATTTCTGGGTGAAATATCAATAACCTCAGATATGCAGATAACATCACCTTTGTGAAAGAAAGTGAAGAAGAACTAAAGAGCCTCTTGATGAAAGTAAAAGAGGAGAGTGAAAAAATTGGCTTAAAACTCAACATTCAGAAATGTAAGATCATGGCATCCAGTCCCATCACTTCATGGCAAATATATAGTGAAACAGTAGGGAAAAAAAAAAAAAAACTTGGCAGACTTTATTGGTTTTGGCTTCAAAATCCCTGAAGATGGTGATTGCAGCCATGAAATTAAAAGATGCTTGCTCCTTGGAAGAAAAGCTATGACCAATCTAGACAATATATTAGAAAGCAGAGACATTACTTTGCCAACAAAGGTCCATCTAGTCATAGCTGTGGTTTCTCCAGTAGTCATGTATGGATGTGAGAGTTGGACTATAAAGAAAATTCAAAATGGATTAAAGATCTACGTGTAAGACAAGAAACTGTAAAACTTCTAGAGGAGAACATAGGCAAAATACTCTCCAACATAAATCACAGCAGGATCCTCTATGGCTCACCTCCCAGAATGTTGGGAATAAAAGCAAAAATAAACAAATGGGACCTAATTAAAATTAAAAGATTCTGCACAACAAAGGAAACTATAAGCAAGGTGAAAAGATAGCCTTCAGAATGGGAGAAAATAATAGCAAATGAAGCAACTGACAAACAACTAATCTCAAAAATATATAAGCAACTCCAGCAGCTCAATTCCAGAAAAATAAACGACCCAATCAAAAAATGGGCTGAAGAACTAAATAGACGTTTCTCCAAAGAAGACATACAGATGGCTAACAAACACATGAAAAGATGTTCAACATCACTCATTATCAGAGAAATGTAAATCAAAACCACAATGAGGTACCATTTCACACCAGTCAGAATGGCTGTGATCCAAAAGTCTACAAGCAATAAATGCTGGAGAGGGTGTGGAGAAAAGGGAACCCTCTTACACTGTTGGTGGGAATGCAAACTAGTACAGCCACTATGGAGAACAGTGTGGAGATGCCTTATAAAATTGGAAATTGAACTGCCATATGACCCAGTAATCCCACTGCTGGGCATACACACTAAGGAAACCAGAATTGAAAGAGACACGTGTACCCCAATGTTCATCGCAGCACTGTTTATAATAGCCAGGACATGGAAGCAACCTAGATGTCCATCAGCAGATGAATGGATAGGAAAGCTGTGGTACATATACACAATGGAGTATTACTCAGCCATTAAAAAGAATACATTTGAATCAGTTCTAATGAGGTGGATGAAACTGGAGCCTATTATACAGAGTGAAGTAAGCCAGAAAGAAAAACACCAATACAGTATACTAACGGATATATATGGAATTTAGAAAGATGGTAATAACCCCCCTGTATGCGAGACAGCAAAAGAGACACAGATATATAGAACAGTCTTTTGGACTCTGTGGGAGAGGGAGAGGGTGCGATGATTTGGGAGAATGACATTGAAACATGTATAATATCATATAAGAAATGAATCTCCAGTCCAGGTCTGATGCAGGATGCTTGGGGCTGGTGCACTGGGATGACCCAGAGGGATGGTATGGGGAGGGAAGTGGGAGGGGGTTTCAGGATGGGGAACACGTGTACACCCGTGGTGGATTCATGTTGCTATATGGCAAAACCAATACAATATTGTAAAGTAATGAACTTCCAATTAAAATAAATTTAAATGCCTGTGGCAGATTCATTTCGATATATGACAGAACCAATACAATATTGTAAAGTTTAAAAATAAAATTAAATTTAAAAAATAAATAAAATAAATTTAAATTAAATTTAAAAAAAAAAAAAAGAAAGCTGAGAACTGAAGAATTGATGTTTTTGACTGTGGTGTTGGAGAGGACTCTTGAGAGTCCCTTGGACTGCAAGAAGATTCAACCAGTCCAACTTAAAGGAAATCAGTCCTAATTGTTCCTTGGAAGGACTGATGATGAAGCTGAAACTCCAATACTTTGGTCACCTGATGCGAAAAACTGATGTAAAAGACCCTGATGCTGGAAAAGATTGAAGGTGGGAGGATAAGGGACAAGAGAGGATGAGATGGTTAGATGGCATCACTGACTCAATGAACATGAGTTTGAGTACTCTGGGAGTTGGTGATATACAGGGAGGCCTGGCATGCTGTAGTCCATGGGGTAGCAAAGAATAGACACAACTGAGCAACTGAAATGGACTTGCATGAAACATTCCCTAATTTTTTTGAAGATCTATTGTCTTTCGCATTCTATTGTTTTCCTCTATTTCTTTGCATTGATCACTAGGAAGGCTTTCTTATCTCTCCTTGCTCTTCTTTGGAACTCTGCATTCAGATGGATGTATCTTTTTCTCTTTTGCCTTTCACTATTCTTCTTTTCTCAGCTATTTGTAAGGCCTCCTCAGAAAACCATTTTTCCTTTTTACATTTCTTTTTCTTGGGGATAGTCTTGATCATTGTCTCCTGTACAAAGTCACGAACCTCCGTCTATTATTCTTCAGGCACTCTGTCTATGAGATCTAATCCACTGAATCTGTTTGTCACTTCCACTGTATAATCGTAAGGGATTTGATGTAGGTCATACCTGAATGGTCTAGTGGTTTTTTCTACTTTTTTTCAATTTAAGTCTGAATTTGTCAATAAGGATTTCATGATCTGAGCCACAGTCAACTCCCAGTCTTTATTTATTTTATTTTTTTTTTTTTATTTTTTGCTGACTGTATAGAGCTTCATCTTCAGCTGCAAAGAATGTAATCAACCTGATTTCAGTATTGGCCATCTCATAATGTCCATGTGTAGAGTCGTCTCTTGTGTTGTTGAAAGAGGGTGTTTGCTATGACCAGTGTGTTCTCTTGGCAAAACTGTTAGCCTTTGCCCTCTTCATTTTGTACTCCAAGGCCAAAGTTGCTGGTTATTCCAGGTATCTCTTGACTTCCTATTTTTGCATTCCAGTCCCCTATGATGAAAAGACATCTTTTTTTTTTTTTTTTTTTGTGTGTTAGTTCTAGAAAGTCTTTTAGATTATCATAGAACTGTTCAGTTTCTTCAGGATTAGTGTTTGGGGCATAGATTTGGATTACTGTGATATTGAAAGATTTGCCTTGAAAATGAACAGAGACCTTTCTGTCATTTTTGAGATTGCACCCAAGTACTGCATTTTGGACTTTTTGTTGACTATGAGGGCTACTCCATTTCTTCCAAGGGATTCTTGCCTGATGTAGTAGATATAATGGTCATCTGAATTAAATTAGCTCATTCCAGTCCATTTTAGTTTGATTTCTAAAATGTTGATGCTCACTCTTGCCATCTCCTGTTTGACCACTCCCAATTTAGCTTGATTCATGAACCTAACATTCCAAGTTCCTATGCAATAGTGTTCTTTAAAGCATTGGACTTTACATCCATCACCAGTCATATCCACAACTGGGCATTGTTTCCACTTTAGCTCAGCCTCTTCATTCTTTTTGGAGCTATTCTCCACTCTCCTCCAGTAGCATATTGGGCACCTACCAACTTGGGGTGTTCATCTTTCAGTGTCATATCTTTTCACCTTTTCATACTGTTCATGGGGTTCTCAAGGCAAGAATACTGAGTGGTTTGCCATTCCATTCTCCAGTGGACCATGTTTTGTCAGAACTCTTCACCATGACCTGTCTGTCTTGGTGACC
Source organism: Bos mutus (assembly GCF_027580195.1). NCBI lineage: Eukaryota > Metazoa > Chordata > Mammalia > Artiodactyla > Bovidae > Bos > Bos mutus. The sequence continues at coordinate 1,619,601 of NC_091638.1, forward strand.
CTACATGACATGGCTCATAGTTTCACTGGGTTAGACAAGGCTGTGATCCAAGTGATCAGTTTGGTTAGTTTTCTGTAATTGTGGTTTCCATTCTGCCTGCCCTCTGATGGATAAGGATAAGAGGCTTGTAGAAGCTTCCTGATGGGAGGGACTGGATGTGGGGAATCTGGGTCTTGGTCTGATGGGCAGGGCCATGCTCAATAAATCTTTAATCCAATTTTCTGTTGATGGGTGGGGCTGTGTTCCCTCCCTGTAGTTTTGCCTGAGGCCAAACTATGGTAGGGGTTATGGCAGCAACCTCCTTCAAAAGGACTTATGCAGGCACTGTTGTATTCAATGTCCCTGACCCCATGGCAGGTCAGTGTTGACCCATGACTCTGCCTGAGACTCCTGGACACTCACAGGCAAGTCTGGCTCAGTCTCTTGTAGGGTCACTGCTCCTTTCTCCTGGGTCCCAGTGCACACAAGGTTCTGTTTGTGCTCTCCAAGAGTTTGTTTCCCCAGTCCTCTGTAAGTTCTGTAATCAAATCCCACTGGCCTTCAAAGTCAAATTCCCTGGGGTTCTCAGTCCCTTTTCCAGATCTCAAGGTTAGAAAATCTGTTGCAGGCCCTAGAACTTTCAGAACAATGCAAGAACTTCTTTGGGACAATTGTTCTCCAGTTTGTTGGTTGTCTACTCAGTGGCTCTGTGGTGGGGCTCACATGTCACACCTCCCAGGTCTGCTGCAGCCAGAGCCCCTGTCCCTGCAGCAGGCCACTGCTGACCCATGGTTTTTCAGGAGACACTCAGACACTCAAAGGCAGGGACCCCAGTCTCTTGGAGGGTCTCTGGATCCTGGTGCACACAAGGTTTTGTTTGAGCCCTCCAAGCATCTCTGGCAGTTATGGGGTTTGATTCTAAACATGATTTTGCCCCCTCCTACAGTCTTGTTGGGGCTTCTCCTTTGCCCGTGGATGTGGTGTATCTTTTTTTGGTGGGATTTCAAACAACTATGAACTGATAAAAAGAAACCAACTTTAAGTTAAAGGTAGAAGTAAAAGAAATCAGTGGGGTGGGAGGAATAATAGCTCAGAGTAACAAAAGGGCCCAGAGAAGGACACACTGGTTTAGCCAGAGCCTGGGGAGAGACCAGGACTGAATTAGATGGAGGGGAGTGTGATGTATATGCTATCAATGTCAGGGCCTTGGAGGTAGCCACCCATGAGGAGGAACAAGCAAAGAGGGCTGAGAGCCAGGGCTGCCTGAAACAGCATCCTTGGTCCCTCTGCTGGGACCACAGAGTCCTGCTCAGGGTGGGGCAGAGCACTGCTCATTAGCAATCCAGTCTCATAATTAGATACTGACCAACACCAAGCTGGGGCTTCCCTCATGGCTCAGACAGTAAAGAATCTGCCTGCAATGCAGGAGACCTGGGTTTGATCCCTGGGTCGGGAAGATCCCCTGGAGAAGGGAATGGCAACCCACTCCAGTATTCTTGCCTAGAGAATTTCATGGACAGAGGAGCCTGGCCAGGCTACAGTCCCTGGGGTCAAGAGTCAGGCACAACTGAGTGACTAACACACACAATGCCAAGCTAAACTGAGAATATCCAAATGCCTGTAATGAAACATTCTTCACTAGAAGGAAGTACTACAGAAAACTGCATTCCTGAGTTTTCTGGACAGGAAAAAATCCATGCTGCATTCCTGAGTTTTCTGGACCCCAGACAGCAGCCTACCAGGCCCCTGTCAAAATCCAGGTTTCCCTATATTGGCGCCTATGCTTTCTCAAATGTATTAGCAGAAGGTGAGTTTTGACAATTTGCTCCAGGGAAATACAGACCAAAGAGAAGTATCAATCGCACATTTGTTACAGCTGCTGTTGAGTCTCTTTCACAGAAACAGAAGCTAAAATAAAGACTCAGCCTTAAAATGTGTCACCAACCACCTGCAGCCATTGGGAAGCCAGGTAAAAATCCATGACAAGCTCTACTTCTTACAGACAAGGTGCCTGGATGGTGCTTTCAGGGAGACTGATAGAATGATTAGTGGTCAGAGCTGCCACTATGACCACAGCTATGGTCATCATTTCTGAGACAAGCTACTCTCCAGGTTGCAAACACAGTTACATAAAACAGAGGCCCTGAGCAGCCATTTCTAAAGACCAAGGATTTGGACTTCCTGGTGGTCCAGTGGTTAAGAATCTGCCTGCAGGGGACACAGGTTCAATCCCTGGTCCAAGAAGATTCCACATGCTGTGGGGTAACTAAGCCCATGTGCCACAACTACTGAGCCCAAGCTCTACTGAAGCCTGAAAGTTCAAAAGCCCTTGCTCTGCAACAAAAGAAGCCACTACAATGAGAAGCTCACACACCACAACTAGAGAGAAGCCCCACTTGCCACAACTAGAAAAAAAAAGCCCTCACAAAGCAAAGACCCAGCACAAACAAAAATAAATGAATAACATTTAAAAAATAATAACAATAAAGACCAAGTTTTTAACATAGGAAGGGTCCTGTTAGAACCTGTGCATTTGTCTTAGACCATACTTGTGAGATGTATGGGCTTCCCTCATAGCTCAGTTGGTAAAGAATCCATCTGCAATGCAGGAAACCCTGGTTTCAATTCCTGGGTTGGGAAGATCCGCTGGAGAAGGGATAGGCTACTCACTCCAGTATTCTTGGGCTTTCCTTGTGGCTCAGCTGGTAAAGAATCCACCTGCAATGCAGGAGACCTGGGTTCAATCCCTGGGTTGGGAAGATCCCCTGGAGAAGGGAAAAGCTACCCACTCCTGGCCTGGAGAATTCCATGGACTGTATAGTCCATGGGGTCACAAAGAATAGGACACAACTGAGCGACTTTCACTTCAACTTCATACTTGGGAGATGCTAACATGTTTGTGTCCATAGACTGTGAAGATTCTAAAACACTCAACGGCCTCTGCACAACAGACACAGTAGTCAAGAGGAGGCATTTCAGAGTTCAACAGACTTAGATGGGGACCATCTCCTGCTAATTGCAATGCCCAGGCTCCCTTCTCTCTAAAATAGACAATAATAATAGCTCCCAGGGAGTTAGAAGGTGTTATAAGATCAAATGATGTGTAAAATCCTTGGCAAAGTAAGGATTCCACAAATGTTACTGTTATTTGCAGGACTTCATTGCACCAGTGAGGTAAAACAACTAGAAACAGAGTTTAGAAACAAAGTCAATTTTCACCTCCTAGCTCAGTGCTCTTTAGCTGGATTTCAATCTCAAGATATTATTAAATGTCAGTGTGATGTCAGTTAAAGTTATGATCCAACAAGATTCTGAGCAGAAGGTGCCTTAATGGTGTTTGTTTGGTCTTACCTTGTGAAACTCTCCTCATGCTCAGACACACTTTTTGCTCATATCTGAGGAGAACATGGGATGGCCTGATGTCTTGTCTGATCACTGGTCATTTACTGCTGGGTACAGAAGAGGTTAACCAGTGCCCACCAACCCTCTGTGTTCACTACATCTGATTTGTAGCCCACCATATCTGTAAGCATCCATGATCTTTATATCTTAATACAAGCTCCTTCACAAAATTTTGTACAAATCCTTAAAAGTGAAAGAATATTCCAACACAAGTTAATCCTTTAACTAAAGGAGATATACTGCTTAGCAAATTCAATGTAATAAAAACTGTTGTCTCTAAAAAGGAAGGTGTCTTTTAACTGAAAATTCAACTGAAGGGAGTTGTCCTGAGCATGAACTGAGAAAGTGCTCAGTCAGAAGAGTACAAAAAAATCCTTTAACTTCATCAACATCATCACTCAAAATACTGGATTATTTTCCCTAATATGACTGCAACCTGAACTATTCTGTATTTGTTTTCATCAGTACTTGGAGAAAGAAAACTACAATGACATTTTTCTTGAGCAATGTGAAAGCAGCTTTCATTTCTAATTTAAATGATTTTCTCTCTTTTATTTTACATTTTAAAAATTAAAACTATTACAATTAATTTTCCAATCAATGTATTTTGTGGTGCTGAAATTTTAAAATTGTGTTCCCACTGCAAATTTGTACAGTACTGCTGACCCTTGAAACAAAGAGTTTAAACTGCAAAGGGATTTTCTCAACAGTCAGTACTGCAGCTTGACCAGCTGGTTGAACTGCAGACACTGAGTCCATTATAAATTATAGGCAGCTTGTCAACTGCTCACAGCGTAGCCCTCACCCTTGTGTTGTTGAAGTGAAAGTGAAAGTGAAGTCGCTCAGTCATGTCTGACTCTCTGTGACCCCATGGACTGTAGCCTACCAGGCTCCTCTGTCCATACGATTTTCCAGGCAAGAATGCTGGAGTGAGCTGCCATTTCCTACTGCAATTCTGTTCTGGCAATTTCCTTCCATAATTTAAAATCACCAGAAGAGGGCAGAGCTAAACATGTGATACTTGGATGGCTGGGCATGAATGGGAAGAAGCTTTCAAAATGAAGCTGAGTTTTATTTTTGACTGGAATTTAGCACCTCAGTTGCTATCTTTACCCAGCATAGAGACTTGCCAAGAAGACTTGCAACCTAATTTCTCTTCCAAACACAAATGGGGGAATAAAAATTATCACAACAGAATAAATGCTATAGAATATATGCAGTAGAAATTCTTGGCCTTAACAGAACAAAGATGTGGAAGAATCTAACATTTATAATACCTTATACCTTGCTGAAGTCTATGCATACACATTTATGGGGAACAATTAAATAGCTTATAAATCAAACCAGAAATATTGTGTGTGTGTGTGTGTGTGTGTGTGCATGCATGCTCAGTCACTCAGTCGTGTCACTTTGCAACCCCATGAACTGTAGCCCACAAGGCTCCTCCATCCATGGAATCTTCCAGGCAAGAATACTGGAGCAGGTTGCCATTTCCTACTCCAGGGGATCTTCCTGACCCAGGGATTAAGCCCACATGTCTTGCATTTCCTACACTGGCAGGTGGATTCTGTACCAATGTGCCACCTGGGAAGCCCCCAGAAATACTGAGTATGTGATAATAGTAAAGATAGAAACATCTATAAAAATTAATCTTTAAAAAACAACTTTATATCTGTGTATGCATTACATAACTTCTTAATCTAGAATACATATCTTGTAGACAAGATTACTGAAAAGGTTTAAAATTTTTCTCTCCAAGATTGTTTGAAATTTTGACAAACTCACAAATAATTATTTTATTCTCAATCTTCATATTCTGTAACTTCAATGTTCCACAAATCCTTATACTTCAAAAGTAAAATTCAGAAGAACATACTTATAAATATATAAAGGAAGGAAAATTGGAATTAGGCCTTGTTGCTGCTGCTGCTGCTAAGTCACTTCAGTCATGTCCAACTCTGTGCGACCCCAGAGACGGCAGCCCACCAGGCTCCCCCATCCCTGGGATTCTCCAGGCAAGAACCCTGCAGTGGGTTGCCATTTCCTTCTCCAATGAATGAAGGTGAAAAGTGAAAGTGAAGTCGCTCAGTTGTGTCTGACTCCTAGCGACTCCATGGACTGCAGTAAATGTTAAATAAGATTAAATTTAATCATCTTTTTTGTTAAAAATAGGGATTTATTCAGAGTTACACTTCCAGGTCTGAATATCTGCATTTTACTTATCAACTTTTTTTCAAATAAGAACAATGAAAGAATTGAACAGAGAAAGTTCCTGTGAGGAATTAAGAGATTGCATTAGCTACACTGAGGATTCCATCAACCACCTGAAGACCAGCTTCATCTCTCTAAGCTGAGCAGTTTATCAATTACACACAGAAAGTGAACCAAAGCTTTAATGAGCCATTTGGGAAAGAGCCTGGGTCATTAACTTTGTGTTAGCCCAGCAGGCCTCATCAGCTGAGCTCAATCTCATGAGAATTCAAAGGTAGGAACTCCTTGGAGTTAAAGAAAAAAAAGACAAAAACAGCTTCCACAGAGAAGCAGTAACTAATTTTCACAGAACACATTTTGTAGAGCAAGGCCTTCCCAAAGCTGGCTAATCAAAACCCCTATTTCCAAAAGTCAACTTCAGGCCCAGCCAATCGAACTTTCCAAGAGCAGGGGCCAGGTTAGAATCTTAGGAAGCTCTCTGGGCAGCATAGTAATGCAGCGTAGGTAGTAATGTAGCAGATGAGGCTACAGCCCCAGCCAGGAGGGTCACTGAAGGGACCCTGCAGGTGTGAGTGAGGGCTCTGGTGTCACCTTAGGTGAGAGTGAGCAGCTTCAGCAGGTGTGACAGGATCGCTCATCTGTGGGGAAGGAGCTGAGGGGCAGAAGGGGACCATGGAAGCCAAGTAAGAGGCTTAAATGAGCTGCACCAGAGTGATGACAAGCAAGAGAAACAAGGCCCAAGTTTCTAGAGAGAAAGCTGTCTCTTCAACAATGGTGCGGGTCCACTTACACATGGATTTTGTTCAGTAGTAAACACTTCAGAACCACATGCTCCACAGAGAACCATGGCTGCAGGCTGATGGACACCCATAACTTATAGGAGGATGCTCTAGTGAGGAGGGGGCAGGGGTTGGAGCCTTTGCCCCGGCCTGTGTGAGGGGCAGCAGTGTCTCTGAATCAACAGCTTTGGCAATAGGTCAGCTGTGGAAGGTGAAGACGAGGCACAAGATGTGGAGTCAGCTTCCCTGAGTTGATTCCACCTGCTGCTCACAAAACTATGTGACTTGCCAAGTGATACTAAGTTTGAGTTTTCACGTCATAAAATGGAAGTAGGATTAAATAAACAAATGGTTTAAATTTAATCAATTTAAGTTATCCCTGTTAAACACTGAGCAGAGTGCTTGGCCCTTCAACATGCTGGCTGCTTTTTATAGGTTTTTGCTGTTAATGATGTTGCTGTAAAAACGTAATTCATTGAGGTCTACTTGGTGGCTCAGATGGTAAAGAATCTGCTTGCAACCCAGGAAACACGGGTTTGATCCCTGGGCAAGATCCTCTGGAGAAGGAAGTAACAACCCATTCCAGTATTTTTGCCTGGAGAATACCATGGACAGAGGAGTCTGGCAGGCTACAGTCCAGGGGTCACAAAGAATCAGACACGACTGAGTGACTAATGCTTCCACGTTCCCTTTCTGGGCAAGGTCTACTTTGGGGGAGGCACTGTGAAAATAAACACTTTAAAAAAAAATGGAATAAAAGCTCCCTGATGACAAAGATAGGGGACCTAAGACCACTTTCTGTTTTCCCCTTAACTGTTACTGGCACACTTATTTATTTACTTATTCTGCAAAAGAGAGAAGTGCTGAAGTATGGAAACAACTTAGTTTTGTTACCATGATCTTTAAAGCCACAGATCATCTACAGGATGTGTCTCATGGCATCAAGAACAAGAAATAAATCCCAGTTCCCTGAATCTCCTCATTCCTAACGCCTGTACGGGGGCAACCAACCAGACCATGTGAACTCACTCAACCTACATTTGCCGTGGACCTAATCATCCCTCCCATGCTTTCCTGCTCACACTGAGGAAAGCATCACCCACCTGTAGGCCCTCACTGCTGGTACCCACAGCGAGTCTCAAACTTCTGCTTTGTCAGAATACAATTCTTTTTTGGCCATGTTGCACTGCATGTTAGTTCCCTAACCAGGGATCAAACCCAGGCCCCCTGCAGTGGAAGCACAGAGTCCTAGCCACTGGACCAACAGGAAAGTTCCATAATACCACTTTAAAGACTGTGCCCATTGCAGTTCCCAACTGAAATTACACTATCAAATGAGCACCGAATAAATTGGCAGATTTTTTTTTCTAATTTTATTTTATTTTTAAACTTTAAATAATTGTATTAGTTTTGCCAAATATCAAAATGAATCTGCCACAGGTATACATATGTTCACCATCCTGAACCCTCCTCCCTCCTCCCTCCCCATACCATCCCTCTGGGTCGTCCCAGTGCACTAGCCCCAAGCATCCAGTATCGTGCATCGAACCTGGACTGGCAACTCGTTTCTTACATGATAATTTACATGTTTCAATGCCATTCTCCCAAATCTTCCCACCCTCTCCCTCTCCCACAGAGTCCATAAGTCTGTTCTATACATCAGTGTCTCTTTTGCTGTCTCGTACACCGGGTTATTGTTACCATCTTTCTAAATTCCATATATATGCATTAGTATACTGTATTGATGTTTTTCCTTCTGGCTTACTTCACTCTGTATAATAGGCTCCAGTTTCATCCACCTCATTAGAACTGATTCAAATGTATTCTTTTTAATGGCTGAGTAATACTCCATTGTGTATATGTACCACAGCTTTCTTACCCATTCATCTGCTGATGGACATCTAGGTTGCTTCCATGTCCTGGCTATTATAAACAGTGCTGCGATGAACATTGGGGTACACGTGTCTCTTTCCCTTCTGGTTTCCTCAGTGTGTATGCCCAGCAGTGGGATTGCTGGGTCATAAGGCAGTTCTATTTCCAGTTTTTTAAGGAATCTCCACACTGTTCTCCATAGTGGCTGTACTAGTTTGCATTCCCACCAACAGTGTAAGAGGGTTCCCTTTTCTCCACACCCTCTCCAGCATTTATTATTTGTAGACTTTTGGATCGCAGCCATTCTGACTGATGTGAAATGGTACCTCATAGTGGTTTTGATTTGCATTTCTCTGATAAAGAGTGATGTTGAGCATCTTTTCATGTGTTTGTTAGCCATCTGTATGTCTTCTTTGGAGAAATGTCTATTTAGTTCTTTGGCCCATTTTTTGATTGGGTCGTTTATTTTTCTGGAGTTCAGCTGTAGGAGTTGCTTGTATATTTTTGAGATTAGTTGTTTGTCAGTTGCTACATTTGCTATTATTTTCTCCCATTCTGAAGGCTGTCTTTTCACCTTGCTAATAGTTTCCTTTGATGTGCAGAAGCTTTTAAGGTTAATTTGGTCCCATTTGTTTATTTTTGCTTTTATTTCCAATATTCTGGGAGGTGGGTCATAGAGAATCCTGCTGTGATGTATGTCGGAGAGTGTTTTGCCTATGTTCTCCTCTAGGAGTTTTATAGTTTCTGGTCTTACGTTGAGATCTTTAATCCATTTTGAGTTTATTTTTGTGTATGGTGTTAGAAAGTGGTCTAGTTTCATTCTTTTACAAGTGGTTGACCAGATTTCCCAGCACCACTTGTTAAAGACATGGTCTTTAATCCATTGTATATTCTTGCCTCCTTTGTCAAAGATAAGGTGTCCATATGTGCGTGGATTTATCTCTGGGCTTTCTATTTTATTCCATTGATCAGTATTTCTGTCTTTGTGCCAGTACCATACTGTCTTGATAACTGTGGCTTTGTAGTAGAGCCTGAGGTCAGGTAGGTTGATTCCTCCAGTTCCATTCTTCTTTCTCAAGATTGCTTTGGCTATTCGAGGTTTTTTGTTTTTCCATACAAATTGTGAAATTATTTGTTCTAGCTCTGTGAAGAATACTGTTGGTAGCTTGATAGGGATTGCGTTGAATCTATAAATTGCTTTGGGTAGTATACTCATTTTCACTATATTGATTCTTCCAATCCATGAACATGGTATATTTCTCCATCTATTAGTGTCCTCTTTGATTTCTTTCACCAGTGTTTTATAGTTTTCTATATATAGGTCTTTAGTTTCTTTAGGTAGATATATTCCTAAGTATTTTATTCTTTCCGTTGCAATGGTGAATGGACTTGTTTCCTGAATTTCTCTTTCTGTTTTCTCATTATTAGTGTATAGGAATGCAACGGATTTCTGTGTGTTGATTTTATATCCTGAAACTTTACTATAGTCATTGACTATTTCTAGTAATTTTCTGGTGGAATCTTTAGGGTTTTCTATGTAGAGGATCATGTCATCTGCAAATAGTGAGAGTTTTACTTCTTCTTATCCAATCTGGATTCCTTTTATTTCTTTTCCTGCTCTGATTGCTGTGGCCAAAACTTCCAAAACTATGTTGAACAGTAATGGTGAAAGTGGGCACCCTTGTCTTGTTCCTGACTTTAGAGGAAATGCTTTCAATTTTTCACCATTGAGGATAATGTTTGCTGTGGGTTTGTCATATATAGCTTTTATTATGTTGAGGTATGTTCCTTCTATTCCTGCTTTCTGGAGAGTTTTTATCATAAATGGATGTTGAATTTTGTCAAGGGCTTTCTCTGCATCTATTGAGATAATCATATGGTTTTTATTTTTCAATTTGTTAATGTGGTGTATTACATTGATTGATTGATTTGCGGATATTGAAGAATCCTTGCATCCCTGGGATAAAGCCCACTTGGTCATCGTGTATGATCTTTTTTAATGTGTTGTTGGATTCTGATTGCTAGAATTTTGTTAAGGATTTTTGCATCTATGTTCATCAGTGATATTGGCCTGTAGTTTTCTTTTTTTGTGGCATCTTTGTCAGGTTTTGGTATTAGGGTGATGGTGGCCTCATAGAATGAGTTTGGAAGTTTACCTTCCTCTGCATAAATTGGCAGATTTTTAAATCAAGTCAATATAATCTCTGTTAGAGTAAATTTTGTCTTATTAGATAGCAAACTTCAGCACATACTTTTCCCAAATACTGTGAAATCAGTCAGCATATGAAGACCATTGTATGTGATTTTGTAACTGACAGCTCTGCAGAAGGGTGGTGGATGCACCAACAAGACCCCTCAAAGACCCTCTGCCACTAGGTGCAGGAATCACAGAGCCTGTCTCTGGAACAGCTCCTGTTTGCAAAGCGTTAAGTCAAGATTGGCATCTAAGTTAAGTCATGCAGGATTTCTCCTCGGATCTTGCCTTGGCTTCCACTGTGATCTATTTGGAATCTGAAGCTGCCCTCCCATTTTAGTAAATTTTGGCTGCATTTGTGATAGAAAACTAGAAAGAAAGGTTGTCTGCACTGTGTCCTGTGACCCATGTTTCTAACTGTCCTCCTCCCCATCCACATTCAATAGATATACAGACAACATACAACCAATATTTACTACAAAATGAGGCGATTTTCAGATTCCATTCATGCCTATCCCTAATTTCAGTTATATTTTGACTTTGCTTTCAAGGCAAGCCTACTCTCATGCCCCTTACAGGATCAGTAAGACCTTCAATACGGACCATCTGGTGCCTCAAGAAGTTTGGCCTTTGAAAACAATGAACCCAAGCACCTTACTCCTACCTGCAGGCTCAAGTGTGGTCTCTCTAAACTCATGGATATCCGTACATGCCAACACATTTTTGAGCAGCACCCTTAGCCCATCCCTTCAGTCTCTGATCAAAACTAAGCTTCTTCGAGGTGATTGTTCCAAGTGAACCGGTGACACCAATATTTTTATATGAAACATCATGGGAAAATTATCATTTTTAAAGTCCTCCTCTGAGGGCAGTATTTAAAGTACATCTTGTGGTCCTGATTGTTCACACAGATTTCTCAGGCTACTAGTACTTGCTCCACTCTTCCTAGGCTGTCTTCGATCTTTGAATCCCTAATATTTACAAGGATCTCCAATATCTTTCTCAAACAGCCTAAAAAATTTCCAAGATTCTTTACAGAACATTCACAGAAGTCACAGGATTACTTGGTTAAAGAAAACACTCATACTCAACCTCATTAATGAATATGCTGGGACTATTAACCACCAAGAACACAGGGAAATTGAGAATCTGTTTCAGTCAGAAGTTCTTGTTCTCATGAAGATAGGGTGGTGTAGAGAAAAGCAACTGACCTGACTGTTAGGAGACAGATTTCTGTCTGTCCAAAGTACTTCTACCGCAGGTAAGTCACTCCTCCTTTCTAAGCTTGAGTGACCTCCCCTGTCAACTCCACTCCCAACTCCCATCATCACTGACCTTCAGAGGTATCACCCATCCAGTAAATCACCAGCCAGAGAGGTGTGCACTGTTTTGTCTTTGCTGTACCCAGTGCTGGGGCAGAGTCAACATTATCCCCACCCTGTACCTCCACCAGCCTCCAGAAGCACCCCTTTTCCTCCTACCAGTCCTCAGTGATGGTTCTGTGCATCCACATGAAACATTTCCACACTATTTTCAAACATTTGGCCTTACACATCCCTACTCACTCACTGAAGAGGTCAAAGTCTCCTAACGCATAGCAAACACGGACTCTGTAAGCATTCCCTCACCTTCCCGTGAGCCAACAATAAAGAAAGCCCACCTGCACTGCATCCCCCTTTCCCGGTCTCTTTTCACACACAGGTGTTGCTACTCATGTCCCAGGCCAACCCTGAGCTGAGCTACACATCCTATCCCTCTGACACTCTCAGGACCACACACTATCCATCAGTTCTCCTTCTCTATAGGGTCCCTCCTGTCAGCATCTGCACATGCTCTAAACACGCCCAAGCTTTTATTAAAAAAGGTATTTCTCCTTCCCCTCTCATAACAACCCTGACACAAGGCCTTTGGTGCTCATAACACTCCTGCACTGATCCCTTCCTGTCTCCCCAGCTTGCCCTGACCCTTCATCCAACTTCAGCATGCAGAGACCTGGCCAGTGTCCCCCTCAAAAAACACACATACATCCAACCCAAACTGTTCTCTACATCTGCAAGTTTACTAACAATAACTTTGGCGAATTCAATGACTACTTTTCAATATCACTCTTCCTTGACCTCTTAGCATTGTTTGGTATCACTTGCTCCTCCATCTGTTTTTATCTCTCTCTCTGCCCCAACTCTAACTGCTCTTCACCTGTCCCACGCAGCTTTCCCCTGCCCATTGTATAAACATTCATCTGCATGTCAAGCCCTGCTTGATTCTCATCCTCTGGGCACTTTACAATGCCTAACAGCTTCAGGAATCATCTGCACAATCAAAGACTCCATCTCTCTCCCCCTAGGCTCTGTCTCCTGACCTCTAGGCACAAATAATCGATTACTTTTGCATATCTTTCAGTATATTACCCTCAAATTCCATAAGACCTAAATTGAACAATTATGCTCACAAGTCCTCCAGGTGATTCTAATGCCTGTTCACATTTGAGCACCACTAGTTTACCAGTATCATCTGCCCCTTCATCATCCCCAGCACTGCTCCCATAGCTAAGGACAGCACCTCTGCAATCTTGGATTCCCACACCATCTTCCTTAGAATCTTCCAGCCTCCAAGTCAGACCCACAGAACAATCCTAGGTCAAGACTCCACAAGCACCTGGAATGCTCTCTCCTCTGCCTAAAACCCTCCAGAGGTTCCCCACTGCTCTTGGGATTGAGTTCCAATTCCTAAATCCATCTGTGAGAAGACTCCATCAACTGCTCTGGGTACCAACCACACTCTTTACAGATGCCTCTCCCACCCCTGCCCCTCACACTGGACACTATGCTCCAGTCACACTGACCACTCAATTCTCTATCCCCATAAAACACTGTGCTACTGTACCCGCCCACCTGGAAGCCCCTTGGAGAGTGAGCAAAACAGCATAGGGAGAGGATCTGTATTTTTCAGGAAAGTAATTCAGTTTTCATTATGTAACAATATTTTATTATATGACTGGCTGATGACCACACATAGTTAGAGATGGAAAGAAAAGTCAGACTGACACAATAAATTTACCTGTTATATATTACCTAAGTATAGACCTGGGGCCAGCTAACTGCAGCCAGTGTTTGTAAATGAAGTATTGTTAAGAAATAACAGCCAAATCTATTCCCTGCATATTGTCTGTGGTGCTCACATGACAACAGCATAGCTGGGTTCAGTGACAGAGGCTGTAAAGCATTTAATAAGGCCTTCTATCTGGCCAACCCCTCAGCTAGACAATAAAGATAATAGAAAGGAAATAAATCACCTTTCAGATTTCCAAAGACTAGTACAAATCTGGGGGCTTCCCAGGAGGTGCTAGTGGTAAAGAACCCCCCTGTCAATGCAGGTGGACATAAAAGGCATTGGTTCAATCCCTGGGTCAGGAAGATCCCCTGGAGGAGGACATGGCAACACACTCCAGTATTCTTGCCTGGAGAATCCCAAGGACAGAGGAGCCTGGTGGGCTACAGTCCATGGGGTCACAAAGAGTCAGAATAAAACAACTTTGTGCACTACAAATTTGGAGGAAAATCCCTCTCAGTCCCTGGTTGTCTGCTGTCCTCTGGGTCCTTAGGTTCTACACTCCTCCTGGCTCTCAAGATTCAAACAGAAATATAGATCAATGGAACAAAATAGAAAGCCCAGAGATAAATCCACGCACATATGGACACCTTATCTTTGACAAAGGAGGCAAGAATATACAATGGATTAAAGACCATGTCTTTAACAAGTGGTGCTGGGAAATCTGGTCAACCACTTGTAAAAGAATGAAACTAGAACACTTTCTAACACCATACACAAAAATAAACTCAAAATGGATTAAAGATCTCAACGTAAGACCAGAAACTATAAAACTCCTAGAGGAGAACATAGGCAAAACACTCTCTGACATACATCACAGCAGGATCCTCTATGACCCACCTCCCAGAATATTGGAAATAAAAGCAAAAATAAACAAATGGGACCTAATTAACCTTAAAAGCTTCTGTACATCAAAGGAAACTATTAGCAAGGTGAAAAGACAGCCTTCAGAATGGGAGAAAATAATAGCAAATGAAGCAACTGACAAACAACTAATCTCAAAAATATACAAGCAACTCCTACAGCTCAACTCCAGAAAAATAAACGACCCAATCAAAAAATGGGCCAAAGAACTAAATAGACATTTCTCCAAAGAAGACATACAGATGGCTAACAAACACATGAAAAGATGCTCAACATCACTCATTATCAGAGAAATGCAAATCAAAACCACTATGAGGTACCATTTCACACCAGTCAGAATGGCTGCGATCCAAAAGTCTACAAATAATAAATGCTGGAGAGGGTGTGGAGAAAAGGGAACCTCTTACACTGTTGGTGGGAATGCAAACTAGTACAGCCACTATGGAGAACAGTGTGGAGATTCCTTAAAAACTGGAAATAGAACTGCCTTATGATCCAGCAATCCCACTGCTGGGCATACACACTGAGGAAACCAGAAGGGAAAGAGACACGTGTACCCCAATGTTCATCGCAGCACTGTTTATAATAACCAGGACATGGAAGCAACCTAGATGTCCATCAGCAGATGAATGGATAAGAAAGCTGTGGTACATATACACAATGGAGTATTACTCAGCCATTAAAAAGAATACATTTGAATCAGTTCTAATGAGGTGGATGAAACTGGAGCCTATTATACAGAGTGAAGTAAGCCAGAAGGAAAAACACCAATACAGTATACTAACGGATATATATGGAATTTAGAAAGATGGTAACAATAACCCGGTGTACGAGACAGCAAAAGAGACACTGATGTATAGAACAGACTTATGGACTCTGTGGGAGAGGGAGAGGGTGGGAAGATTTGGGAGAATGGCATTGAAACATGTGAAATGTCATGTATGAAACGAGATGCCAGTCCAGGTTCAATGCACGATGCTGGATGCTTGGGGCTAGTGCACTGGGACGACCCAGAGGGATGGTATGGGGAGGGAGGAGGGAGGAGGGTTCAGGATGGGGAACACATGTATACCTGTGGTGGATTCATTTTGATATTTGGCAAAACTAATACAATTTTGTAAGGTAAAAAATAAAATAAAATTAATTTAAAAAAAAAAAAAAAAGGGAGGCCACAGAAATGCGAGTCATGTCCACAGACCTGATTACTACTCAGGGCAAATCCACAAGAAAGAGAAGAAAACCATGAGAAAAAGGCTGGGCTAAGTCATCCATTTTAATACAGGTCCATCACAAACATTCCCGACCAATTCTGCATCACCCACACTGTTTGCCAAAGGGGTAAGAAGAAGCACTAGTTGTCAAAGTAAAATAGGCCTTGATACAGCAAGATTCTTAAATGAACATAAACAAACTGCAGAGAAGAAAGTATGTCATTGACTTCAAAAGTGTGACTGGCACAAATAAGCTTTGAAAAGTTGATTTTTCTAAATCTAAATGAGCTTCATGTCTGGAGATTATTGTGAAATCTATAGACGTCCTGGCAGCATCTCTTCTAAACTCAGAATGTTGTGATGGGGTAGTAACACCAGTGCCATTGCCACTTTCACAACAACACTCTCGAATTAAGCATAGTTGGAGGGTTGAGGGGGTGGGGGAATCAACTGTTTTGCCTTCTAAAATAGAATACACAAAAAGTAGCACATATTAGAAATTTACTAAATACCAGGTTGAAAAAATAAAATAACCTCAAAACATGTGTGCTTCAATTCAGGTGTATGGAAGTTAAGATACTGATTCCTTCAAGAGCTAATTAGTCATAGTTCAACTACTCACTAAAGTACCAGGAACAAATTACAATAAACTGTAAGAATGAAAATAAAAGTGAGAGTGTTCTTTAAAATGATGGAGTCCAGAGAAATAATTTTCAAAAAATGTATTTAACAAAACATGTATTAAAACCCTTCTGAACCATATGACTTCATACTGAACCATATGACTACAAACATGGAGGTTATAACATAAACCACAACACAGTCAATCCTGTGGTAAATACAAAAGTTTAAAAACCAAGACGGTAGAGGAATAGGACGGGGACACCACTTTCTCCCCTACAAATTCATCAAAAGATCATTTGAATGCTGAGCAACTTCGACAAAACAACTTCTAAGCACTGGTAGAGAGCACTAGGCACCCAGAAAGGCAGCCCATTCTCTTTGAAAGGAGGTAGGACAAAATATAAAAGACAAAAAGAGACAAAAGAGTTAGGGACAGAGACCCCGCTGTGGTGAGGGAGTTCTGAAGGAGTAGAAGTTTCAAAACAGCATGAAACCCTCTCACTGGTAGGTCTGTGGGGAGTTTTGGAATCTCAGAGGGCAACAGTAGCTGCAGAAAACACACACACACACACAGAATAAGCACCAAACTGCAAATCCCAGCAGAGAAGTAGCCCAGATGCTCGTGTTGGCCACCAGTGAGTGGGGGCTGGACAGGGAGGCACAGGTTGCATGCTTAGGGTAAGGACCAGCCTGAATGCCCTGAGGACAATCTGAGGGAGTTAACATGAGATAGCAATCCAAAATGTGGGATAGCTAGGGAGAGAATTAAAAAAAAAAAAAAAGAACTTTCTCTCAAAAGGCTCTAACCTAACACACAACCTGGCCCTCTCACAGAACAAAGGACTGAGTGAATACCAAAGGAGAGCTAGCCAGATGCATACAGGCCCCTCCCCCACTGCAGGAGGCAGAGAGGCAGGCAGGTAACAGCCAGAGCTGGAAGGCAAGGGGCTACTCCATTCTCAGCCCCAGAGACCAGCATCCTCCACCAAACTGTGAGCAGACTCCCAGTTGCTAACCAAGTCTTCCAGGGATCCTGAATGGTTGACATCCACCAGGAGGGTCACAGCCTGAGATCAGCTCCCCAGAGGAGACACACAGCACACCTGAAACGGTGCTCTCATGGCACACCTGGGAAACCAAGCACCTGGGACCGGGAAGCTGATTAAGATGCACAGCCCACTTGGGACAGTGTGCTCGCCAAGCAGCAGCTGGTTGCCTGAGCTGCTGGGACATGGGAAGGGCACAAAACACATAGCCAACCGAGTCTGTGCTCCTGTGGAGTACCCAAGCACCTGAACCTGAGCAGCTCAGACCTTGGAAGTGCACAAAACACAATGTCTGCTTTGGACAGTGCCCCTGCTGAGCAACCTGAAACCTGAGCAGTGTAGCCCAAGAAAGCATATGCTGCCATGAGCTGGGGCAGACCCAGTGTGGTCCATGCACTGCGAGCACTCCGCACACATGCCAATGATATTTGTTTGCTGTGTTCCTCCCTCCCCACAACACAACTGAACTAGTGAACCTAACTAAGTGACCATCTTTACCCCCTTGTGTCAGGGTGGAAATTAGACATTGAAGAGACTTGGAAAGAGAGGAAGCCAAAATAAACAAGGAAGAGGAAACCACTCTGAAAGTGACAGATGCAACAGATTAAAACCCTGTAGTTAACATTGACTAAGTATTGAAAGGGGCCTATAGACCTTGAGTCTTCTAAAGGTGGAACAAGGAGCTATCTGAAACTGAACTGACCCCACACTGCCTACAACAACTCACGAGAAATTCCTAGATATATTTTTACTATTATCACTTTTTATTATTTTTTTTTATTTTATTTTATTTTTAAATTATACAATATTGTATTAGTTTTGCCAAATATCGAAATGAATCCGCCACAGGTACACCCGGGTTCCCCATCCTGAACCCTCCACCCTCCTCCCTCCCCACCCCTCCCTCTGGGTCGTCCCAGTGCACCAGCCCCAAGCATCCAGTACCGTGCATCGAACCTGGACTGGCGACTCGTTTCATACATGATATTATACATATTTCAATGCTATTTTCCCAAATCTCCCCACCCTCTCCCTCTCCCACAGAGTCCATAAGACTGATCTATACATCGGTGTCTCTTTTGCTGTCTCATACACAGGGTTATGGAAGTTAAGATACTGTTTGCATCTTTCTAAATTCCATATATATGCGTTAGTATACTGTATTGGTGTTTTTCTTTCTGGCTTACTTCACTCTGTGTAATAGGTTCCAGTTTCATCCATCTCATTAGAACTGATTCAAATGTATTCTTTTTAATGGCTGAGTAATATTCCACTGTGTATATGTACAACAGCTTTCTTATCCATTCATCTGCTGATGGACATCTAGGTTGCTTCCATGTCCTGGCTATTATAAACAATGCTGCAATGAACATTGGGGTACACATGTCTCTTTCCCTTCTGGTTTCCTCAGTGTGTATGCCCAGCAGTGGGATTGCTGGGTCATAAGGCAGTTCTATTTCCAGTTTTTTAAGGAATCTCCACACTGTTCTCCATAGTGGCTGTACTAGTCTGCATTCCCACCAACAGTGCAAGAGAGTTCCCTTCTCTCTACACCCTCTCCAGCATTTATTGCTTGTAGACTTATGGATTGCAGCCATTCTGACTGGCGTGAAATGGTACTTCATAGTGGTTTTGATTTGCATTTCTCTGATAATGAGTGATGTTGAGCATCTTTTCATGTGTTTGTTAGCCATCTGTATGTCTTCTTTGGAGAAATGTCTATTTAGTTCTTTGGCCCATTTTTTGATTGGGTCATTTATTTTTCTGGAGTTGAGCTGTAGGAGTTGCTTGAATATTTTTGATATTAGTTGTTTGTCAGTTGCTTCATTTGCCATTATTTTCTCCCATTCTGAAGGCTGCCTTTTCACCTTGCTAATAGTTTCCTTTGTTGTGCAGAAGCTTTTAAGTTTAATTAGGTCTCATTTGTTTATTTTTGCTTTTATTTCCAATATTCTGGGAGGTGGGTCATAGAGGATCCTGCTGTGATGTATGTTGGAGAGTGTTTTGCCTATGTTCTCCTCTAGGAGTTTTATAGTTTCTGGTCTTACATTGAGATCTTTAATCCATTTTGAGTTTATTTTTGTGTATGGTGTTAGAAAGTGTTCTAGTTTCATTCTTTTACAAGTGGTTGACCAGATTTCCCAGCACCACTTGTTAAAGACATGGTCTTTAATCCATTGTATATTCTTGCTTCCTTTGTCAAAGATAAGGTGTCCATATGTGCATGGATTTATCTCTGGGCTTTCTATTTTGTTCCATTGATCAATATTTCTGTCTTTGTGCCAGTACCATACTGTCTTGATAACTGTGGCTTTGTAGTAGAGCCTGAAGTCAGGCAGGTTGATTCCTCCAGTTCCATTCTTCTTTCTCAAGATCGCTTTGGCTATTCGAGGTTTTTTGTATTTCCATACAAATTGTGAAATTATTTGTTCTAGCTCTGTGAAGAATACTGTTGGTATCTTGATAGGGATTGCGTTGAATCTATAAATTGCTTTGGGTAGTATACTCACTTTCACTATATTGATTCTTCCAATCCATGAACATGGTATATTTCTCCATCTATTAGTGTCCTCTTTCATTTCTTTCACCAGTGTTTTATAGTTTTCTATATATAGGTCTTCGGTTTCTTTAGGTAGATATATTCCTAAGTATTTTATTCTTTCCGTTGCAATGGTGAATGGAATTGTTTCCTTACTTTCTCTTTCAGTTTTCTCATTATTAGTGTATAGGAATGCAAGGGATTTCTGTGTGTTGATTTTATATCCTGAAACTTTACTATAATCATTGATTAGTTCTAGTAATTTTCTGGTGGAGTCTTTAGGGTTTTCTATGTAAAGGATCATGTCATCTGCAAATAGTGAGAGTTTTACTTCTTCTTTTCCAATTTGGATTCCTTTTTTTCTTTTTCTGCTCTGACTGCTGTGGCCAAAACTTCCAAAACTATGTTGAATAGTAATGGTGAAAGTGGGCACCCTTGTCTTGTTCCTGACTTTAGAGGAAATGCTTTCAATTTTTCACCATTGAAGATAATGTTTTCTGTGGCTTTGTCATATACAGCTTTTATTATGTTGAGGTATGTTCCTTCTATTCCTGCTTTCTGGAGAGTTCTTATCATAAAGGATGTTGAATTTTGTCAAAGGCTTTCTCTGCATCTATTGAGATAATCCTATGGTTTTTGTTATAAAAGATTCGAATCATAGGGGTCCCAGAAGAAGAAGACAAAAAGAAAGACCATGAGAAAATACTTGAGGAGATAATAGTTGAAAACTTCCCTAAAATGGGGAAGGAAATAATCACCCAAGTCCAAGAAACCCAGAGAGTCCCAAACAGGATAAACCCAAGGAGAAACACCCCAAGACACATATTAATCAAATTAACAAAGATCAAACACAAAGAACAAATATTAAAAGCAGCAAGGGAAAAACAACAAATAACACACAAGGGAATTCCCATTAGGATAACAGCTGATCTTTCAATAGAAACTCTTCAAGCCAGGAGGGAATGGCAAGACATACTTACAGTGATGAAAGAAAATAACCTACAGCCCAGATTATTGTACCCGGCAAGGATCTCATTCAAATGTGAAGGAGAAATCAAAAGCTTCTCAGACAAGCAAAAGCTGAGAGAATTCAGCACCACCAAACCAGCTCTCCAACAAATACTAAAGGATTTTCTCTAGACAGAAAACACAAAAACGGTGTATAAACTCGAACCCAAAACAATAAAGTAAATGGCAATGGGATCATACTTATCAGTAATTACCTTAAATGTAAATGGGTTGAATGCCCCAACCAAAAGACAAAGACTGGCTGAATGGATACAAAAACAAGGCCCCTACATATGTTGTCTACAACAGACCCACCTCAAAACAGGGGACACATACAGACTGAAAGTGAAGGGCTGGAAAAAGATTTTTCATGCAAATAGGGACCAAAGGAAAGCAGGAGTAGTAATACTTATATCAGATAAAATAGACTTTAAAACAAAGGCTGTGAAAAGAGACAAAGATGGTCACTACATAATGATCAAAAGATCAATCCAAGAAGAAGATACAACAATTATAAATATATATGCACCCAACACGGGAGCACCGCAATATATAAGACAAATGCTAACAAGTATGAAAGGAGAAATTAACAATAACACAATAATAGTGGGAGACTTTAATACCCCACTCACACCTATGGATAGATCAACTAAACAGAAAATTAACAAGGAAACACAAACGTTAAACGATACAATAGACCAGTTAGACCTAATTGATATCTATAGGACATTTCATCCCCAAACAGTGAATTTCACCTTTTTCTCAAGTGCACATAGAACCTTCTCCAGGATAGATCACATCCTGGGCCATAAATCTAGCCTTGGTAAATTCAAAAAAATAGAAATCATTCCAAGCATCTTTTCTGACCACAATGCAGTAAGATTAGATCTCAATTACAGGAGAAAACCTATTAAAAATTCCGACATATGGAGGATGAACAACACCCTGCTGAATAACCAACAAATCACAGAAGAAATCAAAAAAGAAATCAAAATGTACATAGAAACTAATGAAAATGAAAACACAACAACCCAAAAGCAGTCCTAAGGGGAAAGTTCATAGCAATACAGGCATACCTAAAGAAACAAGAAAAAAGTCAAATAAATAACCTAACCCTACACCTAAAGCAACTAGAAAAGGAAGAAATGAAGAACCCCAGGGTTAGTAGAAGGAAAGAAATCTTAAAAATTAGGGCAGAAATAAATGCAAAAGAAACAAAAGAGACCATAGCAAAAATCAACAAAGCCAAAAGCTGGTTCTTTGAAAGGATAAATAAAATTGCCAAACCATTAGCCAGACTCATCAAGAAACAAAGGGAGAAAAATCAAATCAATAAAATTAGAAATGAAAATGGAGAGATCACAACAGACAACACAGAAATACAAAGGATTATAAGAGACTACTATCAACAATTAAATGCCAATAAAATGGACAACGTGGAAGAAATGGACAAATTCTTAGAAAAGTACAACTTTCCAAAACTCGACCAGGAAGAAATAGAAAATCTTAACAGGCCCATCACAAGCACGGAAATTGAAACTGTAATCAAAAATCTTCCAGCAAACAAAAGCCCCGGTCCAGACGGCTTCACAGCTGAATTCTACCAAAAATTTAGAGAAGAGCTAACACCTATCCTGCTCAAACTCTTCCAGAAAATTGCAGAGGAAGGTAAACTTCCAAACTCATTCTATGAGGCCACCATCACCCTAATACCAAAACCTGACAAAGATCCCACAAAAAAAGAAAACTACAGGCCAATATCACTGATGAACACAGATGCAAAAATCCTTAACAAAATTCTAGCAATCAGAATCCAACAACACATTAAAAAGATCATACACGATGACCAAGTGGGCTTTATCCCAGGGATGCAAGGATTCTTCAATATCCTATTATCACTTTTTAATGTTTTCACTTTTAAGTTCTTTATTAGCCCTTTAATTTTCATTTTTATAACCTACTACTACCTTACAAAAAAGGCCTATGTTAAAGCAAATTTCATATATATATATATATATATATATTGCATAATTTTATGATTGATTTTATTTTATATTTTCTTTTTGTATTTTTTTTATTTTACAATATTGTATTGGTTTTGCCATATATCAAAATGAATCCACCACAGGTATACATGTGTTCCCCACCCTGAACCCTCCTCCCTCCTCCCTCCCCATACCATCCCTCTGGGTCTTCCCAGTGCACCAGCCCCAAGCATCCAGTATCGTCCATCGAACCTGGACTGGCAACTCATTTCATATATGATATTATACATGTTTCAATGCCATTCTCCCAAATCTTCCCACCCTCTCCCTCTCCCACAGAGTCCAAAAGACTGTTTTTATATCTGTGTCTCTTTTGCTGTCTTGTATACAGGGTTACTGTTACCATCTTTCTAAATTCTGTATATATGCGTTAGTATACTGTATTGGTGTTTTTCTTTGTGGCTTACTTCACTCTGTATAATAGGCTCCAGTTTCATCCACCTCATTAGAACTGGTGCAAATGTATTCTTTTTAATGGCTGAGTAATACTCCATTGTGTATATGTACCATAGCTTTCTTATCCATTCATCTGCTGATGGACATCTAGGTTGCTTCCATGTCCTGGCTATTATAAACAGTGCTGCGATGAACATTGGGGTACATTTGTCTCTTTCCCTTCTGGTTTCCTTAGTGTGTATGCCCAGCAGTGGGATTGCTGGATCATAAGGCAGTTCCAGAAAAATAAATGACCCAATCAAAAAATGGGCCAAAGAACTTAATAGACATTTCTCCAAAGAAGACATACAGATGGCTAACAAACACATGAAAAGATGCTCAACATCACTCATTATCAGAGAAATGCAAATCAAAACCACTATGAGGTACCATTTCATGCCAGTCAGAATGGCTGTGATCCAAAGTCTACAAGCAATAAATGCTGGAGAGGGTGTGGAGAAAAGGGAACCCTCTTACACTGTTGGTGGGAATGCAAACTAGTACAGCCACTATGGAGAACAGTGTGGAGAGTCCTTAAAAAACTGGAAATAGAACTGCCTTATTTTGTATTTTAATACTGTATTTTTGAGAGTGTAACCTCTACTCTAGATTTTTAATATTTGCTTTTTGGTATTTGTTATCAATTTTGTACCTTTAAGAATATAATCTTCAGTATCAATTTTCTCTTAGGGGTGTGATTACTGGCTTGATTGCTCTCTCCCCTTTTGACTCTCCCATTTTCCCCCCACGTCACCTCTATCTCCTCCCTCCCCCTTCACTTCTCTACTTCACTCTGTGAATCTCTCTACGTGTTATGGGCTGTGGAGAACACTTAGGAACTGAATACTGGCTAGATCAGTCTCTCCCCTTTGACTGCCCCTCTTCTCCTCCTGGTCACCTCTATCTCCCTCCTCCCTCTTCTCTTCTCTGTGTAACTCCGTGAACCTCTCTGGGTGTTCCAGACTGTGGTGAGCACATAGGGAAGTGATTACTGGCTAGATTGCTGTCTACCCTTTTGACTGCTCCTCTTCTCCTCCTAGTCACCTCTATCTCCCTCATCCTTCTTCTCTTCTTGATATAACTGTGAACCTCTCTGGGTGTCCCTTACTGTGGAGAATTTTTCACCATTAACCTAGATGTTTTATCATCTGTGCTGTATGGATGGAGAAGTCTTAAGGCTACTGTAGAATAAGACTGAAAGCCAGAGATGGGAGGATTAAATCCAAAACTTGAGAACACCAGGAAACTCCTGACTCTAGGAACATTAATCAACAAGAGCTCATTCAAAAGCCTCCATACCTACACTGAAACCAAGCACCACCCAAGAGCCAACAAGTTCCAAAGCAAGACATACCATGCTAATTCTCCAACAACGTAGGAACACAGCCCTGAACATTAAAATACAGTCTGCCCAAAGTCATGTCAAACCCATAGACACCCCAAAACTCACTACTGGACACTTCATGGCACTCCAGAGAGAAGAGATACAGCTTCACCAACCAGAACACAGATGCAGGCTTCCCTAACCAGGAAAGCTTAACAAGCCACTAGTCCAACCCCACCCACAGGGAGCAACCTCCAAATAAAAAGGAACCACATTCCCAGCCTACAGAAAGGTCACCCCAAATACAGCAATCTAAACAAAATGCAAAGGTAGAGAAATATTCAGCAGGTAAAGGAACATGATAAATGTCCAACAAACCAATCAAAAGAGGAAGAGATAGGGAGTCTACCTGAAAAAGAATTCAGAACAATGATAGTAAAGATGACCCAAAATCTTGAAAAAAAAAAAAAAGTGTTTAACAAGGACCTAGAAGAAATAAGGAAGAGTCGATCAATAATGAATAATGCAATAACTGAGATTAAAAAAAGCACTCTGGAGAGAAACAACAGTAGAATAGCTGAGGCAGAAGAGAGGATAAGCGAGGTGAAAGAATGGTGGAAATAAATGAAGCAGAGAGGGAAAAAAAAAAAAAAGAATTAAAAGAAATGAGGACAACCTCAGAGACCTCTGCAACAATGTTAAATGTCCCAACATTCAAATCATAGGAGTCCCAGAAGAATAAGACAAAAAGAATGGGCATGAGAAAATATGTGAGGAGATAATAGTTGAAAATTTCCCTATAATGGGGAAGGAAATAGCCACCAAAGTCCAAGAAACCCAGCAAGTCCCAAACAAGATAAACCCAAGACAAAAACACCCTAAGACATATATTAATCAAATTAACGAAGCCCAAACACAAAGAACAAATATTAAAAGCAGCAAGGGAAAAGCAACAAATAACACACAAGGGGATCCCCATAAGGATAACAGCTGATCGTTCAATAGAAACTCTTCAAGCCAGAAGGGAATGGCAGGACATACTTAAAGTGATGAAAGAGAAAAACCTACAACCCAGAATACTGTACCCAGCAAGGATCTCATTCAAATATGAAGGAGAAATCAAAAGCTTCACAGACAAGCAAAAGCTGAGAGAATTCAGCACCACAAAACCAGCTCAACAAATGCTAAAGGATCTTCTCTAGACAGGAAACACAGAAAAGATTTATAAACTCGAACCCAAAACAACAAAGTAAATAGCAATGGGATCACACTTATTAATAAACACCTTAAATGTAAATGTGTTGAATACCCCAACCAAAAGACAATGACTGGCTGAATGGATACAAAACAAGACCCTTGTATATACTGTCTACAAGAGACAATCTCAAGCCAAGGGACATATATAGACTGAAAATGAAAGGCTGGAAAAATATATTTTATGTAAATGGAGACCAAAAGAAAGCAGGAGTAGCAATACTCATATCAGATAAAATAGACTTTGAAATAAAGGCTGTGAAAACTGACAAAGAAGAACACTAAATAATGATCAAAGGATGAATCCAAGAAGATATAACAATTATAAATATATATGCACCCAACATAGGAGCACTGCAATATGTAAGGTAAATGCTAGCAAGTATGAAAGGGGAAATTAACAGTAACACAATAATAGTGGAATACTTTAATACCCCACTCACACCTATGGATAGATCAACCAAACAGAAAATCAGCAAGGAATCACAAACTTTAAATGATACAATGGGCCAGTTAGACCTAATTTATATCTATAGGACATTTCACGCCAAAACAATGAATTTCACCTTTTTCTCAAGTGCACAAGGAACATTCTCCAGGATAGATCACATCCTGGATCATAAATCTAGCCTTGGTAAATTCAAAAAAATAAAAAACCTGAAATCATTTCAAGTATCTCTTCTGATCACAATGCAGTAAGATTAGATGTAAGTACTGGAAAAAATTAAAATGCAAACATATGGAGGCTAAACAGCATGTTTCTGAATAACCAACAAATTACAGAAGAAATCAAAATATGCATAGAAACAAAAGAAAATGAAAACACAACAACCCAAAACTTATGGGATTCAGTAAAAGCAGTGCTAAGGGAAAAGTTCATAGCCATAAAAGCTTACCTCAAGAAACAAGAGAAAAAATAAATAAATAACCTAACTTGACATCTAAAGCAACTAGAAAAAAGAAGAAATGAAGAACCCCAAGGTTAGTAGAAGTAAAGAAATCATAAAAATTAGGGCAGAAATAAATTAAAAAGAAGCAAAGGAGGCTATGGCAAAAATCAACAAAACTAACAGCTGCTTATTTGAGAAGATAAAGAAAATAGACCTGGATTTGAAGTGTCTTTTAAGCTGCATTGCCTGAGGCATTTCCAGAAGGAATCTTGTTAAATGAGAAATAAAACCTTTCATAAGTGAAAAAAGAAAAAGAAAAGAGACAAACCATTAGCCAGACTCATCAAGAAAAAAAAAAAAAGAAGACTCAAATCAACAAAATTAGAAATGAAAATGGAGAAATCACAACAGACAACACAGAAATACAAAGGATCATAAGAGACTACTATCAGCAACTATATGCCAATAAAATGGACAACTTGGAAGAAAGGGATGAATTCTTAGGACAGTATAACCTTCCAAAACTGATCCAGGAAGAAATAGAAAATCTTCACAGACCCATCACAAGCTTAGAAATCAAAACTGTAACCAAAATCTTCCAACAAACAAAAGACCAGGACAAGATGGCTTCACAGGTGAATTATACCAAAAATTTAGAGAAGAACTAGCACCTATCATACCCAAACTCCTCCAGAAAATTGCAGAGGAAGGTAAACTGCCAGACTCATTCTATGAGGCCATCATCACCCTAATACCAAAACCAGACAAAGATGCCACAAAAAAATAAAACTACAGGCCAATATCACTAATGAACATACATACAAAACTCCTCAGCAAAATTCTAGCAAACAGAATCCAACAACATATTAAAAAGATCATGCATCATGACCAAGTGGGCTTTATACCAGGGATGTGAGGATTCTTCAATATCCACAAATCAATCAATGTGACACACCACATTAACAAATTGAAAGATAAAAACCATATGATTATCTCAATAAATGCAAAAAAAACCTTTGACAAAATTCAACATCCATTTATAAAAAAAAAAAAAAGAAAGAAACCTCCAGAAAACAGGCAGAGAAGGAACATACCTCAACATATTAAAAGCCATATATGATAAACCCACAGCAAAAATTATCCTCAATGGCAAAAATTGAAACCTTTTCCACTAAATTCAGGAACAAAACAAGGGTGCCCACTCTCACCACTACTATTCAACATAGTTTTCAAATTTTAGTCACATCAATCAGAGAAGAGAAAGAAATAAGAGGAATCCAGATTGGAAAAGAAGTAAAACTCTCACTGTTTGCAGATGACATGATCCTCTACATAGAAAACCCTAAAGACACTACCAGAAAATTACTAGAGCTAATCAGTGAATATAGTTAAGTTGCAGGATATAAAATCAACACACAGAAATCCCTTGCATTCCTATACACTAACAATGAGAAAACAGAAAGAGAAATTAAGGAAACAATTCCATTTACCATTGCAACGAAAAGAATAACATACTTAGGAATAAATCCACTTGAAGAAACAAAAGACCTATATATAGAAAACTAAAACACTGATGAAAGAAATCAAAGAGGACACAAATAGATGGAGAAATATACCATGCTCATGGATCAGACGAATTGATATAGTGAAGATGAGCCGACGACCCAAAGCAATCTATAGATTCAATGCAATCCCTATCAAGCTATCGACGGTATTTTTCACAGAACTAGAAAAAATAATTTCAAAATTTTATGGAAGTACAAAAAACCTTGAATAGCCAAATCAATCTTGAGAAAGAAGAATGGAACTGGAGGAATCGACCTGCCTGACTTCAGACTATACTACAAAGCTACAGTCATCAAGACAGTATGTTACCAGGACAAAGACTGAAATAAATGGAAAAAAATAGAAAGCCAAGAGATAAATCCATGCACCTATGGACACCTTATCTTTGACAAAGGAGGCAAGACTATACAATGGAGAAAAAACAATCTCTTTAACAAGTGATGCTGGGGAAACTTGTCAACCAACTGTAAAAGAATGAAATTAGAACACTTTCTAACACCATACCCAAAAATAAATTCAAAATGGATTAAAGACCTAAATGTAAGACCAGAAACTATAAAACTCCTAGAGGAAAACATAGGCAAAACACTCTCTGATATAAATCATACCAGGATCATCTATGACCCACCTCCAAGAGTAATGGAAATAAAAGCAAAAACAAACAAATGGGACCTAATTAAACTTAAAAGCTTTTGCACAACAAAGGAAACTATAGGCAAGGTGAAAATACAGCCTTCAGAATAGGAGACACTAATAGCAAATAAAGCAACTGACAAAGAATTAGTCTCAAAAATATACAAGCAGTTCATGCAAGTCAATACCAGAAATTAAATGACCAAATCAAAAAATGGGCCAAATAACTAGAAAGACATTTCTCCAAAGAAGACATACGGATGGGTAACAAACACATGAAAAGATACTCAACATCACTCATTATCAGAGAAATGCATATCAAAACCACAATGAGGTACCATCTCATACCAGTCAGAATGGCTTCTATCCAAAAGTCTACAAACAATAAATGCTGGAAAGGGTGTGGAGAAAAGGGATCCCTCTTACACTATTAGTGGGGATGCAAACTAGTATAGACACTATGGAGAACAGTGTGGACATTCCTTAAAAAACTGAAAATAGATCTGTCATATGACCCAGCAATCCCATGGCTGGGGATACACACTGAGGAAACCAGAATTGAAAGACACATGTGTACCCCAATGTTCATTACAGCACTGTTTACAATAGCTAGGGCATGGAAGCAACCTAGATGTCCATTGGCAGACAAATGGATAAGAAATCTGTGGTACCTATACACGTGATATATTACTCAGCTATTAAAAAGAACACATTTGAATCAGTTCTAATGAGGTGGATGAAACTCGAGCCGATTATACAGAGTGAAGTAAGTCAGAAAGAAAAACACCAATACAGTATATTAATGCATATATATAGAATTTAGAAAGATGGTAATCATGACCCTATATGAGAGACAGCAAAAAAGACACAGATGTAAAGGACAGACTTTTGGACTATGTGGAAAAAGGAGAGAGTGGGATGGTTTGAAAGAATAGCACTGAAACATGTATAATACCATATGTGAAATTGATGACCAATCCAAGTTCAATGCATGAAACATGGCACTCAAAGCCAGTGCACTGGGACAACCCTGAGGGATGGGATGGGGAGGGAGGTGGAAGAGGGTTCAGGATGAGGGCCACATGTACACCCATGGCTGATTCATGTCAGTGTATGGCAAAAACCACCGCAATATTGTAAAGTAATTAGCCTCCAATTAAAATTAATAAGTTAATTTTAAAAATAAATTAAAACAATAAAACCTGGGCAAGTAGTAAAGTAGTTACTAACCAGAAACTATTTTAAGCAAGTAAAAAAGCAATTAGCAAAAATAATTTTAAAAATAAAATAAAAACAAAAACCTTGTGGGCTTCTGGTTCAATATGGCAGAATAGAAGGATGTGTGCTCATCTCCACCTGCAAGAGCACCAAAATCACAACTAGCTGTTGAACAGCCATCAATAGGACGACACTGGAACTCACCAAGAAAAGATACCACACATCCAAAGAAAAAGAAACTGCAATGATATGGCAATCATTGCAGGGGTGCAATCATGATAAAATCAAATCCCATACCCAGGTTGTGAGTGGATGACTCACAAACTGGAGAACAATGATACCAACGAAGTTCTCCCACAGTTGTGAAGATTCTGAGCTCCACATCAGGCTTTCCAGCCTGAGGATCCAGGAAAGGGACTGGGAATCCCCAGGAAACCTGACCCTGAAGGCCAGCAGGATTTGATGACAGGACTTCCACAAGACTGAGGGAACCAGAGACTCCACTCTTCAAGGGCACAAACAAAACTTGTGTGCACCAAGACTCAGCAGAAAGGACCAGTGCCCCCACTGGAGACTGAACCATACCTACCTGCTAATGTTGGAGGGTCTCCTGTGGAGGTGTGGGTCATCAGTGGATGCCACAGGGATGAGGGCACTGAGAGCAGGAGTCCTGTAAGGTGTCCTTTGGTGTAAGTCCTCTTGGAGATCACCATTAACCCTACCATAGAGCCAGTAGACTCCATGGCTGGATCACCTCAGGCCAACAGGAGGTAGGGCAACCCCTCCCATTAGCAGGCAACTGGATTAAAGTTTTACTGAGCACAGCCCTGCCCATCAGAGCAAGACTCATTTTTCTCCACATCCAGTCCTTCCCATCAGGAAACCTACACCTAATCCTCTAACCTCATCCACCAGAAAGCAGAGAGAAGAAGTAAGAAGAAACACAATCACACAGCAGCTAGAATTAAAATCACATTCTAGAAAATTAGTCAGGGCGAAAAAGCAGTAAGTTATATCTCAGATGAAGGGACAAGACAAAACCTCAGAAAAATAACTACATGAAGTGGAAATAGGTAACTTTCCAGAAAACGAATTCAGAATAACGATAGTGAAGATGATCCAAGATCTCAGAAAATGAATGGAGAAGACGCAAGAAATGTTTACCAAAGACCTAGAATAATTAAAGAACAAACAAACAGATGAACAATACATTAGAAGGAATCAATAGCTGAATAACTGAGGCAGAAGAATGGATAAGTGACCTGGAGAACAGAATGGTGGAAATCACTGCCTCAGAACAGAATATAGAAAAAAATAAAGACAGCCTGAGAGACCTCTGGGACAACATTAAACACACCAACATTCACATTATAGGGATCCCAGAAGGAAAAGAGAGAAAGGACCCAAGAAAATTATTTGAAGAGATAATAGCTGAAAACTTCCCCAGCATGGGAAAGGAAATAGTCAGTCAAGTTCAGGAAGTGCAAAGAGTCCTAGGCAGGATAAACCTAAGGAGGAACACACAGAGAAATATAGTAATCAAACTGACAAAAATTAAAGACAAAGATAAAATCTTAAAAGCAACAAAGGAAAAATAATAACATACAAGGAACTCCCATAAGGTTATCAGCTGATATATCAATAGAAACTCTGCAACGCAGAAAGGAATGGCATGATAAATTCAAAGTGATAAAAGGGAGGAACCTACAACCAAGAATACTCTACCCAGGAAGACTCTCATTCAGATTTGGCAAAGAAATCAAAAGGTTTTCAGACAAGCAAAAGTTAAGAGAATGTGGTACCACCAAACCAGTTTTACAACAAATGCTAAAATAACTTCTTTAGGCAGGAAACACAAGAGACGGAAAAGACCTACACAAAATTAACCCAAAACCGTTAACAAAATGGGAATAGGGTCATACATATTGATAATTTTCTCAAATGTAAATGGATTAACCAAAAGACATAGACTGGCTGGGCAGATGGAAATATGTGCCTGTATGTACTTCAACTTAATGCATCACTCTACTTAACCACCCAAACTGTATGTAATTATTTCATATTATTAGATTAATCATGTTTCCATCATGACTTGCAATTGTAATTAACTTTTTTTTTGTCTACCTATTGATTGTGAAAACTGATAAATATTTTTTGTTATTGTGATTATGTAGCTACTACAAAAAA
Organism: Bos mutus; assembly: GCF_027580195.1. Lineage (NCBI taxonomy): Eukaryota > Metazoa > Chordata > Mammalia > Artiodactyla > Bovidae > Bos > Bos mutus. Next base: position 1,651,990 of record NC_091638.1, read on the forward strand.
GATCTTCACAACCCAGATAATCATGATGGTGTGATCACTGACCTACAGCCAGACATCCTGGAATGTGAAGTCAAGTGGGCCTTAGAAAGCATCACTACAAACAAAGCTAGTGGAGGTGATGGAACTCTAGTTGAGCTATTCCAAATCCTGAAAGATGATGCTGTGAAAGTGCTGCACTCAATATGCCAGCAAATTTGGAAAACTCAGCAGTGGCCACAGGACTGGAAAAGGGCAGTTTTCATTCCAATCCCAAAGAAAGGCAATGCCAAAGAATGCTCAAACAGCCGCACAATTGCACTCATCTCACACGTTAGTAAAGTAATGCTCAAAATTCTCCAAGCCAGGCTTCAGCAATATGTGAACCGTGAACTTCCTGATGTTCAAGCTGGTTTTAGAAAAGGCAGAGGAACCAGAGATCAAATTGCCAACATCCGCTGGATCATGGAAAAAGGAAGACAGTTCCAGAAAAACATCTATTTCTGCTTTATTGACTATGCCAAAGACTTTGACTGTGTGGATCACAATCAACTGTGGAAAATTCTGAAAGAGATGGGAATACCAGACCACCTGATCTGCCTCTTGAGAAATTTGTATGCAGGTCAGGAAGCGGCAGTTAGAACTGGACATGGACCAACAGACTGGTTCCAAATAGGAAAAGGAGTTCATCAAGGCTGTATATTGTCACCCTGTTTATTTAACTTATATGCAGAGTACATCTTGAGAAATGCTGGACTGGAAGAAACACAAGATGGAATCAAGATTGCCAGGAGAAATATCACTAACCTCAGATACGCAGATGACATCACCCTTGTGGAAGAAAGTGAAGAGGAACTAAAAAGCCTCTTGATGAAAGTGAAAATGGAGAGTGAAAATGTTGGCTTAAAGCTCAACATTCAGAAAACGAAGATCATGGCATCCAGTTCCATCCCTTCATGGGAAATAGATGGGGAAACAGTGGAAACAGTGTCAGACTTTATTTTTCTGGGCTCCAAAATCACTACAGATGGTGACTGCAGCCATGAAATCAAAAGATGCTTACTCCTTGGAAGGAAAGTTATGACCAACCTAGATAGCGTATTCAAAAGCAGAGACATTACTTTGCCAACAAAGGTTCATCTAGTCAAGGCTATGGTTCTTTCTGTGGTCATGTATGGATGTGAGAGTTGGACTGTGAAGAAGGCTGAGCGCCGAAGAATTGATGCTTTTGAACCGTGGTGTTGGAGACGACTCTTGAGAGTCCCTTGGGCTGCAAGGAGATCCAACCAGTCCATTCTGAAGGAGATCGGCCCTGGGATTTCTTTGGAAGGAATGATGCTAAAGCTGAAACTCCAGTACTTTGGGCACCTCATTGGAAAAGACTCTGATGCTGGGAGGGATTGTGGGCAGGAGGAGAAGGGGACGGCAGAGGATGAGATGGCTGGATGGCATCACTGACTTGATGGACGTGAGTCTTAGTGAATTCTGAGAGTTGATGATGGACAGGGAGGCCTGGTATGCTGTGATTCATGGGGTCGCAAAGAGTCGGACACGACTGAGTGACTGATCTGATCTGATCTGATTTGCTTAATACCATTGTATCATGATTGGTCAACAAAAAATAAACGAATTCTGTATCACTAAAACTACCATTTCGATAATCCAACAGATGTTCCAATGGATGATCCACTGGATCATCATAAAAGCAAGAGAGTTCCAGAAAAACATCTACTTCTGCTTTATTGACTATGCCAAAGCCTCTGTCTGAGTGGAACACAACAAACTCTGGAAAATTATTAAAGAGATGGGAATAATAAACCAGCTTACCTGCCTCTTGAGAAATCTGTATGCAGGTCAGGAAATAACAGTTAGAACTGGACATGGAACAACAGACTGGTTCCAAATAGGGAAAGGAGTACATCAAGGCTGTATATTGTCACCCTGCTTATTTAACATATATGCAGAGTACAGCACGAGAAACGCTGGGCTAGATGAAGCACAAGCTGGAATCAAGATTGCCAGGAGAAATATCAATAACCTCAGATGTGCAGATGACACCACCCTGATGGCAGAAAGTGAATAAGAACTGAAGAGCCTCTTGATGAGAGTGAAAGACAGAAGTGAAAAAGTTGGCTTAAAAGTCAACATTCAGAAAACTAAGATCATGGCATCTGTTCCCATTACTTCCACTTCAATAGATGGGGAGAAAGTGGAAACAGTGACAGACTTTATATTTTTGGGCTCCAAAATCACTGAAGATGGTGAGTGCAGCCATGAAATTAAAAGATGCTTGCTCCTTAGAAGAAAAGCTGTGACCAACCTAGACAGCATATTAAGAGGCAGAGACATTATTTTACCAACAAAGGTCCATCTAGTCAAAGCCATGTTTTTTTCCAGTGGTCCTGTGTGGATGTGAGAGTTGGACTGTAAAGAAAGCTGAGCACCGAATAATTGATGCTTTTGAACTGTGGCATTGGAGAAGACTCTTGAGAGTCCATTGGACTGCAAGGACATCCAACCAGTCCATCCTAAAGGAGATCAGTCCTGGGTATTCATTGGAAGGACTGATGTTGAAGCTGAAACTCCAATACTTTGGTCACTTTATGCAAAGAACTGACTCATTTGAAAAGACCTGATGTTGGGAAAGATTTGAAGCCAGGAGGAGAAGGGGAAGGGAGAGGATGAGATGGTTGGATGGCATCCTTGACTCAATGGCCATGCGTTTGAGTAAATTCCAGGAGTTGGTGATGGGCAGGGAGGCCTGGTGTGCTGTTGTCCATGGGGTCACCAAGAGTCAGACACGACTGAGTGACTGGACTGAACTGAAAACTACCATTTAATAGGAAAATTTGTAATCACTTTTTAAAATCCAGATGTGTATCAGAATTACCTTGGAATTTTTTGAAAAACACAAATGCCCAGGAATTGTTTGTTTGTTTGTTTGTTTTTCTCCAAAGCTCTGAATATGTTTCTAATGAGCAGCCATGTTTAAAAACAACTGGAAGAGGAGGAGCCAAGATGGCGGAGGAGTAGGACGGGGAGAACACTTTCTCCCCCACAAATTCATCAAAAGGGCATTTAAACGTCGAGTAAATTCCACAAAACAACTTCTGAATGCCGGCAAAGGACATCAGGCACCCAGAAAAGCAACCCAACTCTTCGAAAGGAGGTAGGAAAAAATATTAAAGACAAAAAAAGAGACAAAAGAGGGAGGGACGGAGTTCCATCCCGGGAAGAGAGTCTTAAAAAGAGAGAAGTTTCCAAACACCAGGAAACCTTCTCACTGCCGAATCTGTGCCAAGCTTTGGAAGCACAGAGGGCAACATAACAGGGAGAAAAAATAAATAAACAATTAAAACTCGCAGATTGCAAGCCCTACGGTAACTCCCCCAGTGGAGAAGCAGTGCAGATGCCTGCATCCGCCATTAGCAAGCGGGGGCTGGGCAGGGAGGCGGTGCGCGCTGCATCGCTGAGAGGAAGAATCTGGCCTGAATACCCTGAGCGCTATCTGAGTGAATAATTTGGGCTAGCAAACCAGACTGTGGGATATCTACCACGCGAAAAGCCAGCCCTAACCTAAGACACCTCCAGGCCCACACACGGAACAAAGGACTGAACAGAGATAGCCGGCTGCAGACCTTCCCCCTCCGGTGACAGGCAGCCAGAGCCGGAAGGGGGCAATTGCAGCCCCAGAGAGACATTATCTATAAAACTATAAGCAGGCTTCTTTGCTAACTAAAACTTATTGGGGGTCTGGACGGTCAACATCTGCCTGAGAAGGTGCGCCGGTTTTACACCCAGATAACCGAGTGGCGGGGAGGCGATAAGTCACAGCATTGGCGCTCGCCAAACACCTCATCACCTGAGCTGCTCGGACCTGGGAAGAGCACAAAACGCAGGCCCAACTGAGTCTGCGCCTCTGAGGAATACCCGAGTGCCTGAACCTGAGCGGCTTGGACCTGGGAGGTGCATGCAACCCAGGGCTGGCCTCAGATTGTTCCCGGCAGAACAACCTAGAGCCCGAGCAGTGTGGGCAGGGAGGCTACACGCACCATGAGCGGGGGCAGACCCAGTGTGGCTGAGGCACTGCGAGCTCACGCCAGTGTTATTTGTTTGCAGCATCCCTCCCTCCCTCCCCACAGCGCGACTGAACAAGTAAGACTAAAAAAAAAAAAAAAAAAAGTCCTCCACCATCCCCTTTGTGTCAGGGCGGAAACCAGATACTGAAGAGACTAGCAAACAGAAGAAGATGTAACAGAGGGAAACGCCTTGGAAGCTACAGTCAATAGATCAAAACCCTGTGGTTACTACAGACTACATAGGAAGGGGCCTATAGATCTTGAGAAATATGAGTCAGACCAAGGAACTAGCCAAAAATGAACTGAACCCACAATACCCACAACAAAATCAAGAAAGTCCTAGATATATTTTTATTATTTTTACGATCATTCTTTTTTTTAATTTTTTTTTAATTTTAAGTCGTCCATTGTTCCTTTAATTTTCACTTTTATAACCTATTACTTTGCAAAAAAAAAAAAAAAAAGACCCTATTTTTTTCTTCTTCAGCAAACTTCATATATATGTATTTTATAATTTTTTGACCTTTTTTTTTTTTTTCTTTAACATTGTATTTTTGAAATTCCAAACTCTACTCTAGATTTTTAATTTTAGCTTTTTGGTATATATTATCAATTTTGTACCTGTAGTTTTTTTTTTATATATAATTTTCTATGACTTTTTTTTTCTCTTCTCTGTTTTCTTTCTCTTCTTCTTTTATATAACATTGTATATCTTAAATTCCAAACTCTACTCTAGATTTTTAATTTATGCTTTTTGGTATTTGATATCAATTTTGTACTTGTATTTTCTTTATAATTTTGTGACATTGTTTGTTTTTGTTTGTTTGTTTTCTCTCTTTATTTTTCTTCTTTTTTTTTAACATTGTATTTTTGAAATTCCAAACTCTACTCTAGATTTTTAATTTTTGCTTTTTGTTATTAGTTAACAATTCTGTACCTGTACTTTCTTTATAATTTTCGTGACCTTGTTTGTTTTTGTTTGTTCGTTTTTTCTCTCTTTCTTTTCCTTCTTCTTTTCTTTAACATTGTATTTCTGAAATTCCAAACTCTACTCTAGATTTTTAATTTTTGCTTTTATGTATTTGTTACCAATTTTGTACCTTTAAGAACCCAATCTTCAGGACCCATTTTTCACTAGGGAGCGAGATTACTGGCTTGACTGCTCTCTCTCCCTTTGGACTCTCCTTTTTCTCCACCGGTCGCCTGTGTCTCCTCCCTAACCCCTCTCTACTCTACCCAACTCTGTGAATTTCTGTGTGTTCCAGATGGTGAAGAACACTTAGGGAACTGATTACCGGCTGGGTCTGTCTACCTCCTTTTCATTCCCCCCTTTTATCCTTCTGGCCACCTCTGTCACCTTCCTCCTTCTTCTCTTCTCTGTATAACTCCGTGAACATCTCTGAGTGGTCCAGTTGTGGAGTGCACATAAGGAAGTGACTACTGGCTAGCCCACTCTCTCCACTATTGATTCCACCTCATGTCATTTGGGTCACCTCTAACACCCTCCTCCCTTTTCTCTTCTCCATGTAACCCTGTGAACCTCTCTGAGTGACCCTCACAGTAGAGAAACTTTTCATCTTTAACATAGATGTTTTATCAATGGTGCTGTAGAGAAGGAGAAGTTTTGAAACTACTGTAAAAATAAGACCGATAACCGGAAGCAGGAGACTTAAGTCCAAACCCTGACTCCAGGGAACTCCTGACTCAAGGAACATTAATTGACAGGAGCTCATCAAATGCCTCCATGCCGACACTGAAACCAAGCACCACACAAGGGCCAATAAATTCCAGGGCAAGACATACCAAGCAAATTCTCCAGCAACAAAGGAACACAGCCCTGAGCTTCAAGATACAGGCTGCCCAAAGTCACCCCAAAACCATAGACATCTCATAACTCATTACTGGACATTTCATTGCACACCAGAGAGAAGAAATACAGCTCCACCCACCAGAACACCGACACAAGCTTCCCTAACCAGGAAACCTTGACAAGCCACCTGTACAAACCCACACACAGTGAGGAAACGCCACAATAAAGAGAACTCCAAAAACTGCCAGAATACAGAAAGGACACCCCAACTCAGCAATTTAAACAAGATGAAGAGACAGAGGAATACCCAGCAGATAAAGGAACAGGATAAATGCCCACCAAACCAAACAAAAGAGGAAGAGATAGGGAATCTACCTGATAAAGAATTCCGAATAATGATAGTGAAATTGATCCAAAATCTTGAAATTAAAATGGAATCACAGATAAATAGCCTGGAGACAAGGATTGAGAAGATGCAAGAAAGGTTTAACAAGGACCTAGAAGAAATAAAAAAGAGTCAATATATAATGAATAATGCAATAAATGAAATTAAAAACACTCTGGAGGCAACAAATAGTAGAATAAAAGAGGCAGAAGATAGGATTAGTGAATTAGAAGATAGAATGGTAGAAATAAATGAATCAGAGAGGAAAAAAGAAAAATGAATTAAAAGAAATGAGGACAATCTCAGAGACCTCCAGGACAATATTAAACGCTACAACATTCTAATCATAGGGGTTCCAAAAGAAGAAGACAAAAAGAAAGACCATGAGAAAATACTTGAGGAGATAATAGTTGAAAACTTCCTAAAATGGGGAAGGAAATAATCACCCAAGTCCAAGAAACCCAGAGAGTCCCAAACAGGATAAACCCAAGGAGAAACACCCCAAGACACATATTAATCAAATTAACAAAGATCAAACACAAAGAACAAATATTAAAAGCAGCAAGGGAAAAACAACAAATAACACACAAGGGAATTCCCATTAGGATAACAGCTGATCTTTCAATAGAAACTCTTCAAGCCAGGAGGGAATGGCAAGACATACTTAAAATGATGAAAGAAAATAACCTACAGCCCAGATTATTGTACCCAGCAAGGATCTCATTCAAGTATGAAGGAGAAATCAAAAGCTTTTCAGACAAGCAAAAGCTGAGAGAATTCTGCACCACCAAACCAGCTCTCCAACAAATACTAAAGGATATTCTCTAGACAGGAAACACAAAAACGGTGTATAAACTCGAACCCAAAACAATAAAGTAAATGGCAACGAGATCATACTTATCAGTAACTACCTTAAACGTAAATGGGTTGAATGCCCCAACCAAAAGACAAAGACTGGCTGAATGGATACAAAAACAAGGCCCCTACATATGTTGTCTACAACAGACCCACCTCAAAACAGGGGACACATACAGACTGAAAGTGAAGGGCTGGAAAAAGATTTTCCATGCAAATAGGGACCAAAAGAAAGCAGGAGTAGCAATACTTATATCAGATAAAATAGACTTTAAAACAAAGGCTGTGAAAAGAGACAAAGATGGTCACTACATAATGATCAAAGGATCAATCCAAGAAGAAGATATAACAATTATAAATATATATGCACCCAACACGGGAGCACCGCAGTATGTGAGACAAATGCTAACAAGTATGAAACGAGAAATTAACAATAACACAATAATAGTGGGAGACTTTAATACCCCACTCACACCTATGGATAGATCAACTAAACAGAAAATTAACAAGGAAACACAAACGTTAAACGATACAATAGACCAGTTAGACCTAATTGATATCTATAGGACATTTCATCCCAAAACAATGAATTTCACCTTTTTCTCAAGCGCACATGGAACCTTCTGCAGGATAGATCACATCCTGGGCCATAAAGCTAGCCTTGGTAAATTCAAAAAAATAGAAATCATTCCAAGCATCTTTTCTGACCACAATGCAGTAAGATTAGATCTCAATTATAGGAGAAAAACTATTAAAAATTCCAACAAATGGAGGCTGAACAACACACTGCTGAATAACCAACAAATCACAGAATAAATCAAAAAAGAAATAAAAATTTGCATAGAAACTAATGAAAATGAAAACACAACAACCCAAAACCTGTAGGACACGGTAAAAGCAGTCCTAAGGGGAAAGTTCATAGCAATACAGGCACACCTCAAGTAACAAGAAAAAAGTCAAATAAATAACCTAACCCTACACCTAAAGCAACTAGAAAAGGAAGAAATGAAGAACCCCAGGGTTAGTAGAAGGAAAGAAATCTTAAAAATTAGAGCAGAAATAAATGCAAAAGAAATAAAAGAGACCATAGCAAAAATCAACAAAACCAAAAGCTGGTTCTTTGAAAGGATAAATAAAATTGACAAACCATTAGCCAGACTCATAAAGAAACAAAGGGAGAAAAATCAAATCAACAAAATTATAAACGAAAATGGAGAGATCACAACAGACAACACAGAAACACAAAGGATCATAAGAGACTACTATCAACAATTATATGCCAATAAAATGGACAACGTGGAAGAAATGGACAAATTCTTAGAAAAGTACAACTTTCCAAAACTGAACCAGGAAGAAATAGAAAATCTTAACAGACCCGTCACAAGCACGGAAATTGAAACTGTAATAAAAAATCTTCCAGCAAACAAAAGCCCCGGTCCAGATGGCTTCACAGCTGAATTCTACCAAAAATTTAGAGAAGACCTAACACCTATCCCGCTCAAACTCTTCCAAAAAATTGCAGAGGAAGGTAAACTTCCAAACTCATTCTATGAGGCCACCATCACCCTAATACCAAAACCTGACAAAGATGCCACAAAAAAAGAAAACTACAGGCCAATATCACTGATGAACATAGATGCAAAAATCCTTAACAAAATTCTAGCAATCAGAATCCAACAACACATTAAAAAGATCATACACCATGATCAAGTGGGCTTTATCCCAGGGATGCAAGGATTCTTCAATATCCGCAAATCAATCAATGTAATACACCACATTAACAAATTGAAAAATAAAAACCATATGATTATCTCAATAGATGCAGAGAAAGCCTTTGACAAAATTCAACATCCATTTATGATAAAAACTCTCCAGAAAGCAGGAATAGAAGGAACATACCTCAACATAATAAAAGCTATATATGACAAACCCACAGCAAACATTATCCTCAATGGTGAACAATTGAAAGCATTTCCTCTAAAGTCAGGAACAAGACAAGGGTGCCCACTTTCACCATTACTATTCAACATAGTTTTGGAAGTTTTGGCCACAGCAATCAGAGCAGAAAAAGAAATAAAAGGAATCCAAATTGGAAAAGAAGAAGTAAAACTCTCACTATTTGCAGATGACATGATCCTCTACATAGAAAACCCAAAAGACTCCACCAGAAAATTACTAGAACTAATCAATGACTATAGTAAAGTTGCAGGATATAAAATCAACACACAGAAATCCCTTGCATTCCTATACACTAATAATGAGAAAACAGAAACAGAAATTAAGGAAACAAGTCCATTCACCATTGCAACGGAAAGAATAAAATACTTAGGAATATATCTACCTAAAGAAACTAAAGACCTATATATAGAAAACTATAAAACACTGGTGAAAGAAATCAAAGAGGACACTAATAGATGGAGAAATATACCATGTTCATGGATTGGAAGAATCAATATAGTGAAAATGAGTATACTACCCAAAGCAATTTATAGATTCAATGCAATCCCTATCAAGCTACCAACAGTATTCTTCACAGAGCTAGAACAAATAATTTCACAATTTGTATGGAAATACAAAAAAACCTCGAATAGCCAAAGCGATCTTGAGAAAGAAGAATGGAACTGGAGGAATCAACCTGCCTGACTTTAGGCTCTACTACAAAGCCACAGTTATCAAGACAGTATGGCACTGGCACAAAGACAGAATTATAGATGAATGGAACAAAATAGAAAGCCCAGAGATAAATCCACACACATATGGACACCTTATCTTTGACAAAGGAGGCAAGAATATACAATGGATTAAAGACCATGTCTTTAACAAGTGGTGCTGGGAAATCTGGTCAACCACTTGTAAAAGAATGAAACTAGACCACTTTCTAACACCATACACAAAAATAAACTCAAAATGGATTAAAGATCTCAATGTAAGACCAGAAACTATAAAACTCCTGGAGGAGAACATAGGCAAAACACTCTCCGACATACATCACAGCAGGATTCTCTATGACCCACCTCCCAGAATATTGGAAATAAAAGCAAAAATAAACAAATGGGACCTAATTAACCTTAAAAGCTTTTGCACATCAAAGGAAACTATTAGCAAGGTGAAAAGACAGCCTTCAGAATGGGAGAAAATAATGGCAAATGAAGCAACTGACAAACAACTAATCTCAAAAATATATAAGCAACTCCTACAGCTCAACTCCAGAAAAATAAATGACCCAATCAAAAAATGGGCCAAGGAACTAAATAGACATTTCTCCAAAGAAGACATACAGATGGCTAACAAACACATGAAAAGATGCTCAACATCGCTCATTATCAGAGAAATGCAAATCAAAACCACTATGAGGTACCATTTCACACCAGTCAGAATGGCTGTGATCCAAAAGTCTACAAATAATAAATGCTGGAGAGGGTGTGGAGAAAAGGGAACCCTCTTACACAAACTGTACAGCCACTATGGTGGGAATTCAAAAAACTGGAAATAGAACAGCCACTATGGAGAACAGTGTGGAATGTTTCATTCATGGAAGCTTATTCCTTAATTTTTACCAATTTCTCCATTTCTATTCAGTGCTTTCATTTTAGTTTACGTTTTCTTTCTTCTTTTTCTGGTTGTTCTTTCTTAAGACTATCAGGCATAGTAGAAAAGCTTTTGTATACATTTATATATAAAATGTATAATATATATATTTTATAAGATATATAAATAATAAAATTTTTTTGCCTAGCTAAAAATATTATGATGTTTTGATTCCACTTCTTTGACTTAGTATGAATAGGATGCTAGATTTCTAATTTATATTCAGTGACAACTTTGATATAGTTCCACTTATGCTGACATCTAGTATTACTGCTAAAATCTAGAAAGTTTATTATCTTAGTGATTTAAAAAAATGAATGAGGTTTGAAACTTCTAATCCAATTCTGAGAATATAAAGAAATACCATCCTGTAAAAAAAAAGAAAGGTATTAATATGTGATACAATATTATTAACTAAGGTGCAGATTTTGTTCAAATTTTACAAAAGTTTTATGCTATGTTCAATATTTTTTCATACCTTATTTGCCTCTACATTGTATTTAATTCCATAAAGAAGTTTCAGCTGCATGTAAGAAATTCTGATAAACTCTTCACTTTTATTCTATTGCAATTTTTTTTTATTTCCTTGTTATGGCTTCTTAGATACACCCAGCATTCAAAAGTGCACATTTAATTTCCAAATACATGGGATTTTTAAAGTATCTTTGATACTAATCTCTCATTTATATTAATTTCTCATTTAAATGCTCTCTTCTCTGCAATCACCCTCTGTGCTTTTTCAGTCTTCTAACTTTATTGAGGCTTTCAATGGCTAAGTCAAAGGTCTTTCTTGGTAAATGTCACAGTGCACTTGAAAATAATGTGCGTTATTTTCAAATATCTTTTGATATTGATCCCTAACATAATTCCACAATGATAAGAGCAAAGACTCTGTGTGATTTCAGTACCTTTAGACCAGGAACTTTCTGGACCTAGTCCTATCTCCCTGGACATATTCCAGTGTCTCCTACTTTATAGTTTATGGGGACTTGAATAGAATTTGTATCCTACTGTTGTTTTAAAATTGTATAAATCTTAATTATGTTGAATTGGTTCACAGTGCTTTTCAGGTCTACTGTATCTTTCTACTTGTCTATATACTCATTCTATTAATTTCTGAGAGCATGATATTGAAACTCAACCAAAAATCTTAATTGATCTACTTAAAAAGAAATTTCTTCTCCAGAGGGTCTTCTGGACCCAGGATCAAAGCCAGGTCTGCCTGCATTGCAGGCAGATTCCTTACCATCTGAGCTACAGGGAAGTCCCCTTAAAAAGAATAATTGTAATATACAGTGGAACTATAGGTAACTTTGTTCTGTATTTTCTAAGTCTCCTGTAAATGTATTATATTTTCACAATTAAAAAAATTAAAAAGGAGTATAAATTAAAGAAAATATGCAAGAATACAGCCAGCAAGGAAAGAAACTAAGTTAAAACCTCTTGACACATTTCCATTTATTACATCTTTTAGGAAATACCTATTTTTTAACTAAAACTGAAATTGGACCCCAAAAAAGGCCCTTGAAGAAAACTAAGAATAGTAAGCAGATTTCTTTCTGTTAATATTTATTGACTGTTCCCTTCAAAAATTTTACCCTATAAGAATTATCCAGCCAGGAAAACTAGGCATATCCACGTGGTGCAGCCCTTGAGAGAGAAGAGTAAAAACAGACTCCAGTCCTTGGGTTCCTCTGCCTCAGGAATTCTGAGTAAAGCAGAGGTCCTAATAGATAGCAGCATTTTCTTTCATTCATTCAGGCCATATTACCTACAAAGTGAGCTGAACACACACACAACAGAGCATGGGAAAGTGACCACAGAAGTTTCAACCTGAAATGGAACTGGGGGAGGGAATGGAGACTGTTGCACATGTGCCCCCAGGAAGTAAACTGAGGTGCCAAGAGGCTGGCTTCCCTAAATGCCTGCTCTACAGGATGGCCAATAAACTCACTGCCTGGAAGCTGACTACATGCCCCTTCTTCTTACTCTCTGTCCATAAATAGAACCTCCCCAAATCCTCAACTGACTTCCTGAATTGCAAGTCTTCTTCTATTCCCCAATAAACTCAATTTCTGGTCATTTGAGCTTGCCTCAGTTTACTTCCTTTATTAGGTTGATACTACAAATAAGTAAGTGATGTGCCAATATCTGCATACTTTCCCAGGGATGCATGTGGTCACTATGAAGTGGCCATGAACCCAACAGCAAGTGGGCATGATGGACTCACCTTCATGAGCCAATGCCCATAACCATCAAAGATAGATACTATTATCCTACATGAGAAATCTTAACCTGTGAGCCTGGGTAACAGTCCCAACCTCTTCAGTTAGTGGAGGAGATGGACTGGAATCCACAGTCTAGGACTAGAGTCTGCTCTGACCACTCACAGAGACAGGATTCCTGCATTCATCATAAACACAGGGACACAGCACTGCAACATCAGGAGGGCACATCCATGGAAGATTTAATGTGCATTGCTGCTGCTGCTGCTAAGTCGTTTCAGTTGTGTCCAACTCTGTGCGACCCCATAGATGGCAGCCCACCAGGTTCCTCCATCCCTGGGATTCTCCAGGCAAGAACACTGGAGTGGGTTGCCATCTCCTTCTCCAATGCGTGAAAAGTGAAAAGTGAAAGTGAAGTCGCTCAGTCGTGTCTGACTCCCCGCGATCCCATGGACCACAGCCCACCAGGTTCCTCCACCCATGGGATTTTCCAGGCAAGAGTACTGGAGTGGGGTGCCATTGCCTTCTCTGTAATGTGCATTAGGGGCATGCAAATTGAGCAGCCTATTTTGACACAGGTTAGGTCCTCTGAGAGAAAATGCAAACACTGATGGTAAAGGAAGGTGTCTGAGGAATGACATCTTACTCTGAAAGAGAGTAAAACAAACTAGGAAGTAACAGTTCAGGAGCAGAAGCAGGAGCACTCACTCAGCCCCAGGGACCATCAGGGAAACAGAGAAGCACTTCTGCATGTGAAGAATGGGATATGGAGGAACAGAAAGGGAGAAGGTCACAAGCTGGAGAAGCATGAGCATGTTGAAACAGGAGGCAGGTCATGGAGGTCCAAGGAATCTGGTTTTCACTCTGACAGAAAAATCACTGAGAAGTTTTATGTAGGAAAATGATACAGTCAAATGCACATCACAGGTCTCTCAACTGCTGGCACTGGTACTGGATACTCTGTTGGGGGAGGGGCCCTGTGAAGTGCTTGACTGTCTCCACTCACTAGATGCCAGATGCACCCCTCCCCACACTGTGGTGACCAAATGTCCTCAGACACTGCCAATCATACACTGAATGGAGAACCACAGGACTGCAGTGGGGAGCCAGGGCTGAGGACCCAAGACTAAATCAACAAGGTAGATGTGATAAGTAAGCGTGTGACAGCTGAACTGAAAGGTGATTTTTCCTGATTCCTCTCATGTAATGTGGCTGCACAACCTAGGCATCCAGTTAAACAGAGAATGCTCCAAGCACACCTTGTGCAAACTCCTCTCTACCTCTGAAGCCCATATCACCCACCAGTGTCATCACCGACCCACCTCATTGTGGACCCCTGCTGACTTCCTCAGCAGAGACTTCCACTCTCAGCCCCCCAGCCCTGTGTCTGCTTCTCAGTACGTACTTCTTCATCCTAGGGGCATTCAATCTCAGCTGACACCTGAGCCCCTCAATTCTAATCACTGCATGGACTGGACTTCAGAATCAAGAGGCCAGCTCTACCCCTCAGATCTTAAACAATATCCCCAGCCAAGCCTCCAAGGAACCATTCCCTCAACTCCCTCTACACCTGCTCCTCACTATACTCTCCACTTTGTCTTAATGAGATGGATTGTTGTTGTTCAGTTGCTCAGTTGTGTCTGACAATTTTCAATCCCATGGACTGCTGCATGCCAGGCTTCCCTGTCCTTTACTATCCTCTGGAGTTTGCTCAAACTCATGTCCATTGAGCCTATCCAACCATCTCATCCTCTGTCCCCCTACTTCTCCTCCTGCCCTCAATCTTTCCCAGCATCAGGGTCTTTTCTGAAGAGTCAGCTCTTCACATCAGGTGACCAAAGTATTGGAGCTTCAGCTTCAGCATCAGTCCTTCCAATGAATATTCAGGGTTGATTTCCTTTAGGATTGAGATGGATATGCCCACCTTTTCAGCATATAACCCATCACCTAAGCTAATAACCCCAGTTCCTCTGTCCTCCAGGAACTGCCCAATTCTACCATGTCCCAAAGAATCACAAATGTTAGGTGTCAAAAAAAAAAAAAAAAAAGTCATCCTGCATGAAACCTGTTCTTGCTTTCTTATTCTGACACTTCATAGAGAATCACCACCCACCCACAGATGTGAGTCAGAAACCAAGGAAATCATCCAACCAAACTTCAAGTTCTGAGAACTGTGAATCCTGAAAATTCCCCACATCTATCTCTTTCTTCCCCCACAGCCCCTTTTTCAGTTCAGGACTGTTACTCACCACCCAGGCAATGATTTTATTTATTTGTTTTTTGAATTATTTATTTATTTTTAGGATTTATTTTCTTTACTTTACAATATTGTATTGGTTTTGCCATACATCAACACAAATCTGCCACGGGTGTACACGTGTTCCCCATCCTGAACCCCCTTCCCACCTCCCTCCCTGTACCATCCTTCTGGGTCATCCCAATGCACCAGCCCCAAGCATCCTGTATCATGCATCGAACCTGGACAGACACTGATTTTAAATTTCTTCAATCTATTCTCCATTCTGCCATCAGAATATTTTTTTAATAAATGCCAATCTGCTTATGACTTAACTTTTCAAAATTATTTAAAAGCATCACCAGGATGACACAAATGTCCTTGTTTACACATCTGGACTCCTTTCTACCCATCAGTCCCCTGCCCCAGCTACAGTCCAGAACCACCTGTTCTGGATGCATGGTCAACCTGCAACTCCATGCAGAGCATCCACACACTTCTCCTTTTACAGCCAGTCCCTGTGATCAACTCTTTGGGGACCCTCAGGTCCTGCCCCGAGTACTATCTCCTGAGCTACAAGGAAACTCAGTCAACTCTCCCTCTTGCTCCCCTTACTGTGCATGCCTCCATGGGGACCCCATATACAACAATGGCATACATCAAATATTTACATATTGTGCAAAATATTTTGTTTTTTCATGCTTTTCTTCTTACTCAGAATACTATATTACTCTTTATTTTACAGAAGGAACAAACTGTGAGAAATTAAGCCATTTACACAGTAAAGTCTACATAGTTAAGTGGAAAATTCAGGGCTTAAATCTAGGACAGTCTGATTAGCAGCCACTTCAACCACTAAGATCTAATAATTTGTTTCTATGTTTTACTTAAGTCTGTTCAAGTCAGTTGAGAATAGAGGCTTTCTTTTAATTTGTGTGTCCCTAGTAACTAGGGGTGGGGTAAGAGAAAAAGGAGAAGCTGAAAAAACAAATGGAAGTCCTAGTTATATATCAAGACCCTGACCTAAATGAAGAGGATCCATGTATAAAATAAATAACCTAAAAGGATATAATGTTCAACACAAGGCATATAGCCAATACTTTATAATAACTATAAATGGAATATAACCTTTAAAAACTGTACACCACTATGTTGTACACTTGAAATGTATATAATATTATATATCAATTATATCTCAATAAAAATTAATAAGTTGGAAGAGGAAATCAGTAGTTATCTTGGTGTTCTTACAAAATATGTCTTAGAAACGAAGACTTTTTTTTCAGTTCTGGAGACTAAAAGTCCAAGATCAAGGTGTCAGCATGGGCTCTTTATCTGTTGAGAGCCCTCTTCTTCCTGGGTATTTGTTGGTGCCTTCTGCCTGAGTCCTCACATTAAGATACTAATCCCATTTGCAGCAATATAGATTGAGCTAGAGATTGTCATTCTGTGTGAAATAAGTCAGACAGAGAAAGAGAAACATCACTTATATGCTAAATTTAAAAAGAAATGAAACAAATTAACTTATTCACGAAACAGAAACAGACTCACAGACTTAGAGAATGAACTTAAGGTTATCACAGGGGATGTGTCAGGAGAAGGAATAGTTAGGGAATTTGGAATAGACCTGTACACACATGCACAAAGCTCAGTTTCCTGCACCTCTGGAGGGGTCTGCACACCAGCCTTCTGTGTCTTTCGGTTTTGTGTCCATAGTGCTGGTGTTGGAGTTTGAACTTTTAGAGACACTCCCAACTGTTGGCTTCATGGAGTGTCCCTGGAAGGGCTGGGCTTCCAATGACAAGGGTTACTTTTCTTTTTCAGTTGACAAACCAAGGGAAGGACATTTTCTGGGTCCCTGGGGACAGCAGGCACCCCAGAAGGGGTGGCCCCGAGTCCCAGCATGCAGGGGCCAGGTTGTTGCCACCCCCACTTCCTCTTTCCCTGGAGGAGCCCGTGGCCTGGCATGGCCTTGGGTAGCTCTCAGTGCTCACCCCAGGTTCACCCGCATTCAGCGGCAGACTCATTTGACCCCCACAACCTGGAAGGAAGCTGGATAGTGTCATTTCTACTACCCAGAAGAGGAAACAGGTGACTGGCCCCAGGTCACATGGCCCATCCATGCCAGCGCCCAAAGCCTGGTCTCCAGCTCTTATTCCTTGAAAGTCATTCAGCTCCTCTAGCCAAGAAGAAGGACCCCCTGGAGGAGGTGGTGTTTGGGGAAGGGGCTGCCTTGTGTGCCCAGGCTTTTTGTTCAGCAGCAGGCTAGCCCTTCACTGGGGATCTCAGAGCTGGGAGGCACTGTACAGACCACCAGCTCCGGATCAGCGCTTCAAGGGGGCCAGGCTGGCCAGTGAGACCCAAGAGGCCGCGTCATTTCCAGCCCTCCTACACCTGTCTTCTCCTACTGGTGTCGGGGGTTATGCCTCCTTCCTCTGGGAGCCGCAACAGTTCTGATGCGCAGGGAAGACAAGATTCCTCTGTTAGGCACTGACCCTCCCTGGTCCCCTGAAGTCCTGCCGGATGGGAGGCACGTGCAGCCGGACGTGCACCTAAAGGGAGCCAGGTGGTACCTCACTCGCTCCAGAACTCGAGCGCTACTCCCCTGTTCGCTGTTCCCCGGGGGGAAGCCAGCCGGGTTCAACCCCTGCCCCGCCAGCCCAAAGTCCGAGCGCGCCTCCGAAGTCTTGGCTTCTTCGGAGCCCTGAGCGCTGAGTGTGCAGAAGGGATCCCGGCTCTTCTTTCTGGAGGAGCGGGCTTTGCACGGGGCGTGCCCGCAGTTCCCCGCGAGCTACTGGGGAGAGCTCTGGCTCCGGACCCAAGATGCGCACCTGCCCGCCCGCTTCCCAGCTGGGTTTCCCATGGTCGAACTGGTCGGCGGGAGGAGAGCGGGCTTGACCCGGGGCACCCCACTCCCGGTGGTGCACCCCACTCCCTGTCGGGCACTCGCGGGAGGGGGCGGCCCGGCGGGCTGATTAGACAGCATCCAAGCAGGAAGTCTTGGTCCCCACCCTGGGCTGCCGCCTCACCGCGCGCGGCCTGGGCGCCTGTCCGCCCGTCCATCCGTCCGTCTGTCCCTTGGTGCGGCAACCCGGGAGGCCAGGGTCGGGACCGGGGAGGCTCCGTCCTCGACGCCCCCACCCGCAGGCCAATTGAGGCTTCAGGCGGCGCAGCTGTGAGCGCGCAGCCCAAGATAAGCGGCCAGGTGAGCCTACCTGCGCCGCAGGAGGGGCGCGGGGCGGCGCGGAGCGGTGCGGAGCCGACGGGACGCGCGGCGGTCTTTCGGCATGTCAGTTAGCAGGAAGAGCTGGGCCGCTCTGTCCAGGTGAGCCTGGGTCCTGACTGCTCCGGGGGCCACAGGGTCGGGGCCACACCGTGCAGCCCCCGGGGTTCTGGCCCTCCTTACTCTTTGCGGACGCAGGCCCGAGCAGGCTGTCTGTGGAGGGCTGTCCAGGCCGGAGAGGCCGCTCTGGGGGCTGGGGAGAGAGACGTTCAGGAGGTAAACGGCCAAGTCTCAGCTTCTGAGCCGCCCCTGACTGCTTGTCTTTCTCTGAAGAGTCTGAGAGGCCCCTCCCGGGAGGAGGTAAGTGACCTCCCAGGGATAAGGCTCAGGCTCTGGGCGCAGCGTTTTGGGGTGCTGTCAGGGCTGAGAAACCTCTCTTGGCGCTCTCCCTCTGTCTGCTTCAGTCTTCACTCACGAATAGGGCCTTCAAGGGGTCCAGGGACTGGGTGTCTAGTCTTTGTCTGCTAGACATCTAGGCAGGGTCAGAGAAGCCTGGGTGGTGGGGGAGAGGGAGGGTGTCCAGGAGGCAGCACCCTCATGTGATTGGTGACTACTGAACTCCTCTTGGAGTTCAGATGCTCCCAAGAGCATCTCCTGACCCCCCTCATGCCACCCCCAGAAGACTGAGGCCCATGTAGTGGATGGGCAGGAGCTGGGTGGGTCCCTACTCCTTGACCGGAAGGCTCTAGCTGGTAGAAATTGGCCCCAGGTGGGCGTTTGTGTGGTGAGGCCAGGCTGCCTCTGCAGGTGTGGGCAGACCCTCCCATCTGGACCTTGACCCTCCCCTCCCCGCCACCATCCAAGGACCCCAAGCTCCAGGGACCCCCCCACCATGGCAGCACCTCCCCACCAGGGCTGGGGTCCCCCTGGACTCTCTGTCCTCACTTCTCTGCAGCAGAGGCCTGTGAGGTCTGGAGAGGGGAGGATACGTCCCAAGAAAGGAGGTGCTCGGTGCTCTGGACGGGGGACCCAGCATCTCAGAGGCCAGTCACACCCAGGGAGGGTCTGTGCAGAGGGTGGGGCTGGCTGTCAAGGTCTTGGACTCTGCGTGTGGGTCTGATGTGGGAGTGTCTGTGTTTCCAGGTGGGCCCTGTCTGTGTTTGGGTGTATGTGCACACACACGTGTGGGCCTTGCATAGTGCGGAGAAGTCTGGGTGGGTGGGAGGTTCTGACATTGCCTTTGGCGTTCGCGTCTGCTCAGATGTCCACTGAGGATGACGGTGCAGGGTCTGGTCTTTGCTGGCCCTCTGCTCAGAGGCCCTGGGCTCCTGTGGGTGCAGGGGTGGGCTTGAGTGCTCTGGGGAAGCTGCCCTGCCTCCCCAGGATCCTGAGCTGCCACAGCTGTTGCCAGTGCTTGCCCAGGAGGCAGCTGGAGCCAGGACCCTCCGCCTCCCGGGAACAAGCCCCAGCTGGCAGAGGGAAGGGCTGTGAGTCACTGTCAACCGAGCGTCCCAGGAGAGGGTTGGGGGCGTTGAGGAGGGTGTGAGGAGTGTGGCTCCAGGCAGGGCCCAGGTGGGCAGCATAGAGCCAGTGGGCCCCCCATCCTTGGCGCCAGTTTAAAATGCAGATGCCCAGCCCTGGATGGTGGGTCGGGTGCCCAGGACAGAGCGGTGAGGGGTTAGTCATTTCCCCGCCCGGCCTCCTGGTTCTCCCTGGCACCTCTCCCTAGACTGTCAGGGCTGGAGGGGACCTCACTGACCACTGACAGTGGCCCCTCACATGGGGAGGCCAGCTCCCCTTGGGCAGCACACTGGCCCTGGGTCACAGGGCCTGGTGTCAGGCCTGCACCCACTCTTCCCCTCCCAAGGTCTGCACGTCCTGCCCTTTGAGCCTGGGCCTCCACAGAATGCCCTGGGGCAGCCTCTGTGCCCTCCCCTGCTAACCCTTCCCAGGCAGCTGAGCCCTGACCTGACACACAGCAGATTTCTGTGTGCAATTCCCTTAGGAAGGAAGGGTTCTGCTGGTCAACCTGCCCACAAGGATACCCCTGCCCTCAGCTGCTGACCATGGGCAGGGCAGACTCAGGAAGAAGGGTCTGGGGGAGGGAGCCAAATTGGCTCTCCCCTGCACAGTGGGCAGGGAGTTTCCTGAACCACAGAAGGGAACAGGAGATCCCTTTCTCTAAGGATGGAGCATGGGTGCTGGAAGGCCTGCCTGGAGCAAAGAGGGCTGCATGTCCAAGTGCCGGCTAGGTAGTGAGGGCAGCAGGGGCGGCTGCTGGGGCTTCAGCTGGTGGCCATGGCTGGGAACCCCCGGGTGTTGGCATGCACTGACCCTGGTGCTCTAAAGGACAAGCTGTTGGCCACTGGGTCTCCCCAAACCTGCTTCCCCAGTCTGCACCGGAGCTCAGTCCGGCCTGGGGAGTCTCAGGCACCCCACTCCCTGTGACTGCTCAGCTCCTGGGCTCCTGAGAAGGTGGAGCCTCCCCAGGTGTCCTTCCTGGCACTGGGGCTTGTGGTTTACAGGCTGCCCTGGCTGGGAACCTTCTTTTACTGGCCATCCTGCCTTGGGTACCTTGTTGATCCTGTGAGCCTTGGAAGCCTCATCTGCAGAATGGAGGTGCCCCACCCCCGCATTCCTCAAGGTTGTGGGGGCCTCTTGTCAGTGGCACTTGTGAGCATCCAGTGCTGTCTAGGCACATGTCAGAGCACTCACTGATTCCTTTGTTTATTGGTTTACTGGTCACTGTATTCACCAAACATGTGTGCTTCTGAGTGCAGAGCACTGCCCTGGGCCCTTTGTTGTTCAGTCCCTCAGTCATGTCTTTGTGACCCCATGGGCCACAGCAGGCCAAGCTTCCCTGTCCATCACCAACTCCCGGAGCTTACTCAATCTCATGTCCATTGAGTCAGTAATGCCATCCAACCATCTCATCCTCTGTCGTTCCCTTCTCCTCCTGCCTTCAATCTTTCCCAGCATCAGGATATTTTCCATTAAGTTGGCTCTTCCCATCAGGTGGACAAAATATTGGAGCTTCAGCTTCAACATTGGTCCTTCCAATGAATATTCAGGGTTGATTCCCTTCAGGATGGACTGGTTTGACTTCCTTGCTGTCCAAGAGACTTTCAAGAGTCTTCTTCAGCACCATATTTCAAAGGCAGCAATTTTTTGATGCTCAGCCTTCTTTATGGTCCAACTCTCACATCCATACATGACTACTGGAAAAGTCATAACTTTGACTATATGGACCTTCATTAGCAAAGTAGTGTCTTTGTTTTTCAATGCACTATCTAGGTTTGTTATAGCTTTCCTTCTAAGAAGCAAGTATCTTTTAATTTCTTGGCTGCAGTCACCATCCACAGTAATTTTGGAGCCCAAGAAAATAAAATCTGTCGCTCCTTCCACCTTTTCCCCATCTATTTGCCATGAAGTGATGGGACTGTATGCCGTGATTTTAGTTTTTTGAATGTTGAGTTTTAAGCCAGTTTTTCACTCTCCTCTTTCATCCTCATCAAGAGGCTCTTTAGTTCCTCTTCACTTTCTGCCATAAGGATGGTATCATCTGCATATCTGAGGTTGTTGATATTTCTCCTGGCAATCTTGATTCCAGCTTGGGATTCACCCAGCTGAATTTTGCATGATGTAGTCTGCATATAAGTTATTATAGTCTGCATATAAGTTATAAGGGTGATAATATACAGCCTTGTTGTACTCCTTTCCCAATTTTGAACCAGTCCATTGTTCAATGTCCAGTTCTAACTGTTGCTTCCTGACCTGCATCCAGATTTCTCAGGAGGCAGGTAACGTGGTCTGGTATTCCCATCTCTTAAAGAATTTTCCACAGTTTGTTGTGATTCACACAGTCAAAGGATTTAGCATAGTCAATGAAGCAGAAGTAGATGTTTTTCTGGAATTCCCTTTCTTTCTCTATGATCCAGCAGATGTTGGCAATTTGATCTCTGGTTCCTCTGACTTTTCTAAACCCAGTTTTGCAATCTGGAAGTTCACAGTTCACATCCTGTTGAAGCCTAACTTGAAGGATTTTGAGCATAACCTTAGCAGCATGTGGAATGAATGCAATTGTCCAGAAGTTTGAACATTCTTTGGCACTGCCCTGGGCCTTTGGGTACCGTATTCCTGGGGCTTCACCCGCCCCCGTGGGAGCCTGACCTCCACCCTTCTTGTCCTTCTCTCCCTTTCCTTCTCTTAAGAGGGGTAGCTCTTTGTCTGGTGGAGATAATGTTTCTGTTGGGCTGGGGGGTGTGGTTGGGGGTTAGCACATCACTGAGGTGAGCAGTGGGGTCTTGGTGTACAGCTAGGGGTCACTCCAGAATGCCTGGGCTGACACCCTCTGGGCAAAAAGCTGCCTGGGGTGAGTCACTTCCCCGAGACTAGGCTCCAACAGATCACATGCTGTCTGACCCAGGTTCCACCGACAAACCAGCAGCTCCCCTGAAGGCTGAGTGGCCTTCATGGGAACAGGCTTGCTCAGGCCCAAGGAATCCTGGGTGTTCCATCCCTACCTGGCCACAGGTGTGCAGGGGAGTCCTGGGTCTGTGGGCCAGTCTCCCTGCGGGGGGTGGACTCTCATCTCTGCAGTGCATGGCTGACCCCAAACAGTGGACTTGAGGGGGAAGGCTGACCATCTGGACCCAGGGGAAGCCACGTGCAGGGGGTCTTTCTCACCTGGATGAGGGCATCGGGGCCTGGTTGGAGGGGCCATGGGTTCCTGTGGAGTGAGTGATGGCAGAGGCCTGGAGTGGTCCAGTTTCCACCCCATGATCAAGGCCGTGGTGCCTGGGCTTGAGCCCTTCCCACCCACTTGGGGGGAGTCGAGCCCTGACAGGCAGGGGCACTGAGGTCTGCACCACCAGCGAGCCTGACAGCCAGGTGTGGGCAGATGCCAGTGTGGGGCCTAGGGTTTGCTGACCCTTTGTGCTCCCACATGTCAGGCAGAGATCTGGTGACCCCACAAGGAGGAGAGCCCTGCCCCCTGTACCTGGTGCCACATTTGGTGGCACGCATGTTCTGGGCACTATGGTGGATGTGCTCTGTCCTATGGCCTTTTCTCTCCCCATGGGACAAGCTCTCCACACTTTGTTTGCAAATTTCTGATACTGCTTCTTGTTAACCCTTCTCAGATGCTGGGCGTCACCAGCTCCTCCTACTGGAGACCCCTAGTTGTCTCTTGTCCAGTCGGGCTCTTTCTAAGGGTCTGGGAGCCTCTTTGCCCAGCACTGCCCTGGTGGGCCCCTTCCTGCAGTCCCAGCATATCCCCTTCCTGCAGTCCACCAGGCTGGCTCCCCCCTCCTCCATCGAGTGAGTGTCTCCTCACCCTTCACATCCCCCCTCCACCACTGCTGCAGACATCTCACTGAACCCCTCCCTCCCTGATGGCCCCCAGCCTTCTAAAAGCACCACCAGGAGCTGCTCAAGCCCACTTTCCATCATTTTTCTCATTGCTTCGCTGGCCCCCCATCCCCATCCAGCCCCCCAGCAAACCCAGTGGACTCTGCCTTCAAATTGTGTCCTGAATCCATCACTTAAGTCTCCTAGTGACTCCCCACACACAGAGTGAACCCACGTCTCCCTTGGTCCCCAGGCACCTGCTCTGGTGCCCCTTCTGCTAAGTTCAGCATCCCCCCGCCCACTGCCGCACATCCCAGCTCCACAAGCACACCCGGCTCCTCAAAGCTCTGTCCCCTCCAGCGCTGCCACCCCTTGTCTTTGGTCCCTCCTGTCCATTTGTTCATGAGCGGGGAGCCCTGGAACCTGCTTGTGTGCAGACCCTGCTCAAAAAACATGAGTTTACTAAACACCAGGTCAGCAAACATGATGCTGGGCCTGAACAAAGAGGTCAGGGTGATGGTGTGGCTCCTGCCCCTTTTAGGGAGGAGGTCTGGGGAGGTACAGGGAAGTGACCCCTCTTAGGTGGGAGGATCAAGCAGGCTGTCTGACCTGGCCCTGCAGAAGTCTCCCCAGGGTCTGGGGCTCTTTCCTTTAGGAAGCTTCTTAGATAGGTTTATATGTCATTAAGTTGATAAAATTTGTGGGTTTCCCCCAGGTAACGTGTCTGCTCTTCCCATGATAATTCTTCCGTGGTTGCATGTGAAGCTCTGTAGAGGGAGGCGAGGCCATGGTAGGAACAGGGCAGTGGAGAGGCTGGGGAACAGGTTTGGGTGCTGACCAGGTGGGAGCCTTACTACCCTGCAGTGATGCTGGGAGGCGAGAGGACTGCCTTCCCCGGACCCTTCTGATTGGGGTCCAGATAGTGCTGGATTGTACCCCCAGCCCACATGGCCCGGAGCTTTCCCTGTGGCCTCTGAGGAAGCTCAGCATCCCTCTCCGTGGGCCCAGCCTCTGGCCTCCAGGCTGTCCTGTCTGCCCTCTGAAGTCCAGCCCTTTCCCTCCCAGTGCAGAGTGGGCTCACTTCCCTTTCTCAGTATTTGGCCAGTAGATCTGTGACCCCACAGTTCCCAGTGGGAGGATGGCCCAGCTCGGTTCCTCAGAGATTCTTTGCTCTTTGGCTAGAATAAGGGGTAGGCCACTGGGGGGAGGTAGGTGTGCAGGCAGGTGGATGAGGATGACTGGTGGGAGGCTGGGGCAGGGTGCTGTAGTGACACAGGGCTGGAGGTGGGACGGTGGAAGGTGGGGTCTGGGGGATGGCTATGAGGGGGACCAGTATGAGTGACTATGGCTCTGAGAGTGACTATGAATGACTGTGAGTGACTATGGCTGGGAGAGTGACCAGTGTGAGAGTGACTATGGCTGGGAGAGTGACCGGTGTGAGAGTGACTATGAGTGACTATGGCTGGGAGAGTGACCAGGGGCCAGAGGCAGGCTATGCCCCTCACTCCCACCCACGGGAAGGCTGGTTTTCGGAGGTGAAGGAGGCTGATGGAGCACCTAGGCAGTGAGAGAAGCAATGCTGGGTTCCCCTTTTGGGATGGCTGGTTCATCTGGGATCTCTGTCTGGGGGGCAGGGACGTTCCAGGGGAGCTGGGGTGTTTCTCAGTAACTGTTCATCTAAGAGCCTCAGATCAAAGCCAGGTTCTGCCAGGTTCACCTGCCTTCTTCGGGCCAAGCAGTGACTGCCCTGACATGTCCCTGGTCGCCCATGCAGGGCAGACTCCCATTCCAGTGGGGGTGTGGGGGGTGCCCAGGTGGGTGGACCTCCATTCCAGTGGAGGTGTGGGGTGCCCAGGCAGGTGGACCCCCATTCCAGTAGGGGTACAGGTGTGCCCAGCCAAGTAGACCCGTGTTCCAGTTGGGGTGCAGGGTGAAGTCTGGCCTGCCGCTTCCCTCCCCTTGATGTCCGCCATGGGGACGCTCTGGACATCATCCTGAGGCTGCTATGACCCTCCATCCCCACCAGCCTGACCCGGCCTTGGACCCTGGAGGACGAGGAGGAACAGGACTGAGAACACCGGCGGCAACACCAGAACCTGAGCTTCGCCATGGACGACGAGGACCCGTCAGCCCCCGAGAGGTGTGGGTAGGAGACGGGACCCCAGTGAGGATGGACCAGCTGCCCCTGCCTGGGGAGTAGGCTGACCTTCTGCAGGCCCCACCCTGGTCAGGACAGCAGTCAGGACCAGTGTGGGTGAGCTGGGCCGTTCTTGCTGAGCATTTTATAAGCATAGCTCATCCTTCCACGCTCCTGAGAGGGTGCTAACACGCCTCTCGGGTGGGAGTATGGCTCATGCACCAGGGGCAGAGCCTGGGGGTCATCAGGTCCTGGGCTGACCATGCCCCTTCAGCCCGTCCCCTCACTGCTACCAGACCCCCGTGGTCTTTGATGGGAAGGAGGTGCTGCTGTTCTGACCACCAGCCCCAAGGCTGAGCACCCCCACACGCCTGTCCATGGGGACGGGGTCCCCTCGGGGGATGTATCTCCTCTCACCTCCGAATAAGCCCAGTTAGCAGATCTGGCAAGGGGCTCAGCCAGCAAGTGAACTCACCCGAGCTGCGGGCGGGTGGAGGCACAGGAGGGGCCCCTCTGCTGCAGGCAAGGTTTGGGGCAGCCTCGTGTGCAGCTCCCTGGCTCCTAGAGAGGGGGCCATGGGGTGCCGGGGACCAGCCCAAACTGATCCAGCCACAAGGAGAGGCGGTGTAGGCGAAGATCAGGCTCCAATTGCATTTAAACGTTAATTAAGGATATAAAGCTCCCTAGAATGAGGATTGCTCAGTAAAATTCAGTGAAGAAAGAGGCCTGAAATAAGGATAGCTCAGTGAGGAAATTTGTGGAACAAAGAGTGGTTGAATAATTCAGGCAGAAGGTAAGAGAAAGAACGACATGGTGAGACCAAGTTTGGGTGAACAAGGCCCGCACTTTATTTTCCAAAGTAGTTTTATACCTTAAGTTATGCATAGAGGATAATGGGGCAGGGGGGGACAGAGTCAGGCAGCAAGTTCAGGCTTTCTTCCTGCAAACTTAGCATATGCAAAAGTTAGGTGATTTGCATCATCTTCTGGCCTGGAGGCCTGTTAACATTTGGAAGACCTTTTCTTCAGAAAACTTATTTTTCTCTAAAGGTGATTGGTCAGGGCGCCACCCTCCAAAAGCATTAGATAAAGTTGCTTTCCTGGCCTGGGTGTGTTGGGCTATAACAAGAAAAAGAATTAACTCAAGGGTCCCAGGTTACAAACATTAAAGCTACTATTTACACCAATTATATTAATCAATACACTGCCAGGGACACAGCAGGTAAGGGATATGGAAACTTAGCAGCAAACATTGGCCCAACAAGTGAAAATCCCTTCACCAATACAATTTCTGATCAATCTTTTAACTACTCAAAAGAATCTGTGTTTAGACAGTTTAAACATCTCCTGCCTCTCACAGTTGGGAGGCTCTGAACAATCACATGTGGCTGGAAAAACCTATTCAGGCAGGCTCAGGATTTCCAAAGGAGTTTGTAGGTTAAACACTGTCACACCCAGGAATTATTAACTGGAGCTGTAAGCTAACTCTTTTTTCAGAGAGGTAGTGGGGGACAGCCCCCCGTAAAGTCAGAGGTGTAGGTGAAAGCACAAAGCAGAAAGTAGGCAGACTCTGGTTTTGAGGTAGATTGCTGGTGGGCCAGGGAGACTCCTGAGGGATCCAGCTGCCATGCCAAGCCTCCTTCCTCATGACCTTTGCCAGAGGCGGAGCTCGCTCCCCGCAATGGGGCATTTGGCCTGTGCTGCACCCACGTGGCCACAGAGGCATGGAGGCCTGGGCCCCACTCCAAGCTCCCCTGCCCATTGCTGACTGACTCGGGCCAGCTCCTTGCCTGTCTTTGCTCCTCATCTGTAAGCAGCAGGGCCTGACACAGGAGAGGTGTTTGTTAAACATGGAGTAGTTGCACTTCACAGGCATGAGGTGGGGAGAGCTATGCAGGCAGCTCTGGACGGAGGGTCGGCAAGCAGAGGGGCTTGCAGTGGAGTCCATGTGGAGGACAGCCAGCCAGTGTGGCAGCATAGGGAGCAGGGTGGGGACACGAGGTTCAGGAGGGCATCAGACCCAGGTCATTAGCCTTTCACGGTGCCTGTGCCTGAGGGCAGGATGGGGTTGATCTGGGATGGGGAGCCTGGGGGCCGGGGGGTGGAAGGTGGAGAGAGGGGAGTAGTGTCTGAGGCGGGACTGACTCCACAGGACAGAGACAGCAGCTGTTTCTGGCCTGGGGGTTCCTGCCAAATGGACCGTGTCTCAGGAGGACAGGGAGCCCCCACCATCTGTATACGGAGGCCACATTCTCTTTGCCAGAGTGAGGTGGGGCACAGGGGCAGGCCCAGTGTCCCATGGGTGGGCAGGGGCTCACCTGCTTTGTCTCGCCCTGTCTTCTTGCCCTGCAGCACCAGTGTGAGGCCCCCGGCTAGCTCGGTCAAATTAGGCCTGAAGATGGAGCAATACCTCTCGGCCATACAGGTGAGTAGGCTGGTCCCTGGAGTGTGCTAGGCATGCCACAGGATTCACCCTCCAGGGTCAGCAGCCTGTGCTCTCTGCACCCAGGGATCAGAGTCCATCAATTGTGAAAACCCATCCCACACTGAGTTCCTTGTGGCTCCCTTGGATGTTGCCAGCAAGCGCCACCTCTTCGAGAAAGATCTGGTGGGCCAAAGCTGAGAAGGCCCAGCCACCAGCTGCAAGGTGAGTGGCTCTTGACTGCCAGGTGTCTGCAGGCCGCTGAGCCTGGGGTCTGCAAAGCTGGAGCCTGGGCACTGTGGGACAGCTCCGTGCTTTCCTGTGTCCGTCTGGTGGACTCAAGAGCCCAGGCATACCTGTCACTGAGCCCCCAGCTCAGCTGTGCACACAGCTCCAGGGGAGGGTCCCATGGCCTGGCCATGTGGATGTGATGAGGGAGGCCCTCTGGAGATGCCAGCCCAGCCCCAAGGTGGGAGCTCTCTTCTCAGGAGAATTTGCAGCTGTCAGGGGTGGTGAAGTCGTGGCTCAACCTGTGGCTCAGCAGAACCCAGGAGTCAGCACAGCAGGGCCCACAGGTACCACGTGCGGCCCTCTGGCCCCAGTCTCCCTGCAGGCCTCTCATAGTGGGATGACCTCTCAGGGTAGGGAGAGCCCTGAGCGCAGTGGAGATGCTCTGCACATGGGATGGCCATGTGGAAGCCTGAGGGTCAGAGGGCAGAAGGAGGACTGAGTCCTCCCCCAGGAACGGGCAGGCCAGGGGGCTCTGCAGCAGCCTGAGCCCCATATCTGTCCCAATGCCCAGAACCAGGAGACACAGAGGGAGTTGGCAGCTGGCAGGAAGCCCCAGTGGAGGAAGAAGCCAGAGGCCCTGCTGGGTGCTGAGGTGAGTGGGGGCCCAGGGGTTGGGGCAGCTGTCCTTGGAGAACGTGGGCCAGCAGGCGCCCACTCCTTCACTGCAGGCCTGGCGGGTAGGGCATATGTGGGCTCCTAGAAGCTGTCTGCTGCAGGGAAGACACTTGAGCCAGAAGCAAGCCTGGACCCTGAGACCCCCAGCCCCAGTAAATGCTCCATGTTCCAGAAGATCTCTGTGCTGGAGGACAGAGCTGTCTCAGGAAAGAGGGCAGTTCCAGACAAAGCCAGCAACTTGGAGAAGAGACCAGTGTCTGAGAAAGCCACCGTCTTCGAGAAGACCCCAGTTCCTGAGATGCAGCTGGCCCCAGGCAGGGCCATGGCCCCAGTGCGGCCCCAGGGACTGGGAACACTCAGCCTCAGCAGAGTGCCTGTCCAGCCCCGGGGGGCAGTATGGCACTGGGCCTGAGAAAGAGCCCAAGTCTTCGGGGGGGCCTCTGTCCCAGCCTGGCGGCCTCCTGCCCATCACTCTGCAGGTGCGTGGTGCCCCCCACTTCCCTGTCCTCCCAGCATCTCTGGAAGCCTCCCCGTCATCCTGCCATTTCTGGCGGCCTCAGAGTGGACTCTGTTCTGAGAGCCAAGTCCTTCCCTGTGGAGGCCCTGGCTCCCATGGACCTTACTAACTGGCACCTTCCTTCTCTTTCCAGATGAGTCCCCAGAGAGACAGCTCAGAGGCGGCCTTAACCCTCAGGTCAGGGCCTGGGGGCCCCAGGGCTCATCTGATGTGGGGCTGAGGCCTGAGGTGCAGGGGAGGGTCCAACTGCCTGGAGGTGGCGAGCGGGAGGGGCTGTCCTGAGCCGTTGCTGGGTGTGGGGGGGTGAGTGGGTGCGCTGGGGTTGTTTGAGTCAAGCATTACAGATTCATGCATGCAGGCTGCACCATCTGCCCCGTGACTGTCTCTGAGGCCAGCGGTCCTGGGCCAGGCTGGGGGACATGGGGTACACAGTGGATGAGGGAGTTGCTGCCCTCGCTTCAGAGTGAGATGTGCAGGAACCACAGGGCATGGAGGGTCCAGGGGCTCAGGACGGGAACCAAGGGCTGGAGCCCCTTGCAGTCAGGGGAGCTCAGCCTGCGAGAGTGGGGTGAGGGCACAACATGGCAAGCATCAGGGGACGTGAGATGGGGAGAGCTTTGAAGGCAGCTCTGGGTGGAGGGTCGGTGAGTGGAGGGGCTTAGAGCAGAGTCCACATGGAGGCCAGCAAGCAAGGGCGGCAGCACGGGGAGTAGGGTGGGGACAGGAGGTTCAGGAGGGCATCAGACCCAGGTCATTAGCCTTTCACGGTGCCTGTGCCTGAAGGCAGGATGGGGTTGATCTGGAATGGGGAGCCTGGGGGCCGGGGGGTGGAAGGTGGAGAGAGGGGAGCAGCATCTGAGGTGGGACTGACTCCACGGGGCAGGGACAGCAGCTGTTTCTGGCCTGGGGGGTCCTGCCAAATGGACCGTGTCTCAGGAGGACAGGAAGCCCCCACCGTCTGTATGTGGAGGCCACATTCTCTTTGCCAGAGTGAGGTGGGGCACAGGGGCAGGCCCAGTGTCCCGTGGGTGGGCAGGGGCTCACCTGCTTTGTCTCTCCCTGTCTTCTTGCCCTGCAGCACCAGCGTGAGGCCCCCAGCCAGCTCAGTCAAATTAGGCTCGAAGCTGGAGCAGTACCTCTCAGC
Source organism: Bos mutus (assembly GCF_027580195.1). Lineage (NCBI taxonomy): Eukaryota > Metazoa > Chordata > Mammalia > Artiodactyla > Bovidae > Bos > Bos mutus. Next base: position 1,682,841 of record NC_091638.1, read on the forward strand.
CATACAGGTGAGTGGGCCAGTCCCTAGAGTGTGCTGGGCGTGACAGGGGCCTCACTCTCCAGGGTCAGTAGCCTGTGCTCTCTGCTCCCAGAGATCAGAGTCCGTCAAGTGTGCAAACCCATCCCACACTGAGTTCCTCGTGGCTCCTGTGGATGTCACCAGCAAGTGCCACCTCTTCGAGAAGGAGCTGGTGGGCCAGAGCCGAGAGGGCCCAGCTTCCAGCCGCAAGGTGAGTGGCTCTGGCCCGCCAGCTGTCTGCAGGCCGCTGAGCCTGGGGTCTGCAGAGCTGGAGCATGGGCACTGTGGAACAGCTCCATGCTTTTTTGCATCCGTCTGGTGGATTTGAGGGCCCAGCCATGCCTGTCACTGAGCCCCCAGCCCAGCTGTGTACACAGCTCCAGGGGAGGGCCCCGTGGCTTTGCCGTGTGGATGTGGTGGAGGGGGGCCCTTTGGAGATGCCAGCCCAGCCCCAAGGTGGGAGCTCTCTTCTCAGGAGGATTTGCAGCTCTCAGGGGTGGAGAAGTCACAGCTCAACCTGTGGATCAGCAGGACCCAGGAGTCAGCACAGCAGCGCCCACAGGTACCACGTGTGCCCCTGTGGCTCCATCTCCCTGCAGGCCTCTCATAGTGGGATGACCTTTAAGGTAAAGAACAGCCCAGAGTGCAGTGGAGATGCTCTGCATGCGGGATGGCCATGGGGAAGCCTGTGGGTCAGAGGGCAGAAGGAGGAGGGCCTGGGGTCCTACCCCATTAAGGGGCGGGCCAGGGGGTTCTGCAGCAGCCTGAGCCTGGTCTCTGTCCCGATGCCCAGAACCAGGAGACACAGAGGGAGTCAGAAGCTGGCAGGAGGTCCCAGTGGAGGAAAAAGCCAGAGCCCCCGCTGGGTGCCGAGGTGAATCGGGGCCCAGGGGCTGGTGTCTCTGTCCCTGGAGAATGCGTGCCAGCAGGTGCCCACTCCTCCACAGCAGGCCTGAGCTCTGCCCAGCACTGGGGGACTGGGGAAAAGGGGGCATCCTTGCCCTGTTCCAGGAACCTCCTTGTCCTAACAGCCCTCGGTCCCACAGGCTAGCATGTGGGTCCCAAGAGGGGCCAGTCTCAGGCTAGCAGCCGCACTGGCCACCTCTCCCGCCTGCTTTCCACACTGGACCCGGGAGGATGCTGGCCATTATCCTCCCTGCCCCTCTGGGGCAGACGTGCCCCGCAGCTTGGCCAGCATTCTTTCCCACACCCCTGTGGGGGCAGGTGTGCCCCTTCCTTGTCCGGCTGTGGGCACTGAGCATCTGCACAGAACCTTGCCACCCTGTCCATGTGGACTCCTGCTCTTCTTCCTCCTCCAGGTCCATCTGGTTGCACTAGTGTCTCCATGCACCTCTCCCAGGCTGGCCCCCACTGTCCTTGTGCCACCTGCCAGGCTGGAGGAGCTGCACTGACCCCTCCCAGGCCCTGCCTTGCTCCCCTTCATGCCCCACCTGCTGCCCTGTCCAAGCCATCCTGTGCCCCCTCCCCACACTCAGGAAAGAGCTGATAAACTCATTCACTCTCAGGTGTGACCAATAATTCCTTAAAAATCATTCTTTCCAGAAGTTTTGCTTTTCAGTGCAGACTAAACAGCGTGGGGATGATGTTTTGGCTGTGGGGGCCTGAGGAGGGCAGGCATTTGTCTGCCAGCAGCCTCTGAGGCCACAGCCCAGCACACTTGCCCCCAAACCCAGTTCTCTGCTCTCCTGCCCTCCTGGGCCAGAGGGGATGCTGAGCTGTGTGTAGACCAAGCAGCCAGAGCCAGCCTAGTGCCGTCAGCCCTGCGTGCTGTGTGTGGCTGAGGGGTGTGTGTGTGTGTGTGTGTAGCATACGTGTGTGTGCGCACAAGTGTGTGTGTGGTCCACAAGTTTTCCCATCACTAGACTTACATTAGAACCCTGCTCTCAAGTGCCTGCTTGGGTTTCTCTGGAGTCAGTGACACCTCATACCCCCTTTGCCTCAGCCCCACTGTGGGCCTGCTTCTGCGGGAGTCTCCTGTCCCACATCCAGGGGCCAGGGATGGAGGGACCTTGGGGCCCCGCTTGTGGTCTGCCTCCAGCTGGGGGTCCTGCATGACCAGCCCCATGCCCACCCAAAGCTGGGGGCAGCAGGACCCTAAGGCCCTGGCCAGCCACTCCTACCCACCACCACATGTATAACCCCGGAGTTCCCAGGTGGAACCAGGAGGGCTGGGCTGGGCACCCCCAGAGAGGCAGGCCCAGCTCTGCACTGCCCCACCAGGAACTCAGTCAGCAAGTGGCCGAGAGGTGCTGAACGCTTGCATGATACACTCAGGAAGGTCCCGGCGGGTGGATTTGCCCAGCACAGCAGAGCCATCCCTCCAGCATGGGGGTCTGAGAGTGGCCCAAGGGGTCTTGGCCCACCTGGCCCTGGGGTCTGGGCATCTGGTGCTGCTGCCCCTGGGGGAGCGCTTAGTGCCCATCGGGGCTGCCTGGGCACGGTGCGGAGGGTAGCAGCACACCACCCACACTCTTGCACTCACTCATCTACACACAAAGGCCCTGCACTCACCCTTCTGGGGGGTGACGCACGCCCAGGGTGACCTCAGGGTGACATGTGAGGACAGCACACAGCCTGGGCACCCACCTGACCATGCCCACCTCCCGTGCCTGGCCTCCTGCTGGTCATCAGGGCTGCAGGCACCATCTCTGTGTTCTTTTCTCTCCTCTGCTGTAAGCTCTGGGAGGTGACTTCACCTCATGTGCAAAGGCAGGGCATCCAGGGCAGGCCAGCTGTGGCAGCTGCAGTGACAACCGCCTGCGCTCTGAGTCAGTCCATCCTGCCTTAGGATGGTCCTTGGAGGCCACACACAGTCAGGCCATGGATGCCTGGAACCTGCCAGGCTTTTCCTGTGGGGCCTCAGGTGCTAGAGCCCTCTCCCAGGCATCCACAGAAGCAAATTCTGTCCCATTTGAAGGACTTTTGTGCTTACAAGGCACCCACTGAAGTAGCTCGAGTTAATGGAAGGTGTAGGAAAAGTGGTTCCTAAATTGTAGGAGATTTCAGGCCAGGACACAAAGCCTGGCTGGGCCCCCGGGAGCCAGACCAGGAGAGCGGATGGCGGCCTGGCTGCTCACTGTCCCACAGTGCTGGATGCTGGCTCCTGGCTTCAGCCAGTCCCGCCCCAGATCTACTGGTGCGGGAAGGGCCACTGAGCCTGGAGGAGGCAACTCAGGCCACTAGTTTCAGAGGCCCTCGGGGACCGTGAAACGACAGCCTCAGCTGAGACGGGGCCAGGTCGATAGCAGAGTGGGTAAGGAGCACATGACAGACGGGGCCTGGGGCTCCCCAGGCAGCGAAGTTGGGGGGGGGGGCAGGACATGGGTCAGGCGAGGGGGGAAGCATGGAGAGGCTATCTTTGCCCACAGAGAGAAGTGTACATCACCCACAGGCAGCCCTTGGCAGGGCCGGGGCTCAGAGCCCAGGAAGAGTTGGGCAGGACGGGGGCCCTGAGAATTCAGAGAGCAGGCCTCCCCCAGGTTTGCTTCCTCTTCTTTGTCCTGTCCTGAGCCCTTCCATGATCCAGGCACTGTGCTGGAGGCCACAGACACAGGCGTGTAAGCAAATGTGTGCCCTCGGTGCTTGCCGTGTGGACATTGTAATCTAGTGGGTTTAGCAGATCGTAATTTTAAAGCCATTGTGTCATGAACTTCAACCATCTTCCCTGCCCCTTTACTCAACCAGCTGCCTCTTTGAAAAGAACCTCGCTCTTGGCTGGAAGTTTGACCTTGAATCTGACCCCCTACAGTGGGTCTACTCCCTACCCAGTGGGGAGAGCTTGAAACATGGCTTGCGGCGGGGGTAGGGGAGGTGGGGGGCGGTGGGGGGGGGGGCAAGCAGGCCCCTCTGTAGGTGTGCTCACTGAGGCTGCCAGAGCCTGCCTCTCCACCAAGGGCATTCACCCGCTAGAGGATCCAGTAGCCTGGAAGCACCCTTGTCCACACATCACCACAGCTGAGCTTCTGCCCCTAACCTGCCTTCCCGACTGCTGGTATCCACTTTATCAGGGTTCTCAGGATAGACAGTTCGCTTGTTTATGTGCCTGCTCCCTCCTGTCCCCTGCCTGTCTGTCCTGGTTTTAAATAGCTTATCTGAGCAGCTGGATGGCCACATGGGCTTATATGGCCTGGGGTACATGTTCCCTTAGCCCTGTCCCTGGCACCTGACAAAAGAGCAGCCAACACCCCCTCTCTCCCTGCCTCCGCCACCTCCAGTGTGACTCTTGCGCACACCCCTCCCACCGCCGGGCTGCGGGTGTGCTTAAAGCCTGTCCAACCCCCTCCCTCGCCCAGAACCCATGAGGCAGAGCAGACACCACAAGACCCGGTGGCAGCTCCTGTTCTGGGTAAGACCGGGGCAGACTCTAAGAGCACTGGGTGCCCTGTAGTCTGGGCCCTCTGTCCCAAGTTGCAGTGTCCACTCTGACTGGGTGTCGGAGCTGGGAGAGGCCCCCTTCCCTCGGGAGCTTTAGAGGGTGGGGTCTCAGAGATGAATCCCTGAGCCTAGTTTAACCGACCCTCAGCCTGAGGCTGGAGACTCAGGTCTGAATCACAGACCTCCTACTGAAGGCCTGGGGTGGGTGGAAGGTCTTGGGTGAATAGCTATCCCTCCCTGGGTCTGTTTCCTCGTTTGTAGGATGAAGAGATAATTGTCAGGCTTCTAAAATGCTCTGATCCTCAGAGACCCTCTCTCGGTGCCTCCTGTTGGGGATTTTCTCCCCGGGACTTGGAAGCGATGAACCTGAAAGGACACTCGGACAGTCTCTTGCAAGGACTGACAAGTTTATTTCTGCAGTCAAGCCTTTTTATAGAAGCAGGAACAAAGAGCTTAGAGTATACAGCCAGCAGAGCGTGTACGGGGTTAACACCTAACCAGTAAAAATATTTCAAGGACAGCACGCTGTAAGTGACCCATGTCCTTATCCCATAACCCATTTTCTCAAGCAACATCCTTAGTATTTATTATTAAATCTTGGCACCGGGCATAACCAAAGGCAGGAGATGTTTTTCTGCCGGAGCACACCAAGCCGGGATATTTCTGGCCCTTCACCATTTTCCCAAGGACTTTCTCCAACTGGCTATTTTGTACTGGGCTTCCCAACATATCCTCCTTTTGTTTTTAATTTAAGCATGGCAGCTGCTAGTTGGATTTCATTGTGGGAGGCACGGAGTCTTGAGTAGAGACATCTGAATCCTATAAGCAATGACAGAAAAAGCAGGGTGATTAATACACATATAAAAATGTTGTTTCCTGAAAACCAAGCTTAGGGTCTAGAGATGATAGGGTTTTGGTTAAAGTATCATAAAATTGAGTGTTGTACAATTCCTTACGTACCTTAACTTGAAAATTAGCAACTTGTTGTTTCAACAAATTGATGTCTAAATATGAGTTATCTGTGAGATCCTGCAAATGCACTTTAACTTTATCCCAAGGATATTCAGTGCTATTATAGGGCATGTTAGTCAGACAAAAAGAAGTAAAATTCCAGTGACAACGTATACGTGTTTGGAAAGTCAGTTGCTGCACTTGATCTCCTAAGTGGATAACTACAGTTTGTAACTCATTAGTTCGTGTTTGTAATTGCTGATCTATTTGAGCTTGTCGAGTCCAAAGATCATGAGAGTCTTTGTGCCAAGCAGTGATAAAATCATGATTTTGTATAGAATTATGTAAAGCCATACCGGAAAAAGTTCCTATAGTCACAGTGGGGATAAGGCTTAAGATGCCTGTAACAATCCACCCAATGATGCACTTAGATCACGCAAGTCCAGTTTTCAACAATACAGAAAGAAATACAGAATCAGTCCAAGGCTCAGTTAAGTTTATGGGAAGCCATAACTCAGATCTTTGCTTAACTAGTGCAATGCTAGCATTGTGATATGAAATGGTGTGATTAAGGCAGGTATACAATGCACATGCAGTACAATTGACAATCTTGGTTGATAAGTCAATATCAAAATGCCCTACAATAAACAAATATGGAAGGTGAACACACGATTGAATATACACAGTACTATTGTATCAGATCAGATCAGATCAGTCGCTCAGTCGTGTCCTAGTCTTTGCGACCCCATGAACTGCAGCATGCCAGGCCTCCCTGTCCATCACCAACTCCTGGAGCTCACCGAGACTCATGTCCATTGAGTCAGTGATGCCATCCAGCCATCTCATCCTCTGCCGTCCCCTTCTCCTCCTGCCCACAATCCCTCCCAGCATCAGAGTCTTTTCCAATGAGTCAACTCTTCCCATGAGGTGGCCAAAGTACTGGAGTTTCAGCTTTAGCATCATTCCTTCCAAAGAAATCCCAGGGCTGATCTCCTTCAGAATGGACTGGTTGGATCTCCTTGCAGTCCAAGGGACTCTCAAGAGTCTTCTCCAACACCACAGTTCAAAGGCATCAATTCTTCGATGCTCAGCCTTCTTCACAGTCCAACGCTCACATCCATACATGACCATGGGAAAAACCATAGCCTTGACTAGACGAACCTTTGTTGGCAAAGTAATGTCTCTGCTTTTGAATATGCTATTTAGGTTGGTCATAACTTTCCTTCCAAGGAATAAGTGTCTTTTAATTTCATGGCTGCAGTCACCATCTGTGGTGATTTTGGAGCCCAGAAAAATAAAGTCTGACACTGTTTCCACTGTTTCCCCATCTATTTCCCATGAAGTGATGGAACTGGATGCCATGATCTTCGTTTTCTGAATGTTGAGCTTTAAGCCAACTTTTTCACTCTCCACTTTCACTTTCATCAAGAGGCTTTTTAGTGCCTCTTCACTTTCTTCCATAAGGGTGGTGTCATCTGCATATCTGAGGTTATCGATATTTCTCCCAGCAATCTGATTCCAGCTTGTGTTTCTTCCAGTCCAGCGTTTCTCATGGTGTACTCTGCATAGAAGTTAAATAAGCAGGATGACAATATACAGCCTTGACGAACTCCTTTTCCTATTTGGAACCAGTCTGTTGTTCCATGTCCAGTTCTAACTGTTGCTTCCTGACCTGCATACAAATTTCTCAAGAGGCAGATTAGGTGGTCTGGTATTCCCATCTCTTGGAGAATTTTCCACAGTTTATTGTGATGCACACAGTCAAAGTCTTTGGCATAGTCAATAAAGCAGAAATAGATGCTTTTCTGGAACTGTCTTGCTTTTTCCATGATCCAGTGGATGTTGGCAATTTGATCTCTGGTTCCTCTGCCTTTTCTAAAACCAGCTTGAACATCAGGAAGTTCACAGTTCACATATTGCTGAAGCCTGGCTTGGAGAATTTTGAACATTACTTTACTAACGTGTGAGATGAGTGCAATTGTGCAGCCATTTGAGCATTCTTTGGCATTGCCTTTCTTAGGGATTGGAATGAAAACTGCCCTTTTCCAGTCCTGTGGCCACTGCTGAGCTGGCATATTGAGTGCAGCACTTTCACAGCATCATCTTTCAGGATTTGGAATAGCTCAACTGGAATTCCATCACCTCCACTAGCTTTGTTTGTAGTGATGCTTTTTAAGGCCCACTTGACTTCACATTCCAGGATGTCTGGCTCTAGGTCAGTGATCACACCATCGTGATTATCTGGGTCATGAAGATCTTTTTTGTACAGTTCTTCTGTGTATTCTTGCCACCTCTTCTTAATATCTTCTGCTTCTGTTAGATCCATACCATTTCTGTCCTTTATTGTGCCCATCTTTGCATGAAATGTTCCCTTGGTATCTCTAATTTTCTTGAAGAGATCTTTAGTCTTTCCCATTCTATTGTTTTTCCTCTATTTCTTTGCAATGGTCACTGAAGAAGGCTTTCTTATCTCTCCTTGCTATTCTTTGGAACTCTGCATTCAGATGCTTATATCTTTCCTTTGCTCCTTTGCTTTTTGCTTCTCTTCTTTTCACAGCTATTTGTAAGGCCTCCCCAGACAGCCATTTTGCTTTTTTGCATTTCTTTTCCATGGGGATGGTCTTGATCCCTGTCTCCTATACAATGTCATGAACCTCATTCCATAGTTCATCAGGCACTCTATCTATCAGATCTAGGCCCTTAAATCTATTTCTCACTTCCACTGTATAATCATAAGGGATTTGATTTAGGTCATACCTGAATGGTCTAGTGGTTTTCCCTACTTTCTTCAATTTAAGTCTGAATTTGACAATAAGGAGTTCATGATCTGAGCCACAGTCGGCTCCTGGTCTTGTTTTTGCTGACTGTATAGAGCTTCTCCATCTTTCGCTGCAAAGAATATAATCAATCTGATTTCGGTGTTGACCATCTGGTGATGTCCATGTGTAGAATCTTCTCTTGTGTTGTTGGAAGAGGGTGTTCGTTATGATCAGAGCATTTTCTTGGCAAAACTCTATTATTCTTTGCCCTGCTTCATTCCGTATTCCGAGGCCAAATTTGCCTGTTACTCCAGGTGTTTCTTGACTTCCTACTTTTGCATTCCAGTCCCCTATAATGAAAAGGACATCTTTTTTGGGTGTTAGTTCTAAGAGGTCTTGTAGGTCTTCATAGAACCATTCAACTTCAGCTTCTTCAGCGTTACTGGTTGGGACATAGACTTGGATTACTGTAATATTGAATGGTTTGCCTTGGAAGCAAACAGAGATCACTCTGTCATTTTTGAGATTGCATCCAAGTACTGCATTTCAGACTCTTTTGTTGACCATGATGGCTACTCCGTTTCTTCTAAGGGATTCCTGCCCGCAATAGTAGATATAATGGTCATCTGAGTTAAATTCACCCATTCCAGTCCATTTCAGTTCGCTGATTCCTAGAATCGCGACATTCACTCTTGCCATCTCTTGTATGACCACTTCCAATTTGCCTTGATTCATGGACCTGACATTCCAGGTTCCTATGCAATATTGCTCTTTACAGCATCAGACCTTGCTTCTATCACCAGTCACATCCACAGCTGGGTATTGTTTTTGCTTTGGCTCCATCCCTTCATTCTTTCTGGAGTTATTTCTCCACTGATCTCCAGTAGCATATTGGGCACCTACTGACCTGGGGAGTTCCTCTTTCAGTATCTCTGAGAGGCTCTAAGCTATTTGAATATCTTAAGCTTCCCATGCCTCTCGAGGCTGGGAGACTGTAAACAATCGTATGCATAGCTGTAGGAGTCAGGGTAAACTTGTCAGGTGAGTTAGAGAGCCATCTGAGGGGTTTGGATTTAAACACTCCTAATTGCCCAGGAACTTTATTAATTGGAGCTGTAAGTTAACTCTTTGACAGAGAGAGTGAGATGGTGGTAGGGTACAGCCCCTAGTAAAGTCAGAGGTGAGAGCACGAAGCAATAAAGTAGGCAGACTCTGGTTTTTTAGGGAAAGATACTCAAGAATATCCGGGGAGACTCCTGAAGCTCGATCCCGCCTTTGCGTATGCCGAGCCTCCTTCCTCATGACCTTTGTCATGAGCGGAATGTCTCTCACCGGCTCCCAGCAAGTATCCTATCATTTTGCCTTTTCATATTGTTCATGGGGTTCTCAAGGCAAGAATACTGAAGTGGTTTGCCATTCCTTTCTCCAGTGGACCACATTCTGTCAGACCTCTCCACCATGACCCACCCATCTTGGGTGGTCCCACGGGCATGGCTTAGTTTCATTGAGTTTAATTGTGTAAGAGTTGCCATTTTTTCTTTAGTTAGGGGCCATTGAGGTGTCCATATTGGGGTATCAGATTCCCAATTGAGATGCAGCGGTGTTAACTCAATGGCCCCCGTTAAGAAGGTTCATTTAAAGAAATTGTGGCTTTCGTTTGTTCAAGAAAATCCCATCCCCATAAATTGATAGGGATATTAGTAGTATATGGTTTAAGATAAGCTACAATTTGATCAGGGCCATACACTTGTAAATAGGATGCATTGACAAAAGTTTGTGTGGCATCAGTTTTATCCACTCCTAATAGTCTAGAAGGAGCCATAATCTTACCCCAATCAAGGGGCCATTCTGCAGCTCTAATGATTGATACGTTAGCTCCAGTATCTAACATGCCTATAAAATATTTTCCCCATATGCATAAAGTAAGCATGGGTTTCTGATGCTCCTTTAATAAGGTGGATAGTGCAGCAGTAAGGTTGGTACTGCCAAAGCCTCCCTGCCGAACTTTATCAGATGCCTTCATTGGTTTGACATATGGCAAAAGTAATAATTGTGCAAAATGTTCCCCTATTTGTAAGTATATATTTCCCATATTCACAACATTTACTATAACATGTATTTCCCCCTCAATATCTTCGTCCATAACACTGGTCAATACCATTAAACCTCTCATTGCGTAGCTATTACGTCCCAAAATTAGTTCCATTGTCCCGGGTGGAATTGGGCCATAATATCCAGTGGGAATTTTTTGAGGGTTGCATAATTCTATTAGTTCCATATCATAAGGACTAGGTATATCAATGCAAGCACTCTTAGATGTAGCTGCTTTTAGCATCATAATGATAGGTCCTCCTTTTGTAGTGGGGCTAAAGGATGGCCCCTTTATTAGTATCCCTGTTGTTTTTGTTGTGCACTGGGATTCAAGGTGTTTCCATCCTTATCAAATTTAGAATGACATTCATTCAGCCAATGGAATCCCTTTTTACATCTTGGACATATTCTTGTGGGTCTCTTCTTATTAGAAGTAGTATTATTTTTTCTGGCCTGTGTTAGCATGCGGCATTGTTTTTTTGTTTTTGTTTTTTGTTTTTTTTTTCATATGGCTGGGCTTCCCACAGTTAAAACATTTGGCATTAGTAGCTTTCTGTACATTAAAGGTTTCTAATGTTGCCAATTTTGCTCTATGGGAATTAGATCTGATATCCTTATAAGCTTTCAAATATTCCATAAGAGGGCTAGTCTCTTGAATTGGTCTAAGCATGGATTGACATTCCTCATTAACATTTTCAAAAGCAAGTTGTTTTAAAATAATATTTTGTAAAGTCACATCCTTAATAGATTTCTCAATTGCATCCTTTAATTTTCCTATAAGTTGCGAATATTCCTCTTCATGTCCTTGAATAATCTTAACAAATGAACCATCAGAGTTAGTGCTATCAACCTTTGCTTATGCCCTGCAGGCAGTTTCTTTAATGAAATGTAACATCTGAGGGGTAATATTAGCTAATTGCACAATCATATCGGTCATGGCTCTTGTTCCAGTGAGTATATCACAGGTTAAATTGGCAGGGTTATCATGAGATTGCTGGTCAATCAGCATTTGTTGGGCGTCATCATTAACCAATATTTGCCATTGAAGTAATTTTTGAGGATTTTGAATTATCTTTGCTATTTGAAAAAAATCATATGACATCCAATGGTCAGCCCATCCTCTGAGAAATTCTATACAGTAAGGAGAAGTAGGTCCATACAGAGTACATGCTTTCTTAAAGCTAGACAACATGCCAGAATCTAGATTAGCCCAAGTATTTTGGCCTTGGGCAGGTTGATTAAATTGCATTGGGAAAGCGAAAGTGCAAGCAGGCATCTCCCGAGGAGGAGTGAAATGATTAGTATGAGCAAAGTTAGCAATTGCTGTTACAGGCGGAGCAGAAGGAAAAACCTCAGATTTGGGCTGGCCGTTGAATGAAATGACTTCCGCTCTACGTGGCTTCAGTTTTGATATATCCTGTATATATGTCTCTAAGTTGTTTTTCTAAGGATTGTGTCTGATTGAGCATAACATTCTTATATTTCAAAGCACCTTGCATATCTTGTTCTTTATGCTCATATTTATGTAAAGATTGAATAGTTTTTTACTTCCAAATTAACATTATGCCCTTCATTTTGTTCTATGACAGCCTGTATGAGTGACCAGGTAACCCACCATTGAGGAGGAATGCGAACCCCCCGCTGATATGCTCGCAAAACATTATTCTTAACCCTTTTCCATACATCAAGATCAAGCATCCCCTCCTCTGGGAACCATGGATTATGTTCCAATAGTATATGACAGCAGTCATTCAACTGTTCTCTTGAAACATTAACACTGTTTTGTTTCAAAAAATGATGCATTATACAAATGAAAGGAATTTTACTGATTTGTTGTCCCATCCTGCTTACCTCTTTCTGCAGGGGCTCGTCGCTTGTTCGGCCTTCCTTTCAAGCACCTGTTCATGGAGCCACTTGTTGGGGATTTTCTTCCTGGGACTTGGAAGTGACGAACCTGAAAGAAGGACACTCGGACAGTCTCTTGCAAGGACTGACAAGTTTATTTCTGCAGTCAAGCCTTTTTATAGAAGCAGGAACAAAGAGCTTAGAGTATACAGCCAGCAAGGCGTGTATGGGGTTAACACCTAACCAGTAAAAATATTTCAAGGACAGCACACTCTAAGTGACCCATGTGCTTATCCCATAACCCGTTTTCTCAAGCAACATCCTTAGTATTTATTATTAAATCTTGGCACCGAGCATAACCAAAGGCAGGAGATGTTTTTCTGCCTGAGCACACCAAGCCGGGATATTTCTGGTCCTTCACCATTTTCCCAAGGACTTCCTCCAACCGGGTATTTTGTACTGGGCTTCCCAACACCTCCTTCCTCCAGGGGGGGAGCCCCTGCTGCATCCAGGGGCAGGTCCTCCCCACTCCCTGGGGAGCAGAGCTGGGCTGTGGGTGCCCACACCGGTCACAATAGTCCTTGCAGCCGCATTCTCCTCCCTGGGACTCAGAACTGCTGAGAAAGGCTGCCCACCAGAGGCAGTCAGTAGGCCCGGGACCCCGGAGGCCCTTCCAGGCAGACACAGGGCTGGGCTCCACCCTGGACAGGGCGCAGGCTGAATGGCGTGGAGAGACCCGGTTCCTGGGTCGGAGGTGGCTCCCTGGGTCAGGGTGTTAACCCTGAGTCCAGTGCCCCCACCCCAGGGTCCCTGACCCCCACGCCCCTGGGGAAAGTGCCTGCTGGAACTCTGCAGGGAGAACTGCTCCCTCCTGAAGGAACATGGTGGGTGTGTGCCTGGAGACTGATGTTTGAGGCTCGTTTTTGTCCTAGTGCAGCTGGGAGGCCTGACCTCCCGAATTCCTCCTCTGACCTGAGTTTTGGAGCAGGAGAGGAATCTGAGAGGATCGCGTTGCCCTGGTTCAGCTCTGCGGGTGGGCCAACAGCTGTGGTCAGGATGAGTCCAGCAGCCTGCTGGGCACAGGGCTGAGGTTGGGGCCTCTGCTCTTCTGTTTCATGGATAGGTTAACCGGCCCCTCTCCCAACTGGAGGTCCCCTGGCCCCCCACCTTCCTGTCATCAGCACCTGGACGTCATCTCAGATGCCTCCTCTGGGCTGCAAGCCCTCCCCCACCCCGACCTGCCTCTTCAGCGGCTCTATTTTTAGGAGCTGTGCTTTCAGGATCAGGGTGGCTCACAGGGCCATGCAGGGGCTCAGAGATGGCAGGGGGGCAGGCAACAGAGGAGAGAGCATGAGAGCCAAACTCCAGGCTGACCAAGCCCCTCCCTGGAGGCCTCCCTGAACCCCAGGGTGACAGACTCCTCCCAGGACTCAGGCCCCTGGCCTGACTGCTTCCCTGGGACTCCAAGCAGTGCTGACCTGCCAGTCCTCACCCACCCTGGGCTGGGGGCTCTCCCCCTGCTGCTATTCCCCCAGGTCCCATTTGGAGGCTCTCTGGGATGAGTACCCCCACCCAGGGGAGCCAACTTCAGTCCAAAGCACCCTGTTGCCAGCCCCGCCCTGCCTTCCCCACTGTAGGTCCGTTTGCCCTGACCCAGCAGGGCTGGATGACTGGGAGCAGGTTCAGAAGTGTTGTCAGCCTGAGGCTGCCACCTGAGACAGTCTCCCCCAGGGGCTGTGGGCAGGGCTCCTTCACCACCTCTTAGCCTCAAAGGGGCTGCCTTGTGGCAGACACCATGCCACCTGCCAGAGCTGGGGCTCATGGCATTTCTGCAGACAGGTACCTTGTTGGGTCTTAGCCATGAGGGCGGGGTCTGGGGGACAGGTGAGGGGGCATCAGCACCCCATCCAGGGTGCTGCCACTGCACCCTGAGTCACAAGTTGGCAGCCACAGCGCTGGGTGAAGCCTCCCTTCACCCCAGCCTTCCTCCCCTTGGAGAAGAGGAAACTGAGGCACAAGGGTCCAACGGCCTTCCCATGGTCACACACACTGGGTGTGGAGCCCACATCCCAAGCCAGACCCACCTCCCAGCCACCCCTCTGGCTTCTCCCTGTGCTCACAGTGACGGGACAGCAAGATGCTTCCCCATGTGGGACCCTGAGCTGCCTCCACACAGGCCTTGAGAGTGGGGCTCGGGCCCCGGCTTCTGTTCCCAGTGCAGCATGGGGGACATCCAGGAGAAGCTCCACAGAGCTGGCCTTTTCATAGAGATGGCAGCTGTGAGAGATGAACAGACCCCACAGCCGCACAGGGTCCCCAGGGAACCACCACACAGGCTGGGACATGGGCATTCCCTCATCTGTGATCCTCCTTGGATTCCCTGCTGAGCTCACACTCCCCATGTGTGGTGTGTGTGGTGTGTGTCTTCTCTGTGCTGTGTGTGTGTGTGCCCTGTGTGAGGGTGAGCTCCCTTCTGTTTAGCCTGTGTGGGTCTGGTATCTGGTGTGTGTCTGTTATCTGGTATGTGTCTGGTGTGTGCTGTGTGTGTGTGACTGTGTGTGAGGGTGAGCCCAAAGACATTTACCTGTGTGTGTGCAGCCACCAGGACAGTGGCCCTGGGTGGCTCTGGAGCCGTGTGTCCCCAGTGTGTCCCTCCAGCCTCCACAGGCCCTGCAGCCCTTCTCCGTCTTCTGTGTTTGCCCTGCGGTGGTGCTGAGAGCTTTACAGACAGAACTGCATGCAGCAGCCCCTCCCCATGACCGTCGGCCCTGAGTTTGGCCCTGGGCGTTGGCTGACCCTGTGGGTTCCTCCCTGTCATTGAACCACTTCTGGGGGAGAGGCCTGGCTGCGGGAGACTTGGAGCCGCGTCTGAGGGGCTTGGAGCCTGCAACCTGGCCCTGCTAGGATGGTGTCTCTGCCAGACAGGGGCACGGGCCCGGTGCAGCTGGTCCAGGGCTGGGGGATGGCAGGCCCCATGCTTCCCACAGAGCCAGTCAGCTGGCCCTCTACTCACCCAGACAGTCTCTCTCTCTGCAGAGGGAAGAGGAGGCCATGCCAGACATGGAAGAGACAGTGGACGAGTATGAGTGAGTCCTCGGGCACTGGGCAGGGGCTGTGCCCATCAGGGGTGTGGGGAGAGCTGCACCCTTGCTTCCATCCTGTTGCCTCAGGCTGCCCCTGGCAGGAGGCTGGCCATGAAGACCCCAGGGCTAGGGGATGGGCTGGGCCAGGGGCTAGGGGCTGGGCCTCCTGAGAAAAGACCAGAGAGCTTCCATGAGGACCCAGATGCCACAAAGCCACCATGCTCAGAAACCCACCCCAGACCTGGCATCACAGCCCTGGGGGCTGCTGGCCCTGCCCTCTGCCCTGTCCCGGGGACCAGGGAGGGGGGCACGCTGCAACCTATCAGTCAGTCATCTCTGGGGGAGGCAGGGCCCGGGGCAGACAGGACCGCAGGCGTAACTTGGACCCCGAAGACCCCCTCCTGGGCACCGAGGTTGCAGAACTGGGGGCTGGGAGGAGGGCTTGTGCCTGTGGACTTAGGCTGGGTGGATGGGAAGGGGGGCATTCAGAGCCCAGGGACCAGCATTTGCCAGGTTTCTTGGAGTGGGAGGTAGCTGAATGGAGCCGGGCTGAGCTGGGCTGTGGTTAGGGGACTGGCGGACTCCAGGACCCAGCATGGGGATAAACATCTCCGGGAAAGGGATAAGGCCTTGGGGTGTGTGAGTGAATGTGTACACGTGTGTGCTATGTTCCTGATAGCATTTCCCCTCATGCCACAGGGAGCAGGAAGGTAAGCACACCCTGACTCTCACTGGGCGGAAGGACAGCCTGGTGGGAAACTGATTATCTCTTTTCTCCTCTCTGTGCTCCTGCCTCCTCCCCAGAGCAGAAGCAGCCTCGGAAGGTACGGGGGTGTGGGGTCACCCAGGAAGCATCTCACCTGTCCCCACCCCCTGCTTCCAGCTGAGCAAAGCCCCCCCACCCCACCAGCCCCAGCTTCCTGTGGGCAGAGTCCTGTGCCAGGGCTGCTGTCTGTCTGCTGTACTGCCTGACTGGGCTGGGGGCCACACCCTCCCAGCAAGTGATGAAAATGCAACTCCCACCCCCCACCCCACCCCCAATCCCCCAGCCCTAGCCCTCTCGCATGCAGGGCAGCCCTTCACCCACACGGGTCCTTTCTGGTCCTAGACACTGAGGAAGGGGCTCCAGGGCATGAGTCTAGGATAGGACCCTGACCCTGTGCCGTGACATCAGAGAATGAGCTGGGGAGGGAGGCTGAGTCAGACATTGGGCCCAGAGGCGGCCCCACCGCAGCAGCACCTCCCAGTACAGAGGAGGCTCCAGCCCCAGAGAGGCAAGTTTTAAATGAGAGGACCCTGTGAAGACTTCCCTGAAGGAGCAGACACTGAGCATTCCAGGCTTTGTGGCCCCAGTGCCTGCTGAAGCCACTGCTCTGGAACACTCTAGAAATGGTCTGCGGGCCATTGGGCCCCAGTTTGCAGCTTCTGGCTTAAACCAAGAACAGAATGGCCCCTGTCAACCACACAGGTCACCCCACATTCACTGGGACCTTGGATGTCACTGGGCCCCACACCTCCCTGCGCCAGGCCTGCTCACTGTCTGGTTCGCCTCTCCAGAGCACAAGGAGGCAATCAAAGAGGAACCTGGAGGCGAGGCTGAGGATGGGGAGCCCAGAGCCACAGGTGAGGCCCCTCCTGGAGCGAGGGGGGAAGGGGGCCCACCTGAGCTTGAGGCAGCAAGGGCCTCCTGTGGCAGCAGGAAGGCCCCCCGGGGACTGTGCTCTGTAGCCTGGGCAGGCCCCCGTCCAGGCCGGGCTCAGCCTCATCAGTACACACTGCACCTGCTTCTTCCAAAGAGGCGGTCCTGGGCCACAAGCACGTGTGCATAGGTGGATCCTGGACCTGGAGCCTTGCAGGGCCCCCTTGGCTGAGGACATGTTGGGGGGACAGGGGGCTACTAGTAGGGCCTTGAGCTCAGAACCGGGACCGGGACTCCTTTCTCATGTTCTGTTCAGAAGATAGAGAAGAAGAGGAAATTAGTGGTCAAGTTCAGCCTTTCCAGGGTCGTGGTCACATCAGTAGATCTCCAGTCTCTGAACAGTGAATTCACTTCTCCCAAGACAAGTGGTTGCCAGGCTGGACCCTCTGTGAGGGATGTCTGACCTGCCAATATATATCATGTTTGAAACAAGTGTTTGGAGTGAGATATTCTGATATTTTGCTGCTGCTGCTGCTACTAAGACACTTCAGTCGTGTCCGACTCTGTGTGACCCCATAGACAGCAGCCCACCAGGCTCCCCCATCCCTGGGATTCTCCAGGCAAGAACACTAGAGTGGGTTGCCATTTCCTTCTCCAGTGCAGGAAAGTGAAAAGTGAAAGTGAAGTCACTCAGTTGTGTCCAACTCTTCGAGACCCCATGGACTGATATCTTGCTTTGTATTAAAACCCTACTTGTATACTACCTGCTAAGTCACTTCAGTCGTGTCCGACTCTGTGCGACCCCATAGATGGCAGCTCACCAGGCTTCCCCGTCCCTGAGATTCTCCAGGCAAGAACACTAGAGTGGGTTGCCATTTCCTTCCCCAATGCATGAAAATGAAAAGTGAAAGTGAAGTTGATCAGTTGTATCCGACTCTAGCAACCCCATGGACTTCAGCCTACCAGGTCCTCCGCCCATGGGATCTTCTAGGCAAAAGTACTAGAGTGGGGTGCCATTGCCTTCTCCGTGTATACTACCAATGGGGCCTAAGACTATGTGCTAAGTCACTTAGGTCATGTCCAATTCTTTGTAACCCTATAGACTGTGGCCCACCAGGTTCCTCTGTTCATGGGATTCTCCAGGCAAGAATACTGGAGTGGCTTTCCATGCCTTCCTCTAGGGGATCTTCCTGACCCAGGGATCAAACAGGGTCTCTTATGTCTCCTGCATTGGCAGGCATGTTCTTTACCACTAGTGCCACCTGGGAAGCTCATCTAAGGCTATATAAATGTGAAAATACAGGGGGGAAATAAGCAAACAAAGAAACAAGGCACACAAACAAAAAAGGTCCTCCATTTCCTAAATGCAATCAGGAAAATATTTGAGCACTTGTCTAATTAGCCAAAGGGAAATATTCTGAATATCAAATTTACAGAATGCCAACATGAGCTTGAGCTCTGGTTCACCTGTCTATCACTAGGTCTATGAACTGTGGGTTCTGGTTAACACTCCTAGAGAAGGTGCAGCTTGAAATGCAGCTGTGAAAATGTATGAGGAACTTTTCTGACCAGCCAACTTATATAGGGCTTTAAGGTCACATGACCTCCTGGAGTGTTTACCACCACAGGATCCTAATCTCTCACCTCTCTTCCACCTCACATCAGAAGAGGCACATGCAGTTGGTGTTATTGCATTTTTATTACTTTGGGGCTTACCCTGAATGGTATCTTTACCATTATAATAATTTTCAAAAGAGACAGAAAATACTGTTTACCTATGCCTATTTTTCTTTTTCTTTCTTTCTTTTTTTTTCTATTTTTTTTTTTTTTTTTGCATTCCAGGATGTTTCTTTGTGGTTAAATAGACATAACATGCTACTAACTATTTACATATCACATTGCATTTCTTTTTTTCCCGTGGACTGCTTTATGTAACATAATTTACATTTTTCCAAATACAGCTTAGGTATATCTACTTCTGCTTTATTGATTACACCAAAGCCTTTGACTGTGTAGATCACAACAATCTGTGGAAAACTCTTCAAGAGATGGGAATACCAGACCACCTTACATGCCTCCTGAGAAATCTGTATGCAGGTCAAGAAGCAACAGTTAGAACTGGACATGGAACAACAGACTTTTTCCAAATTGGGAACATATTTAACTTATATTCAGAGTACATCATGCAAAATGCCAGGCTAGATGAAGCACAAGCTGGAATCAAGATTTCCAGGAGAATTGTCAATAACCACAGATATGCAGATGACACCACCATTATGGCAGAAAGTGAAGAAGAACTAAAGAGCCTCTTGATGAAAGTGAAAGAGGAGAGTGAAAAATCTGGCTTCAAACTCAACATTCAAAAAACAAAGATCATGGAAACCAGTATCATCACTTCATGGCAAATAGATGGGGAAACAAAGGAAACAGTGACAGACTTTATTTTCTTGGGCTCCAAAATTACTGCAGATGGTGACCGCAACCATGAAAGTAAAAGACACTTGCTCCTTGGAAGAAAAGCTATGACCAACCTAGACAGCATATTAAAAAGTAGAGATATTACTTTGCTGACAAAGGTCCATCTAGTCAAAGGTATGGTTTTTCCAGTAGTCATGTATGGATGTGAGATTTGGATCATAAAGAAAGCTGAGTGCTGAAGAATTAATGCTTTTGAAATGTGGTGTTGAAGACTCTTGAGAGTCTCTTGTACTGCAAGGAGATCCAACCAGTCCATCCTAAAGGAAATCAGTCCTGAATATTCATTGAATGACTGATGCTGAAGCTGAAACTCCAATACTTTGGCCACCTGATGTGAAGAACTGACTCACTGGAAAAGATCCTGATGCTGGGAAAGATTACTGAAAACTGTAAAATATTACTGAATACTGAACTCATCTGCATGTTTCCTGAGGCAAACTTTTCTCCTCCAGTAGACCAGTAACTTCACAGCTGGATACTGGTACTCTTTTATTTCATATCTTATCTTGGTCTGCAATTTTATTTCTTTTATCATATGGTCAAATGAAGTGGTTTCAAGTATAAATGGAAAAATACTTAGTTGACCTTACAAGGCCTGTAGAGAAAGTCACTACACCTGTGCTTCACAGCATTTTCATTGTCATTTGTTAATTCCAACGACAATTTCCATGTGGATGCATGGACATGTTCATGAAATGTATAGCAGGAAGAATAATATATTTATCAGTCTTTGTGTCAGAATTACTTATAATATATGAAGGATGTGAATCAGAATCTTGCATGATAACACAAACTCAACTCAAGAAACTCAATGACTGGATTACAGAATTAAAATTGTACTCTTTCTGGAGAAATGGACAATTTACAATGCTTTATGTGGCTTTCCTGGTGGTTCAGTAGGTAAAGAATCTGCCTGCAATGCAGAAGACATAGATTTGATCCCTGGGCCAGGAAGATCCCCTGGAGAAGGAAATGGTAACCTACCCCAGTATTCTTGCCTGGGAAATCCTATGGACAGAGGAGCCTGGCAGGCTACAGTCCATGGGGTCACAAAACAGTTGGATGTGACTTAGTGACTAAACAACAACAATGTTTTATGTCATTCCCAATCCATGAATCAATGGGCAGTTAAGATGGATAATGCCTACACAGAATGTTCAATGTTCCCTTAAGACATAAAATGTCCTTTTTCCCTTTGAAGACCCATCCTTCAGAAGACAGAAACTCATCTTTCAGCTAAGTGCATTACATTTAATAGGACCATGACTTTGAAATGTGAAGATGTAGGGGTGTTTAAGAAACTATTTTAAGATAAACAATTTTAGAGTATCCATCTAATATCCATCATCTTTATACATATATATGTGTATGATTGATTATCTATCTTTGTTTCTATATGTTTATCACTTGATCCCCCTGATTTTTTCTCCTTCCCTACAAATAATGGGTCTAATTCACTTCCCTTTAGATGACTTGATAAGTTCAAATAAATTTGAGATTAGTTCAAATGACATCCAGTGTTTTTCATAGTTTCTACATATATTGAAATTTCACCTTTGTCAGTATCTTTGTTTCTTGGACTCAGTTGAAGGATCATTTCAAAAAAAAGTTAACCATTTTTAAAAACTCTGTCTGAAAGAATCTTCTATCAAGTATGGTGAGTGAGTTTCCTGACTTTTCCTGGATAGATTTTTTAATTATTCTCTAAATTTATAGAACTAACACCCAAAGAAGATGTTCTTTTCATTACAGGGGACTGGAATGCAAAAGTAGGAAGTCAAGAAACACCTGGAGTAACAGGCAAATTTGGCCTTGGAGTATAGAATGAAGCAGGGCAAATGCTAATAGAGTTCTTCCAAGAGAATGCACTGGTCATAGCAAACACACCCTTCAACAACACAAAAGAAGACTCTATACAAACACATCACCAAATGGTTGACAGCAAAATCAGATTGATTATATTCTTTGCAGCCAAAAATGGAGAAGCTCTATACAGTCAGAAAAAACAAGACTGAGTGCTGACTGTGGCTCAGATCATGAACTCCTTATTGCCCAAATTCAGACTGAAATTGAAGAAAGTGGGGGAAACGACTAGACCATCCAGGTATGACCTAAATCAGATGCCTTATCAATATACAGTGGAAGTGAGAAATAGACTTAAGGGACTAGATCTGATAGACAGAGTGCCTGATAAACTATGGACGGAGGTTTGTGACATTGTACAGGAGACAGGAATCAAGATCATCCCCAAGAACAAGAAATGCAAAAAAGCAAAAAGGCTGTCTTAGGAGGCCTTACAAATATCTGTAAAAAGAAGAGAAGTGAAAAGCAAATGAGAAAGGAAAGATATACCCATTTGAATGCAGAATTTCAAAGAATAGCAAGAAGAGATAAGAAAGCCTTCCTCAGTGATCAATGCAAAGAAATAGAGGAAAAACAATAGAATGGGAAAGACTAGAGATCTCGTCAAGAAAATTAGAGATACAAAGAGAACATTTCATGCAAAGATGGGTTCAATCAAAGTCAGAAATAGTATGAACCTAATAGAAGCAAAAGATATTAAGAAGAGGCAGCAAGAATACACAGAAGACCTGAACAAAAAAGATCTTCATAACCCAGATAATCATGATGGTGTGATCACTCACCTAGAGCCAGACATCCTGGAATGTGAAGTCAAGTGGGCCTTAGGAAGCATCACTATCAGCCAAGCTAGTGGAGGTGATGGAATTCCAGTTGAGCTATTTCAAATCCTGAAAGATGATGCTATGAAGGTGCTGCACTCAATATGCCAGCAAATTTGGAAAACTCAGCAGTGTCCACAGGGCTGGAAAAGGTCAGTTTTCATTCCAATCCCAAAGAAAGGCAATGCCAAAGAAGGCTCAAACTACTGCACAATTGTGATCATTTCACACGCTAGTAAAGTAATGCTCAAAATTCTCCAAGCCAGGCTTCAGCAATAAGTGAATCATGGACTTTCAGATGTTCAAGTTGGTTTTAGAAAAGGCAGCGGAACCAGAGATCAAATTGACAACATCTGCTGGATCATAGAAAAAGCAAGAGAGTTCCAGAAAAACATCTACTTCTGCTTTATTGACCATGCCAAAGCCTTTTTGTGGATCACAATAAATTGTGGAAAATTCTGCAAGAGAGGGGAATACCAGACCACATGACCTCCCTCTTGAGAAACCTGTAGGTAGGTCCGGAAGCAACAGTTAGAACTGGACATAGAACAACACACTGGTTCCAAATAGGAAAAGGAGTATATCAAGGCTATATATCAAGGCTGTATATTGTCACCCTGCTTATTTAACTTACATGTGTAGTACAACATGGGAAATGCTGGACTGGAAGAAGTACAAGCTGGAATCAAGATTGCCAGGAGAAATATCAATAACCTCAGATATTCACATGATACCACCTTTATGGCAGAAAGTGAAGAATAACTAAAGAGCCTCTTGATGAAAGTGAAAGAGGAGAGTGAAAAAGTTGACTTAAAGCTCAAAATTCAGAAAACTAAGATCATGGCATCTGGTCCCATAACTTCATGGAAAATAGATGGGGAAACAGTGGAAACAATAGCTGACTTTATTTTTCTGGGCTGAAAAATCACTGCAGATGGTGACTGCAGCCATGAAATTAAAAGACGCTTATTCCTTGGAAGACAGTCATGACCAACCTAGACCACATATTAAAAAGCAGAGACATTACTTTGTCAACAAAGGTCCTTCTAGTCAAGGCTATGGTTTTTTCAGTGGTCATGTATGGGTGTGAGATTTGGACTATAAAGAAAGATGAGCACCGAAGAACTGATGCTTTTGAACTGTGGTGTTGGAGAAGACTCTTGAGAGTCCCTTGGCCTGTGAGGAGATCCAAACAGTCCATCTGAAGGGAGATCAGTCCTGGGTGTTCATTGCAAGGACTGATGTTGAAGCTGAAACTCCAATACTTTGACCACCTTGATGCGAAGACCTAACTCACTGGAAAAGATCCTGATGCTCAAAAAGATTGAGGGCAGGAGGAGAAGGGGATGACAAAGGATGAGATAGTTAGACTGCATCACCGAATCAGTGGACATGGGTTTGGTTGGACTCCGGGAGTTGGTGATGGACAGGGAAGCCTGGCTTGCTGGGGTTCATGGGGTTGCAAAGAGTCAGACACGACTGAGAGACTGAACTGAACTGAACTGAACTGAAATTGATGACCCTTGTTTTCAGTGAGCCTCACATCAATGCTGTATCACTAAAATGTTCATGGTTCCTGTAACCCTGCTGCCTGTGTTTGCAGGCCAATGATTCTTGAGCCCATTTCTTAATTCTAGTCTCAAATGGCTCTTATAAAGCCTATTATTTACTTCAGTAAGGCTCAAATTATTCCAGATAGGAGAACTTTTGTCAGTGCCTATTCAGACCCTGCAGATGATTCAAAAATCACTTCAGATGGTGACTGCAACCATGAAATTAAAAGAAACTTGCTCATTGGAAGAAAAGCTATGAACAACCTAGACAGGATATTAAAAAGCAGAGACATTACTTTGCCAACAAAGGTCTGTCAGCCAATGCTATGGTTTTTCCAGTGGTCATGTATGGATGTGAGAGTTTGACCATAAAGAAAGCTGAGTGCCAGAGAATTTCTGCTTTTGACTGTGGTGTTGGAGAAGACTTTTGAGAGTCCCTTGGACTGCAAAGATACCCAACCAGTCCATCCTAAAGGAAATCAGCCCTGAATATTCATTGGAAGGACTGACGCTGAAGTTGAAACTCCAATGCTTTGGCCATCTGATGCTGGGAAAGACTCAAGGCAGGAGGAGATGGGGATGACAGAGGATGAGATGGTTGGATGGCATCACCAACTCAATGGACATGACTTTGAATAGGTTCCAGGAGTTGGTGAAGGACAGGGAAGCTTGGTTTGCTGCAGTCCATGGGGTCACAAAGAGTCAGACATGACTGAGCAACTGAACTGAACTAAACTGATTCAAACCCTATCCAATGCCAGAAGGGAAGATGAAAGTTATTTGGGTTTTGTAAGATTCTGTCACTGAGGAAAAGGGCAGGATTGGAATGAACAAATACTTAGTTGACCTTGCAAGGCCTATAGAGAAATTCACTCCAGCTGTGCTTCACAGTATTTTCATTGCCATTTGTGAATCTTAGTGCTGATTTTACTCCCAGAAAACAAGGGAGTAAAAGACACAAACTGTAAAGTAGGTCATAGGAGACAAGGTCAGATCCAAAGTTATAGCAGAGTCTAGGTGTATCCCCCAGTGGGGCATCTCTACTTATTCCCTACTTGATGCCTGTTGGCTTTATCCAGCCAGTGATTCTTCTGCCCTGGAGGCCCAGAGTTCTGCAGAATAAAGATGCACTTCTCAAACAGACATTCTCTAGGATGGAGGGAGCAGACATTTTTTTTTCCTAGGATGTTCCTTCTATAAAGTCATATACTTTCCCTTGGTCCTAGTCACCTTATGTCCTAAGTTAGATAAAGGAGGTAACGTGTGACTGAGGTGATATTTTGACAGTCCACCTCCAGTGGTTCTCACACTTTGATGCCTAAGTTGATCTTCTGGAAAGCATATAAAATCCCAGTAGTCAGGCCCCAAACCAGACAAAAGAAACAAACACTCCTTTGAAACAATTTAACACAGAGTATTTTAATTTCAGTAGTTGTATTGTTCATCACTGTTTGTTTATTATTTATTTCTAGGTCCTTATTAAATGTGTTAAATGATTCTTACATTTTCTCCATTCTGTTTTAGAGATTTAGGGGTCATCTTCACTATCATTACCTGAATTCTTTTTCAGGGAGTTTGCCTATTTCTTCTTTGTTTATTTGGTTTTGTGGGTTTTTACCTTGTTCTTTGATCTGCACAATTTTCTCTGTCTTTTCATTTTATCTTACTTACAGTTTGAGGTCTCTTTTTTCCTCAGGCTATAGGGTCACACTTCCTGTTGCTTTTGGCCTCTTCCCTTAGTGGGTGTGATTGGTCCAGTGGTTTGTATAGGCTTTGGGTTGGTAGGAACTTGTGTCTGCATTTTGGTGGGAGGAGGGGAGGTGTTTTTTTTTTGTTTTTGTTTTTTCTTGTCTGATGGGCAGGGCTATGAAGGTGATGTGCTTTGGGGTATCTGTGGGAAGTCTCTCTGATGATTATTGGATTTGTGTTCTTGTCTTTTGTTGTTTGGGTGAGGTGTCCTGCACTGGGTACTGCTGACAGCTGGGTGGTGCCATGTCTTGGGCACACGTGGAGGCCTTCATGGGAGTTCTCAATTAATTAATACTACCTAGGGTCAGGAGTTTTCTGGCAATCAAGTGTCCTGGCCTCAGCACTCCCACCCCAGGGTGTCAGGCCAGATCTCTGATTGAGGAACCTAGATCCTGCAAGCTCTTTTTATGGAAATAAAGGGAATTAAATTAAAAAAAAAATAAGCCAACAAAAAGAAATGAAAACTACACACAAACAAATGGTAAATGCAAAATCAGACAAGTATAAAAACAAAGAAGCATAGACACACACTGAGACATACACACACACAAAACCAACAGGGTTCAAAGAAAAGAAAGTATAAGAGAGTGACCCAGTGAGTAAAGGAAGCCAAAAATTATATTAACCAATTAAAAACAAAGCTAATTAGATGTATGCTCATCTCCTCCTGCAAGAGCACCAAAATGACAACTAACTGTTGAACAACCTATGACAGGAGATCACTGGAGCTCACCAAAAAATGATACCCCACATCAAAAGACAAAGGAGAAGCCAAAACAAGATGGTAGGAAGGACACAATCATAATAAAATCAAATCCCATTCCCACTGGGTGAATGGCCCACAAACTGGATAATAATAATACCTAAGAAGTTCTTCTTGTGAAGGTTCTGAGCCCTAAATCAGGCTTTCTAGTCTGGAGATCCAGCAAAGGGACTAGAAATTCCCAGGGAATCTGACTTTGAAGGCCAGGAGGATTTGATTACAGGACTTCCAGAAGATTAGGGGGAAAACAGAGACTCCACTTTTGGAGGGTGCAAAAAAAAAAAGGATGCACCAAGACCCAGAAGAAAGGAACAGTGACCCTATAGGAGACTGAATCACACCTACTTGTTAGTGTTGGAGGGTCTCCTGTGGAGGCATGGATCAGCATTTGCTCACCACAGGGATGGGGCACTGGCAGCATCAGTCCTGGGAGATGCCCCTTGTCCCTCTTGGAAGTCACCATTAAACTCTATCACACAGCCTGTAGATGGCGGGGTTTGGTCACCTCCAGTCAAAAAACTAACAGGGAGGGAGTGCAGCCCCACCTATCAGCAGATAATCAGATTAAACTTTTACTGAGCATGACCCTGCCCACCAGAACAAGAACCAGTTTTTCCCATTGCCAGTTCCTCCCATAACCATCATGCACCATAGGGCAGACAGAAAAGCAAGAAGAACTACAGTCCTGCAGCCTCCAGAACAAAACAACAGCCACAGAAAGTTAATTTGAGAAAAAAAACAAAAAAAGCAGAGGATTATCTCCCAGATTAAAGAACAAGATAAAACCCCAGGAAAACAACTAAATGAAGTGGAGATTAGCAGCCTTCCAGAAAAAGAATTCAAAATAATGATAGTGCAGATGATCCAGGATCTTAAAAAAAGAACAGGGAAGATGCAAGAAATGAAATAGAATTTAAGGAACAAAGATCCAGAATAACTCAATGTCCGAACAAACAAATGGAGATAAACAATTTACATTATCCAGAATGCCATCCAGCCATCTCAACCTCTGTCGTCCCCTTAATCTCCCAGCAAAATAATAGGCCAAAAGAATGGAAATGAACACAGAATGATGGAAATTGGACTGCCACAGAACTCTCAATATCTTCTCCAACAACACAAAAAGAATGAAAAAAAAATAGAAAGAAAAGATAGAAGACAGTCACTGCCAATAGACAAGAGTTTGTCAATGGACAAATATTAAACATATCAACATTTGCATTATAGAGAAGAGAGAAGGGACCCAAGAAAATATTTGAAGAGATAATAACTTAAAACTTCCCAACATGGGAAAAGAAATAATCAACCAAGTCGTGTAACTGCAGAGAGTCCCAGGCAGGATAAACCCAAGGAGGAAACACATCAAGGCACATAGTAATCAAACTGACAAAAATTAAAAACAAAGATAAAATATTTTAAAAGAAACAAAGAAAAAATGACAAATAACATACAAAGGAAGTCCCATAAGTTTATCAGTTGATTTCTAAACAAAAATTCTGCAAACCAGAAGATAAATGGCATGATATATTTAAACTGATGGGGGTGGTTCTAAGATGGTGGAGGAATAGGACGGGGAGACCACTTTCTCCCCCACAAATTCATCAAAAGAACATTTGAACGCTGAGTAAATTCCACAAAACAACTTCTGAATGCCAGCAGAGGACATCAGGTACCCAGAAAAGCAGCCCATTGTCTTCGAAAGGAGGTAGGAAAAAATATAAAAGACAAAAGAAGTAGGGATAGAGCTCCATCCTGGGAAGGGAGTCTTAAAAAAGAGAGATGTTTCCAAACACCAGGAAACACTCTCACTGGCGAGTCTGTGGCAAGTCTTGGAACCACAGAGGGCTACATAATTGACAGGAAAAATAAGTAAATAATTAAAACCCACGGATTACGTGCCCAACAGTAACTCCCCCAGCAGAGAAGTAGCACAGACGCCTGCATCTACCACTAGCAAGAGGGGGCTGGGCAGGGAGGCACAGGCTGCATTGCTTTTAGTAAGCAACAGGCCTGAATGTCCCGAGGGCAATCTGAGGGAACTAACTTGGGCTAGCAAACCAGACTGTGTGATAGCTAACACGCAAAAAGCCCTAACCTAAAACACAGCCAGGCCCTCTCACAGAACAAAGGACTGAGCAGAGCTACCTGGCTGCAGGCCATCCCATCCCCCTCCGGTGACAGGCAGGCGAGGGCAGCCAGAGCCAGAAGGGGGCAATCGTGGCCCCAGAGTGGCATTATCTACCAAACTGCAAGCAGGCTTCATTGCTAACCAAGACTTTTGGGGATTCTGGATGGTCCACATCCACCTGAGAAGATGTGCCGGTTGTACACCCAGAAAACCGAGCGGCAGGGACAAGGAAGGAGATAAATCGCAGTGACCGTGCTCGCCAAACACTGGTCACCCGAGCTGCTCAGATCTGGAAAGGGCACAAAATGCAGGCCCAAGCAAGTCTGCACCTGTGAGGACTATCCGAGTACCTGAACCTGAGCGGTTTAAACCTGGGATGTGCATACAACCCAGGGCTGGTCTCAGACAATTCCTGGCAGAGCAACTTAGAGCCTAAGCAGTGTAGACAGGGAAAGCACACTCGCCATGAGTGGGGGCAAACCCAGTTTGGCCAAGACACTGCCAACACACACCAGTGTTGTTTGCAGCGTCCCTCTCTCCCCACAGCATGCCACCATCGCCTCCTTGTGTCAGGATGGAAAATAGACACTGAAGAGACCAGCAAACAGAATAACCTAAAACAGAGGGAGCTTCCTTGGAAGTGACAGGTGCAATAGATTAAAACCCTGTAGTTAGTACAGACTACATGGGAAGAATTGGAGAAGGAAATGGCAACCCACTTCAGTGTTCTTGCCTGGAGAATCTCAGGGATGGGGGAGCCTGGTGGGCTGACGTCTATGGAGTCACACAGAGTCAGACACGACTGAAGTGACTTAGCAGACATAGGAAGGGGCCCATAGATCTTGAGAAATATAAGCCAGATCAAGGAACTATCTGAAAATGAACTGACCCCACACTGCCCACAACACCACCAAAGAAAGTCCTAGATATATTTTTTTACTATTTTTTTCTGTCATTCTTTAACTTTTTTTTAAATTTCTAAGTCCTCTATTACTCATTTAATTATCATTTTTATAACCTACTATTACTTTGCAAAAACAAGAGAGACACTATTTTTAAAGCAAACTCCATATATACATATATATATATATATATAATTTTTGTGACTTTTTTTTTTTTAATATTGTATTTTTGAAAATCCAGCTTCTAATCTAGATTTTTAATAATTCATTTTAGTATTTGTTATCAACTTTGTACCTTTAAGAACCCAATCTTCAGTACCCATTTTTACTTGGGAGTGAGATTACTAGCTTGATTGCTCTCTCCCCCTTTGGACTCTCCTTTTTCTCCACCAGGTAGCCTCTATCTCCTCCCTCCCCCTTCTCTTCTCTACCCAACTATGTGAATCTCTTTGTGTGTTCCAGACAGTGGAGAACACTTAGGGAACTGATTACTGGCTGGATCTGTCTCTCTCCTTTTGATTCCCTGCTTTATCCTCCTGGCCACCTCTGTCTACTTCCTCCCACTCTCTTCTCTGTATAACTCCGTGAACATCTCTAAGTGGTCCAGACTGTGGAGCACACATAAGGAAGTGATTACTAGCTAGCTTGCTCTCTCCTCTTTTGATTCTACCTCATATCATCCTGGTAACCTCTATCTCCCTCCTCCCTCTTCTCTTCTCCGTGTAACTCTGTGAACCTCTCTGGGTGTCCCTCACTGTGGAGAAACTTTTCATCTTTAACCTAGATGTTTAATCAACAGTGCTGTATAGATGGAGAAGTCTTGAGGCTACTGTAAAAATAAGACTGAAAACCAGAAGCAGGAGGCTTAAGTCCAAATCCTGAGAACATCAGAGAACTCCTGATTCCAGGGAACATTAATTGACAGGAGCTCATCAAACGCCTCCATACCTACACTGAAACCAAGCACTACCCAAGGGACAACAAGTTCCAGGGCAAGACATACCATGCAATTTCTCCAGCAACACAGGAACACAGCCCTGAGCATCAATATACAAGCTGCCCGAAGTCACTCCAAACCCACTGACATCTCATAACCCATTACAGAACACTTCATTGCACTCCAGAGAGAAGAAATCCAGCTCCACCCGCCAGAACACAGACACAAACTTCCCTAACCAGGAAACCTTGACAAGCCACCTGTCCTACCCCACCCACAGCGATTAAACTCCACAATAAAGAGAACTCCACAAACTGCCAGAATACAGAAAGGACACCCCAAACACAGCAATATAAACAAGATGAAGAGACAGAGGAATACCCAACAGGTAAAGGAACAGGATAAATGCCCATCAAACCAAAAAAGAGGAAGAGATGGGGAATCTACCTGATAAAGAGTTCCAAATAATGAGAGTGAGAATGATACAAAATATTGAAATCAAAATGAAATCACAGACAAATAGCCTGGAGACAAGGATTGAGAAGATGAAAGAAAGGTTTAACAAGGACCTAGAAGAAATAAAAAAGAGTCAATATATAATGAATAATGCAATAAATGAGATCAAAAACACTCTGGAGGCAACAAATAGTAGAATAATGGAGGCAGAAGAAAGGATTAGTGAGGTAGAAGATAGAATGGTAGAAATAAATGAAGTAGAGAGGAAAAAAGAAAAACGAATTAAAAGAAATGAGGACAATCTCAGAGACCTCTGTGACAATGTTAAATGCCCCAACATTCAAATCATAGGAGTGCCAGAAGAAGAAGACAAAAAGAAAGACCATGAGAAAATACTTGAGGAGATAATAGTTGAAAACTTCCCTAAATGGGGAAGGAAATAATCACCCAAGTCCAAGAAACCCAGAGTCCCAAATAAGATAAACTCATGGTGAAACACCCCAAGACACATATTAATCAAATTAACAAAGATCAAACACAAAGAACAATTATTAAAAGCAGCAAGGGAAAAACAACAAATAACACACAAGGGGATTCCCATAAGGATAACAGCTGATCTTTCAATAGAAACTCTGCAGGCCAGGAGGGAATGGCAGGACATACTTAAAGTGATGAAAGAAAATAACCTACAGCCCAGATTAAAGTACCCAGCAAGGATCTCATTCAAATATGAAGGAGAAATCAAAAGCTTTATAGACAAGCAAAAGCTGAGAGAATTCAGCACCACCCAACCAGCTCTCCAACACATGCTAAAGGAGCTTTTCTAGACAGGAAACACAAAAAGGGTGTATAAACTCAAACCCAAAACAATAAAGTAAATGGCAATGGGATCATACTTATCAATAATTACCTTAAATGTAAATGGGTTGAATGTCCCAATCAAAAGACAAAGACTGGCTGAATGGATACAAAAATAAGACCCCTATATATGTTGTCTACAAGAGAACCACCTCAAAACAAGGGACACATACAGACTGAAAGTAAAGGGCTGGAAAAATATATTCCATGGAAATAGATACCAAAAGAAAGCAGGAGTAGCAATACTCATATCAGATTAAATAGACTTTAAAAAATGCTGTGAAAAGAGACAAAGGACAGTACATAATGATCAAAGGATCAATCCAAGAAGAAGGTATAGCAATTATAAATATATATGCACACAACATAGGAGCACCACAATATGCACAATATGTAAGACAAATGCTTAACAAGTATGAAAGGGGAAATTTTTAACACTAACACGATAATAGTGAGAGATTTTACTACCCCACTCACACCTTTGGATAGATCAACTAAACAGAAAATTAACAAGGAAACACAAATTTTAAATGATACAATAGATCAGTTACACCTAATTGATATCTATAGGACATTTCACCCCAAAACAATGAATTTCACCTTTTTCTCAAATGCACATGGAACCTTTTCCAGGATAGATCGCATCCTTGGACATAAATGTCGCCTTGGTAAATTTAAAAAAAAAAATGAAATCATCCCAAGCATCTTTTCTGACAACAATGCAGTAAGATTAGATCTCAATTACAGGAGAAAAACTATTTAAAATTTCATCATATGGAGGCTGAACAACACGCTGTTGAATAACCAACAAATCACAGAAGAAATCAAAAAAGAAATAAAAATATGCATAGAAACTAATGAAAATGAAAACACAACACAAAACCTATGTGGCACTGTAAAAGCACTGCTAAGTGGAAGGTTGATAGCAATACAGGCATACCTCAAGAAATTAGAAAAAAAAAGTAAAAATAATAATAATAATAATAACCTAACTCTACACCTAAAGCAATCAGAAAAGAAAGAAATGAAGAACCCCAGGGTTAGTAGAAGGAAGGAAATCTTCAAAATTAGGGCTGAAATAAAAGGAAAAGAAACAAAAGAGACCACAGTGAAAGTCAACAGAGCCAAAAACTGGTTCTTTGTAAGGATAAATAAAATTGATAAACCATTACCCAGACTCATAAAGAAACAAAGGGAGAAAAATTAAATCATCAAAATTAGAAACTAAAATGAAGAGATCACAACAGACAACACAGAAACACAAAGGATCATAAGAGACTAGTATCAGCAATTATATGCCAATAAAATGGACAACTTGGAAGAAACGGACAAATTCTTAGAAAAGTACAACTTTCCAAAACTGAACCAGGAAGAAATAGAAAATCTTAACAGACCCATCACAAGCATGGAAATTGAAACTGTAATTAGAAATACTCCAGCAAACGAAAGCCCAGGTCCAGAAGGCTTCACAGCTGAATTCTACCAAAAAATTAGAGAAGAGATAACACCTATCCTACTCAAATTTTCCAGAAACTTGCAGAGGAAGGTAAACTTCCAAATGCATTCTATGAGGCCACAATCACCCTAATACCAAAACCTGACAACGATACCACAAAAAAAGAAAACTACAGGCCAATATCACTGAATAACACAGATGTAAAAATCCTTAACAAAATTCTACCAATCAGAATCCAACAACACATTAAAAATACCATACATGATGACCAAGTGGGCTTTATCCCAGGGATGTGAGGATTCTTCAATAGCCTCAAATCAATCAATTTAATACACCACATTAACATATTGAAAAATAAAAGACATATGATTATCTCAATAGATGCAGAGAAAGCCTTTGACAAAATTCAACATCCACTTATGATAAAAAAAAACTCTCCAGAAAGCAGGAATAGAAGGAACATACCTCAACATAATAAAAGCTATATATGACAAACCCACAGCAAACATTATCCTCAACAGTGAAAAATTGAAAGCATTTCCCCTAAAGTCAGGAACAAGACAAGGGTGCCCACTTTCACCACTACTATTCAACATAGTTATGGAAGTTTTGGCCACAGCAATCAGAGAAGAAAAAGAAGCAAAAGGAACCCAAATTGGAAAAGAAGAAGTAAAATTCTCACTGCAGATGACATGATCCTATACAGAGAAAACCCTAAAGACTCCACCAGAAAATTGCTAGAACTAATCAATGAATAGAGTAAAGTTTCAGGATGTAAAAGCAACACAGAGAAATCCCTTGCATTCCTATACACTAATAAAGGGACAACAGAAAGAATGGAACTGGAGGAATCAACCTGCCTGACTTTAGGCTCTACTACAAACCCACAGTCATGAAAACAGTATGGTACTGGCACAAAGACAGAAATATATATCAATGGAACAAAATAGAAAGCCAAGAGATAAATCAATGCACCTATGGACACCTTATCTTTGACAAAGGAGGCAAGAATACACAATGGAGAAAAAACAATCTCTTTAACAGGTGATGCTGGGAAAACTGGTCAACCACTTGTAAAACAATGAAACTAACACTTTCTAGCACCATACAAAAAAATACACTCAGAACTGAATAAAGATCTAACATAAGACCAGAAACTATAAAACTCCTAGAAGAGAACATACGCAAAAAACTCCATGACATAAATCATGGCAGGATCCACTATGCCCAACCTCCAAGAATATTGGAAATAAAAGCAAAAATGAGCATATAGGATGTAATTAACCTTAAAAGTTTCTGTACAACAAAGGAAAATATAAACAAGGTAAAAAGAGCCTTCAGAAAGGGAGAAAATAATCGCAAATGAAGAAACTGACAAAGACATAATCTCAAAAATATACAAGCAACACCTGCAGCTAAATTCCAGAAAAATTAACAACCCACTCAAAAAATGAGCCAAAGACTTAAGCAGACATTTCTCCAAAGAGACATACATATGGAAATCACTCATGAAAAGATGCTCAAAATCACTCATTATCAGAGAATGCAAATCTAAACCACAATGAGGTAAAATTTCATGCCAGTCACAGTAGACAGTAGATGTTATCCAAAAGTCTAGTGTATCTCTGCTGTGAAAGTTCCACAGGCCTTAAAGTCCTCTCCACTCGGCATGTTCTTTCTTTGGTAGAAGACTCGGTGAGAGAGGCCTGGAGAAAGAGGACGGTCATCTCTCCTTCTCAGAGAAGGATCCTTGTGCAAGCTTCCACGAGGGATCACTTCCTAGGGATTGCCACCAGGGAAGAACTGGCTCGTCAGACGGGAATTCCAGAATCTCGCATCCAGGTAAGTTCTGCAGCCAGAGCATGGGCCTAGGATGTGGCCCAAGAGTAAGGAGGGCTCAGCCCTGCCAAGTTTCTGAAGCTGGATACACGGAGGCTGGGGCTTGGGGAGAGGGGGCAGAAAGTCAGTGGGCTGAGTGCAGGGTATTGGGCCGCTTCTGGCTGTGCCGGCACCCCTCATTTCCCAGGGCCAAGGGATTCATTTGGCCCTGCAGAAGTCGCCCCGGGCCTGACAGACCAAGGTCGGGCAGCCAGGCAGGCTGTCGAACGGGCACCACGGAGGCACCAGCATGGTGGGTGATCTGGACGGCCACGGCTTCTGATGTGCCTGTCTGCCTTTTGCTCTCCTAGATATGGTTTCAAAACCGAAGAGCTCGTAACCCCCAGCAGAGCCCAAGCGGGCCCGGCAACCGCCGTGCCCTGGGGCCAGGCAGCGCATCATTCATGACAACTCCTGCTCCAGAGGGCCAAAGGGCCCCACCCGCTGTCCAGAGCACCTCTCCTCCCCTTTACCCCTCTAAGCCACAGGAGAGCATGCCACCCTTGGCTGCAGCTGCTCCTTTTGGGGCCCCCACTTTCTGGGTGCCCGGGACTGCCTCTAGGGTCTGTGGGCCAGCTGTTGATGATCTTCATCATCCAGCCCAGCCCAGTGGCTCTCCAGCCAAGTGGGAGGCCACCATGTCCTCCCCAGGGAGCAGTTCCCTGGGCCGCGTGCTCCCCTGCCGTCACAGCCCCCGGGCAGCCTGGGTAAGGGGCCATCCTGCCATCTGTACAGCCGGAGACACACATCCTGTAGTGGCCAGAGTCACCCTATGGTGAAGGCACGGCCCCACCGCTAGAGCCACAGCCCCAGCCCCCCAGCCTTCCAAGCTCGACAAGCCACCTAGATGAGCTCTTGGCGGCCACGGGCGTCCCAGACATGCAGGCGCCTTCTATGGGGGCCTCTGTCACTGCAGCAAAACAGCCAGCTCTCGTCGGCATGTCCAGCCTCTTAGAGGAAGTCTTGGCTGCCACGGGCATCCGCACCACGCTGCGGCCTTCCCTGGGGCCCTCTACCAATGAATGAGCACACATCACCCTCCCAGGCTCACCCAGCCTCCAGGACAAGCGCCTGGCTGCCCTGGGCTTCCCGGGCTCGCAGGGTCCTTTTCCGGAGTTCTCTCCTGTCATCGCAGGGGCCCACCCAGCCCTCCACAGGTCAACCAGCCTCCTAGAGGAAATCTTGGCTGCCAGGGCTATCCAGGACACGCCCTGGTCTTCCCCGGGGTCCCCTGCGGGGGAAGAAGGAGTTGAGGCCACCCTGGAAACACCCCTCAGTGAGGACGAGTACCAGGCCCTCCTCGACATGCTGCCAGGCTCCCCAGGCCCTGGGGCTTAGAGGGAGAGGAAGGAAGGGGCCACCTTCTCCCCCTAGCCACGTTCAGGTCTCCTTGCCTGGGATGTGGGGCCATGGAGCTCGGGGAAGGGTGGGTGGGGGACGGTTTTGTGTGGGAAGAGGAGAGA
The DNA here is from genome assembly GCF_027580195.1 of Bos mutus. Classification (NCBI taxonomy): domain Eukaryota; kingdom Metazoa; phylum Chordata; class Mammalia; order Artiodactyla; family Bovidae; genus Bos; species Bos mutus. Next base: position 1,718,924 of record NC_091638.1, read on the forward strand.
ATACAGACGGGATGTCTACCGACAACTTTGGGGACAAACCCAAGTGCTGGACCTTTGGGAAGCTGGGCCCCACCCCAAACAGGGACACCCTGCCTGAAGCCTCAAGTACTCCCTGCATGGCAGTGACCAAGAGGCTGCCTCAGAGGGAGCATTCCATGGACCCAGTAAAGAAACCCCATGCCCAGCACAGATTCTTTGTGTCTGGCTCTTCTGCCTTCTGGTCCCGTCTTTCCAGCAGTCCACACAGGAGAACTCCTTCCCTATGCCAAGGGAAGCAGAGGGAGGGGGAGTGGGAGCCAGGGGAGTGAAAAGGTGGAAGGGGGCAATGCAAGGTGGGAGGGGGCCGAGAGGGTGGGGGCTAAGGGAGAGAGTTGGGGAAGGCTGAGTGGGAGAAGGGGAGCTGGAGGGAGGCGGGGGGAGTTGGGGACAGAGTGAGAGGGGGGTCAGGGGAGGGGTGGGGGGCAGAGCCCGCATCTGGGACTCAGCTTCAAGCCCCCGGCAAACCCTGCAGGTGTCCCTAGAATGCTGCTTCAGGGACACGTTTCCCTGGGTTTCAAGGTGCCTTCTCTGGGCGGGTGTCCGGAGGTCAGATCCTGGGAGCCAGCAGTAGGGACTTACCCACACAACCGCTTTCACGACCAGACTCCCTGTCCATGTGTGCCCACACGCCCAGTGGTATATCTGCAAAGGCCCGTCATCTCCGTGTCTCTCTCTGACCCTCACAGTATAGTTACTGAGCTCGCCCTGCCACCAGCATCCTCCCGTCACCCGCAGACACACAGACATACTGCTTTACTTGCAACCCCGTTCCTGAGTTCACAGGCCCAGGGGTTCCAAAGTACATACGAACCCCTACCTGTTCTCATGTGAAGCCCCATGGTGGGTTTAGAAGCCTAGGTGGCCAAAGAATACATCAGCCAAGAAGGTTGGGTGGGTGGGTGGGTGGGTGGGTGGGTGGGGTGGGGGTTGGGAGGTTGGGGGGGGGTGTTCTGCTGTGGTTCGTTTGTTTCTTCAGTTCACTCTTTTCACCCTGTTCACAGTGAAAAGAGAAATGCCTCTCATCATTCATCCCCTGCGGTGCTTCACGCCACCTTCTTCCTCCTTTGTCTGCTCCGGCCTCCTGATCCCCTCCTCGAGACAGCACACACTCTTTCCATGTCCCCCTGTTGGCGCACAGGTGAGGGCTCCATTGTGTCCAGAACGTCCATGCTTCCTTCCTTGGCTTAGTGGAACCTCCTTCCTAACAGTAGGGCGGGGGTACACTGTCCCCTTTCACGGGTAGTTCCAGGGCTCTTGGGCTCAGGGGTGGGCTGGGGAGACGCGGGCCTCAGGCTCCACATGAAGAAGCCCCAAATGGCATGAGCTGCTGTTTGAGACGCTGGCCCTTCACATCTCAGGCCGAGCCTTGAGCTCCAGGCAACTCAAAGCCCTGGGGGTGGTGGTATGGGACTGTTGCAGGGAAAGGACGCCAAGAAGACACAGAGGAGTTGGGGAGGGGCATGGGAAATGGAGGCAAGGAAAGCCAGAGATCTAGGTGGAGGCACTGGAGAGAGCGTCCAGTGTCCCGCCATGCCTCACAAGAGCCGGCGGGGCCAATTGAGGCCAAGGGACGTGTGGAATGTGAAAAGGCGGGAAAACCCAGAGTGGTTTGGAAGGCAAGGCAGGCTGGGCAAGGGGGCGTGGCTGGCCACGTCAAAGGGACCCAGGGGAATTCCCAGGCAGTTAGCTCTGTGGGCACTGCTGACGGCCCCTGGGCCCGGGGTTGATCCCACCTGCTGCATGGGAGGGCCACAAACCAAGGCCCCCGAACTGCCTGGCCAGCCCGATGGCAGACCTTGGGGGTCTGGGGCACAGGCCAGGCCCAGGTAAGCCCACTGGCTCCACGGGATTCTTGTCCAAGGTGGCTCCTGGGAAAGAGGCCAGGGGCGTCCCCCTCCATCTACGCACCCACCCCTATTTACATAAATAGGGGCGGAGCCGCCTCCCGCTCTCCAAAGTCCTGAGCGGCTGGGTCCTGGCCCACTAGGCCAGCAGTCTGCAGCGTCCGTGCGGCTCTCCCACCATGGCTTCCTCCGGCTCCTCCAGCACCTCACGCGGTACGTTCGCCCTCGTGTCTCTGGGGTCGAGTCACGTTTCAGGGGATCTGTGGATCGCCTCGTCCACGGGTTCGCGGCAAACGTGTCAACCTACCACCGAGAATGGCAGGGACCGGCCGGCTGGGGCCACGGTTCCCAGGAGTCGGCTGTGCCCAAAGGGGCATCGTTTGTTCGTTTTGCTCCTTTGGCACACACCTGGCTTCTCCCTTCTCTTTTCTGGGAAGATGGTGTTGTTTGATGGGAGTTGGGGGAGGGGGGGTGCAAGGGGCCGGGGGGGGCGTTTGCAGGGGCTGAAATAGGGTCCTTTATCCTCATCTTCCTGTGGGAATGGGAGTCGGGGAGCTCTGGGGCTTTGCCTCCTTCAGTGGCCTTCTCCCCACGATGGTCTAGTGCCTTCTGCCTTCTGTCAGCCATTGAGGGTTGGGCTTTGCTTCGCTTTCCTTTCCTTTTCCGCTAGTGATGGCAAATATGGCCTGTGCTCGTGTTAGCCTGGAGAAGCCAGGTCCCCTCCCCCGTTGGCATCATAATGGAGGGAAATCTGGGAGAAGTCTCATCCAGACGTTTCCCAGGCACCTCCCCTAGACGGGTGGAAACGCGCGGCAGGATAGTGTTGTGGTCTTCAGTGGGTGGGATTTCTTGCCGCCTTTGTTTTGGGGCTGGGTTCGGTTTCCTTCCTGCTTGCTCGCGTTTCTTGCATTCCGGCCTGGGTGGGGGTGGGGGGTACTGCCCTTGCCTCTCAGCCTGGCTGTCGGGGTGTAGCCAAGTGACTTCCAAATGTACACCCGTCCCCGGGCTCCCGGCTCTGCTCAGGCACAGGGGCAACTGCCCTGGGTGGGGAGCATGCTTGGGCTCCTCCGTCGAGTCCTCCCCCCAGGTACTCTGGTCTGAGACACTTCCCTTTCTTCTCTTCTCCCACAGGCCCCATCGCCACAGGATCTCCAAGGAGGAGGCTCATTCTGACGCTGAGCCAGAAGGACGCCCTGCAAGCACTCTTCCAACAGAACCCCTCCCCTGGGATAGCGACCAGAGAACGACTGGCCCGAGAGCTTGGCATTGACGAAAGCAGAGTTCAGGTAGACCCCCGTCTCTCCACCCATTCTCCCTTTCAGGCTCTCCACACTGATCCAAGGCAGCTGAAAGCAGCTGGTGGCCTTCCTCCTGAGAAGGAATTCTCTCTGCCCCTAGGTTTGGTTTCAAAACCAACGAAGACAGTCAAAGCAGAGCCGACCGCCATCTGAACACGTGCACCAAGAAGAGGAAGGGGGGCCAACACCCACGCCCAGGCCACCATCACCACCTCCTCGACCTCAGTCTTCCTCTCACGGTAACTTAGCCAGCATTCTCTCCCAAAGCACTCCCCCAGGGGGGGTCCCGAACCCTCCCCCTCTTGCCAGAGTATTCTCTCTGCTGGTGGATGAGCACAGGAGGCCCAGAAACACCAAGGGGGTGGGGCAGGGGGGTGGGGGAGGGGAGGAGGAAACAGGGCTCTGTGGTTGCTGGCCCCATCAGTGTCCCAGATCGGGGCAAGACGCCCCCAGTCAGCGTGGGCAGGCAGCAGTGTTCCCCCTTTGCACCCCCCCCCAGCCCCCATAGGGAACCTTAGGCTCCGGCTGCCTGGGCAGCCTTGGCCGAGGACCATGCTTCAGGGCACTCAGCGGCAAGGCGAAGGAGGAAAGAGACACAGGGACATGCATGTGTGGGGAGTGTGGGTGTGTGTGCATGCACACGCACGCATCCACGATGGACCCAGGCATGCAGTCCATCTGTGAGTGTATTCCTTAGGGCCCTGCCCCCAGCTGCAGAGCCACCTGTAGTGATTTAGGGGTGTGGGACTCTCCCTCCCCTCCACACCGTCTAGGGTATCTGTGCTGTGAACATTCCACGGGCCTTAATGTCCTCTCCTCTCGGCGTGTTCTTCTGTTGGTAGAAGACTCGGCCAGAGAGGCCCGGAGAAAGAGGACGGTCATATCACCTTCTCAGACAAGGATCCTCATGCAAGCCTTCACGAGGGATCGCTTCCCAGGGATTGCCACCAGGGAGGAACTGGCTCATCAGACTGGAATCCCAGAACCTCGCCTCCAGGTAAGTTCTCCAGCCAGCGCATGGGCCCAGGACATGGCCCAGGAGTAAGGAGGGTCTGGAGCTGGATACACATAGGCTGGGGCTGGGGCTTGAGGAGAGGGGGCCAAAAGTCAGCAGCCTGAGTGGAGGGTTTTGGGCCACTTCTGGCCGTGCCAGCACCCCTCATTTCCCAGGGCCAGGGGATTCATTTGCAGAAAATGGCCCTGCCAAAGTCGCCCCAGGGCCTGACAGACCAGTATATATTTATAATTATTATATCTTCTTCTTGGATTGATCCTTTGATCATTATGTAGTGACCTTCTTTGTCTCTTTTCACAGCCTTTGTTTTAAAGTCTAATTTATCTGATACGAGTATTGTGACTCCTGCTTTCTTTTGGTCCCAATTTGCATGGAAAATCTTTTTCCAGCCCTTCACTTTCAGTCTGTATGTGTCCCTGTTTTGAGGTGGGTCTCTTGTAGACAACATATGTAGGGTCTTGTTTTTGTATCCATTCAGCCAGTCTTTGTCTTTTGGTTGGGGCATTCAACCCATTTACATTTAAGGTAATTACTGATAAGTATGATCCCATTGCCATTTACTTTATTGTTTTGGGTTCGAGTTTATACACCGTTTTTGTGTTTTCTGTCTAGAGAAAATCCTTTAGTATTTGTTGGAGAGCTGGTTTGGTGGTGCTGAATTCTCTCAGCTTTTGCTTGTCTGAGAAGCTTTTGATTTCTCCTTCACATTTGAATGAGATCCTTGCCGGGTACAATAATCTGGGCTGTAGGTTATTTTCTTTCATCACTGTAAGTATGTCTTGCCATTCCCTCCTGGCTTGAAGAGTTTCTATTGAAAGATCAGCTGTTATCCTAATGGGAATTCCCTTGTGTGTTATTTGTTGTTTTTCCCTTGCTGCTTTTAATATTTGTTCTTTGTGTTTGATCTTTGTTAATTTGATTAATATGTGTCTTGGGGTGTTTCTCCTTGGGTTTATCCTGTTTGGGACTCTCTGGGTTTCTTGGACTTGGGTGATTATTTCCTTCCCCATTTTAGGGAAGTTTTCAACTATTATCTCCTCAAGTATTTTCTCATGGTCTTTCTTTTTGTCTTCTTCTTCTGGAACCCCTATGATTCAATGTTGTAGCGTTTAATATTGTCCTGGAGGTCTCTGAGATTGTCCTCATTTCTTTTAATTCGTTTTTCTTTTATCCTCTCTGATTCATTTATTTCTACCATTCTATCTTCTAATTCACTAATCCTATCTTCTGCCTCTGTTATTCTACTATTTGTTGGCTCCAGAGTGTTTTTAATTTCATTTATTGCATTATTCATTATATATTGACTCTTTTTATTTCTTCTAGGTCCTTGTTAAACCTGTCTTGCATCTTCTCAATCCTTGTCTCCAGGCTATTTATCTGTGATTCCATTTTAATTTCAAGATTTTGGATCAATTTCACTATCATTATTTGGAATTCTTTATCAGGTAGATTCCTATCTCTTCCTCTTTTGTTTGGTTTGGTGGGCATTTATCCTGTTCCTTTATCTGCTGAATATTCCTCTGTCTCTTCATCTTGTTTAAATTGCTGAGTTTGGGAGTCCTTTCTGTATTCTGGCAGTTTGTGGAGTTCTCTTTACTGTAGCGTTTCCTCGCTGTGTGTGGGTATGTAGAGGTGGCTTGTCAAGGTTTCCTGGTTAGGGAAGCTTGTGTCGGTGTTCTGGTGGGTGGAGCTGTATTTCTTCTCTTTGTTCAGTCGCGCTATGGGGAGGGAGGGAGGGATGCTGCTAACAAATGACACTGGCGTCGCTCGCAGTGCCTCAGCCACACTGGGTCTGCCCGCTCCACGGCGTGTAGCCTCCCTGCCCACACTGCTCAGGCTCTAGGTTGTTCCGCGGGAACAATCCGAGGCTGGCCCTGGGTTGCATGCACCTCCCAGGTCCAAGCCGCTCAGGTTCAGGCACTCAGGTAGTCCTCAGAGGCGCAGACTCAGCTGGGGCTGCGTTTTGTGCTCTTCCCAGGTCCGTGCAGCTCAGGTGATGAGGTGTTTGGCGCGCCAATGCTGCGACTTATCGCCTCCCGCCACTTGGTTATCTGGGTGTAAAACCGGCGCACCTTCTCAGGCAGATGTTGACCGTCCAGACCCCAATAAGTTTTAGTTAGCAAAGAAGCCAGTTTTATAATGTCTCTCTGGGGCTGCGATTGCCCCCTTCCGGCTCTGGCTGCCTGTCAGCGGAGGGAAGGTTTGCAGCCGGCTGCAAAGCATGGGAACAGGCATGCCATGATGTGAGCTGGGGGATAGTCCCAAGATAGCTGAGACATAGTCCCAGGATGTGACACATTGAGGCATGTGAACCAGAATGCCCAGGAGGTGATTAAGCCAGGAGAGTGTTTCATTAAAGCACTGAGGATCAACCAGGTAGGGAGTGAACCCAGCCAACAGGCATCCCACAGGATGTGAGCTGGGGGATAGTCCCAAGATAGCTGGGAGATAGTCCCAGGATGGCCCTAGAATGCCAATAATGATCACACACACCCTCAGTCCTCAGTGGTCACAGTGGTCCACCACTACCCCACCACCTCACAATCCTACCTGCCCAGGTGGTCCTGGGAGCCAGGCCACACCAGGTATGGCCAATGTACACTCTTAGTGTCCATCTTTTCCACCAACCCCAGAGGGATGGGGATGCTGGGCAGTGAGGAACAGGGCAACCAGCCCACAGAGGGGCAGACCAGGGACCTGACCCACACTCAGGCAAGTGCATCAGAGCAGGGCTCAGTGGGGGGGGGGGGGTCACAGATGCTCCCCTCATCCAGCATGTGACAGCAGTGGCAGACAGGTGGCACCAAAATGGGCAGATGAGGGCCACAGCAGGCCCAGGAAGTGAGACCCACCAGGCACTGCCCAGGGCACTGCATACAGGGAGCAAACTGAGGCAGATGGACAGAGGGGGGCACCAACAAGGTGCAGCCACATGAGACCAACACCACAGAACCAGCAGTGGAGGTGGGGTGGCCACATACCACCAACAAGGGGAATGGCTCAAAGCAACCCAGGGGACACAAGTCATTCACCAGGGTGCACCACAGGATCTCGTGAGATCTACCAGAGGCCTCCCAGCACAGGGGCAGTCCCCACAACACACCTGGGACAATGGACTGGCACCCCCACCCTCATGGGGCTCATGCCCACCACCACCTACACACCCAGAGCCACAGCCAGCCAAAGAGAACACTCTCCCACCACATAAGGGCACTGTTCCACCCAGGGACACCACCAGCCAATGGAGGCCAGGGGACAACACCCACAGGAGGCAAGGCCAGCTCATTCCCAGACAGGGGAAGGGAACACAGGCAGTCACACATTCAGGACAAGGAGAAAAGGCCAGCAGTGGCAAGGAGGGGCCAGTAAGCATGCATGGCAGGGGCCACAGGACAGGACCACAGGCACCATCTGGGGACCAGAAAACACCAAGACACAGCCAGGCCACCAGGAAAACCAGCATGGGATCTCACCACCACCCACACATGAGGGCAGTCCTGGAACACCTGGGACACCAGCCAATCCTGGCCATCCCCAGGGCAGGTCCCATAACCCAGCCCTGCCACCAGGGCCTTTCATGCCATCCACCCATCTACCTCCATCCATCCTCAACAGACCTTCTATCTAGTCTGTCCCCAGGGCTCAACATCCTGGGGACATGCTCTCAAGCAAGGCAGCCCAGACAGTGACCACACACTGCCACTGGCTGCAGCTCAGGGGCAAGGGCAGGCACAATAGGCTCCTC